>NW_006408888.1:462759-498063 GCF_000296735.1 Chrysochloris asiatica | reverse complement strand
TGTCAATCCTGTGTACAGAGGTGGTGGTAATGATCCATGCTGTAAATATTTGTTCCTTTTTTTAAGCTACTATATCCATAAGTATAGGTCAAGTTCATCAAATTGTAGTGGATTACACTCTTTTTCCTCTCTTTCTTCCTATAGTTGAGTTCTGATCATCAAGCCATTGAAGCTAGGTCAAATGGGTACTATCTGCAAGTATGGGCATTCTTATGCATCTCCCCTCACTTCACATTAGCTGGATGCTTCACCCTCTGCTCTAGTCCTCTGAGACTATGTCCCTTTCTATGGGCTCAGTAGTCCCCAGGTCTTGCTATACTGCTGGCCACCCAGGTCACGATCCAGATTGACAGGAGTCTATTGAACTTGGTCGGACTTAGCTCACAGCTTCATTTCTGTTTTTCCCCCACACCCCCTTATTGGTAGACCAACGTGTTCACCAGCAAGATTACATGCCTGCTCATGTATTCCATTTAAGTTTCAGTCTTGAAAGGGGGTTTGCCCTAAGGGGACTTGATCACTTTCCTTGATGGCTCCACAGTGAACAACTTGCTAGTTCTTGTGGTAGTCAATCAGACTGCCATTATTGTTTTTTATTTTTCCTGCTGGTCTTTCTTTGAAGTATCTTCTGTTCCTCTAGCTGCTCCAGGCTGGTCTGCTTGTCTTTTCAAGTGGAAATTTCCCACCTCAGAATATTCTGGATGGGGACCAGGATTCTACTAACCATCTTATGTAATGCAAAGGCTCCTCAGGAAGCCTCTTTCACTGGGCAAATTCTAGCCCCATTTTAGATATTCCAATCAGTTATAGGTTGAAGATGGGATTACAAGCTTTCTTTCTATAGTGAAGTTTCTCACTATTCCTTTCCCCCTCAAGTGTCTGTTTTACAATAGTAGGCAAAGAAAACCAAGACTCATAAGACAATCAAGCAAAAAAGATCTGTTCTTGAAACTCAGCTTTCATAAGTGTTTTGCTTGGCTTTCAAACCAAAAAATACTTTCAAAGCAAAAATACACTTTCAAAAGTGTATTTTAAAAGTCAAAAGGTGTATGCTTTTCAATGGAAACTTTCCTTGAGTTTATCACAAACCCCATGACATCCTTTGTCTTATGATAAAACCCTCTTATTTGGTGAAAGTTTAACTAAATTATTTAAAATCTCAAATTCTAAGAGTTCTGGTATGGCACTATAAAATAAGCATGAACTACTAACCACACTAACTGGTCAGAAACTTCTCAAAGTTACACAGCAACTCTAATATAGAATGCATATTTTCAACCTGAATGAATTGAACTTGATGACTTCTTTGGCTAAACTTGCTGAACCCTCTTTATGGAATTTAAAACATTGGTTACAATGTTTTGAATTGCATAAAGAGGGTTCAGCAAGTCTTAACATCAGGTAGAGATTTCTCAAATGAATTATTTTTTGCCTCTTGAAACTGTTTTAATTTGTTTTCCATTTAACAAATTTTAGAATAAGATTGTCTAATTTACAGTAAAAAAAAAATGCTGAAATTTTGATAAGAAGCATAACAAAATTGATGGTATGTCAAATAAATCACAGGTAAATTTGGGAATAATTAATATATTTATTATTTTGAATAATCTAATCACAAGGTCAGTAGTTCAAGCTCACCAGCCACTCCTTGGAAACCCTATACAGGGTTACTATGGGTTGGCCCCAACTCGACAGCACTTAACAATAACAATCTATCAATACATTATGTTTCTATTTATTTAGATCTTTTTAATTTCTTTTAGCATAATTTTGTAATTTTTAGCACTAGACTTTGCACATGTTTTGTTAAACTTAAACCTAAATATTCTTTTGTAAGGAGTGATTGTAAATGATGTTGTGTTTTTCTTAGCAATCACACATTAAATTCCGTTATACACAATTGATTTTTTTTTTTTCTGTTAGTTTTTGATCTTGTACAAGGGGCTTCAACATGTTCATGGATTAATGAAATGAAACGACAAATGGAATTTTTCTATTAACTTTCTGAAGCCCCCTCTTATGCTATAACCTTGCTAAACTCAGTTGTACTAAGTTTTTTTGCTGTTGTTTTTGTGCAAATTCCGTGGTATTCTGCGGAAATAATCTTGTTATTTTTGTTAAGTACTGTGGAGTTGGTTCCGACTGATAGTGACCCTGCACAGGGTTTCCGAGGCTGTAAATCTTTACAGGAGCAGAAAACCTCATCTTTCTCTCATGGAACAGCTGGTAGTTCTGAACTGCTGACCTTGAGGTTAGCAGCCCAATTCGTAACCACTACACTGAAAATAACGAAGGTTAAATTTCTTCCTATTAAATCTGTATGCTATTTATTTCCTTTATCATCTTTATTTTTTCTTGTCTTACTGCACAGGTTAAGTCTATCATTAATAACAAGAAAGGGAGAGAGAAAACGTACTCACCTTTTCTATTTTGAATGAAATATTTAATCTTTCACCTTAATTATGATGTGTAATGCACTTTTTATTTTCACTAATTAGTGCATTTTACTAAGAGCATAATCATTCAATAGTTTCTTCTTCTATTCCAGCTTTTTTTTTTTTTTTTTTTTTTGGTTGTTGTGGAGGGCTGGGGTGGAGGCGGTGTTGTACACAAAAACAGTTAGGAATATATAATAATTTAAACAACCAAATTGCACATTCTGCAAGCCTGCCTCCTGGCTGCCAGCACTCAGTCTTTTTCTTTCCATGAGTCTTGCAGCTGCTCTCTCTCTCCATGTGCTCATCTCTGCCTCAATCTCTGGTGTCACTGCTTCTCTGGATAGGGTCCCACATTCCACTCATGCTCTTTTCCCTTAATGGTCCTAAGGGCCTCTGTTCCTGGACTATAAGATTAACTACTTCACCCTTTTTGTTACAAACTTCTACCTTTACAGTTGTGACAGTCGCAGTCATAGCAACAATTACTATAGAATCATAAAAATCTTATCCCCATCTCTTTTAACCAGACCCATCTAGGCAAAATGAAAGCTATTCGGTGGGGACTCTACCTCCCCCCTACACACTCTTAAACTAAATCCCCTCTTGAAAATTTGTAAGCCAGTAAATGTGTGCCTCAATCTCCCCCTTACTTTAGGTAGCTAATACCTAAATTGCCCATCTCTATCAATCTCTGGTAGCATAGTGGTTACGAATCGGGCTGCGAACCTTAAGGTCAGCGGTTCGAAACTACCAGCTGCTCTGCAGGAGAAAGATGAGGCTTTCTACTCCCGTAAAGGCTTATACCCTCGGAAATCCTATACAGGGTCGCTATGGGTCGGAACTGACTCGATGGCACATAACAACAACAATCAATCCTGGATACAGAGGGGATAGGATTAATCCTTGGTTTGAAGACTTCTTCCCTCTCAGTTGGCATTTTGTGCTACTACATCCATAAGTTTAGGTCACATTCATCAAATTGTAGCAATTTACACTTGTTTGTGTTATTCCTGGCAGGAGTCTGCACTGCACTTCTCCCTAATCCACAAGTAAGCCTTACATCCTCAGTGCACTTTTAAGTTGAAGAAATGCACTTCTGTTCTTAGTTTGCTGAAGAAAATAAAATTTTGTTATAAAATTATTGCCAGACTACAGAGAGCCTTAAAGATTAAATTATGGAACTTGAAGATAGAATTTAAAAATTAATGATAAATACTGTTAATCAAGAAATTATGGGTAAAGCATATTGGAATGTTGAAGAACTAGACGTCAGAAGGGCAATTTAGAAAACTGTCCAGGTATGAGTCTTAAAAATTCTGAAATAGATTAATGTACATGGGAGAAAAATAAAAATGTGAGAGACTGAAAGAAAAACTGACAAGTTCCATGTAGCAAGCTAAAACCTGGTGTAAATCTGATTGATGGGATGCTTTATAAAGTACAGAGTCAGTAAAAAAGAAGATCTTCAATGAGATGAATAGTGGCTACAATAATGGACTCAAACACAATGACCGTGAGGATGACACAGGATCAGACAGATCAGTTTTATACAGTGTCTCTATGAGTCTGAACCAACTTCAGACCACAACAAACAACATATGAATATGTACTTTATTAGTAATACAGTAATATATAGTCGCAGGTACTGCTCCATGATCAGACACATTTTTAAACACTAAATGATATTCACATTGAGTGTAGTAAATAAAGCTATAAACATCATCACTAAAATTCAAAACAAGTTTTCCTACCAAATGAGTTATTTAAAAAATGTGGTTTAAGTGTATTTAGGATTTCACAACTGCAGACAAGGGATTGTGAGCTGTATAGAGTATCTCAGGTGATATAAATATTTAGTTTATTTTGTAACGCATGCATTTTGTTCCATAATTAAAAACTGTAATCATTTTAATTTTATTTAATATAATAGACCAAGATTATTTTATTTCTCTGTGATGAGATGTTCAAATGTTATTGCTTGTTTAAACAATTCAACATAAAAAATCATATAACCTGTTAAACATTTGGTGAAAGACCTATTGCAACAGTGAACAATTGAACCACTGCTGTTTTTAGATGCCATTGAGTCAGTTCTGATTCACAGCAACTGTAGGTACAACAGACCAAGGCACTACCCATCCTGTACCACCCTACCAATAATTGCCATGTTTCAGCCTATTGTTGGAATTATGTATCAATCCATCGCAGTGAGATTCTTGCTCTTTTTTGCCAAGAATAATGTCCTTCTCTTGTAATTCTAAGTTATTGAGATAAAAAATGTCAAAACCTTACTAAAATTGCAAAGAGTGTATGGTTCATTAGTCTAGGAACTGATGCATTGGTGATCATCCCAATAATTTGAATAAACTTTCAAGTTTATGAAAATTTATAATAGTTGTTATAATTAAACTTCAAATAATTTTTGGAACAAAGGTCCTTGCAATTGTGAGGATTTATCACAAGGTCTAACTTAATCCACATCTGAGAAAAACAATCAATAACACAATTTTAAATATGAATGATTAAAAAATTCTTACCATTTCCTCGGTATTGATTTTAAAGATCAAACAGTATCAATTAACCAATGTTTTTATCATTAACATAGAATTAACTTATACATGATTAAACTTTCAGGAATAGTTTAATGAGACAGAAAAATGTAGTTTGTTTCTGTTCTGAACTTGGAAACATGTTGAATTTCCTGGAGTTATTTTTCTTGACTTCTGAAATCTATTCATGCATGCAAAATGCTTTTATTATTTACACTTGACTTTGTTATTCTAATAAGAGGGTTATTTTAAAGTTCCTTACTCAAATAAGACACTGTACATGGTATTGTTTATAGTCTTTCTCCTGATTTTATTTTTATCATAATTATGTGGTTGTATAATAAGGGTTGTACATATGCTAATAATATGTTATAACTTACTGGTAGAGAAAAAAATTGTACCTGAAATTGCGTGCTAGAATAACAAACCTAAACTGTGTTGAATTGTCTTAGAGGATGGGCATCTGGAGTTTAGAATATAGATACTGAGACATGGAAAACAGGTAAGGTTGGTGTAAAACATTTGGTAAAACTATTGCCTATATTGATGCAGAAGGTGTCCCTAGATGGTACAAACAACTAAGTATTTGTCTACCAACCTAATGTTGGCAATTAGAACCCACCCAGTGGAGCCTTAAAAGAAACCCCTGGCAATCACCTTCCAGAACTGTGTAGAACAATTCTACTTTGCACACATACAGTCTCCATTAGTAGTAATCAACTCTACGGCAACTTTTAGTTCTTTTTTTTTTTTTTTTTTTTTTTTTTTTTTTGTGGAGGGGAGGGATATTAATACAGAAGGTAGAATTTGTTCCCATCAAGTCTACTATTCTGTGGGAACATACCAACAAGTTTTAGTGTATGATAGTTGCTTTTAGTAAAGTTCTACTAGATGAAATTGAAGTGAAGACAAGAATTACATGATTTGTAGACAAAGATAAAAGGGAACCCAGCTACAAGATTTCTTAATTTATAGTTATGTTGTCACAAATCGTTGTTAACTGTTGTTGTTAAGATCAGTTTCAACTCATAGCAATCTCTATAGGGATTATGAGAAGGGACTTGTGAGCTTGAAGCACCAACCTTTCAATCTGTAGTCCCAGTGCTTATTCTACAGTGCCACAACAAGATTCCATTGTCAAAAACAGCCATCATTAAATTGAGAGTGAAAGAGATGTTCATGGTGTATTGTTGTTAGTTGCCAGAGAGTCAATTCCAAACCATGGTGAATCCACATGTGCAAAGTTGAACTGCTCCGTCAGGTTTTCAGAAGCAGATCTCCTGGCTTGTTTCCAGGGTATCCACTGGGTGAATCTGAAATGGCACCCTGCAGGCTAGTAGACCAAAAAGTACAGTATTTTCCAACTCCTCAAGAACAATGACAATGACAAGATGAGAGAGAAAAAGAAATGTGTTTGTTTGCAGAAGGGTTGTGAAATGAAACAAAAGTTGTATTAAGTTTTAGGGGACTCTACCACACACACACACACAAAAAGCACTGTCTTCATAAAGACTCTTAATGTTTCTATTTCTAAGCAACCCCAGCTTCCAAAACTGCACTGGTGAAATGTAGCTTTTACAAGCTTGGTTCTGCTGAGCTGTTTGCAATCATAACAACTAGAACAATCTAGGTTATGGAGCAGAAATTAATAAAGTAGCCAGGGCACGTAATTGTATCCATTTGTTGTTGTTGTTGGTAAGTGTCATTGAGTCAGTTCCAACACATAGCGATGGATTTCCAATAGAACAGTACACAGAAAAATTTTTCTAGGACATTATGTCTAGATCGACCCATAGGAGAATAGTACACTCCTTTCCAAGCCAGTTTTTTGGGAATCTGTGTCTCTTTTTTGTTTGTTTGTTTTCTAACAGCTTAAAAGTATATACTCAAAAAGTAAAAATTTAAATACCCAGATTATATTTAAAAATCTATTTAATATGGTGTCATGCCATAAAGTGGGTGGGGCATTCTGGGATAAAACACTGGACTGTAAGGTTGGTTTGAACCACAAGGTTGGCAGTTCGAACTCTCCAGCTGCTCCTTGGAAACCCTGTAGACAGTCACTATGAATTAGAGTCATAGTGAGGCACTGCGGGTTAATGCACTGGACTGCAAAGTCAGTTTGAACTGCAAGATCGGTGATTGAAACTCATTAGCTGTTCCTTGGAAACCCTACTCAGGGTTGCCATGGGTAGGAACCAACTTAACAACAATGAGTCAGAAGTGACCCGATGGCACTGAGCAACATAAACAACAATTAAAGTAAAGGGAAGAATAAGAGTTCATTATACATATGTTGTTGTTGTTAAGTACTGTCGATTCGATTCTGACCCATAGCGACCCTGTATAGGGTCCAAGGAGCAACTGGTGAGCTTGAACCATTGACCTTGCAGTTCAAAAGACTTTGCAGTCTGGCGCAGTAGCTCACAGTGCCACACCAGGACTCCCGCTTTACATACATACATACATACACACACACACACACACACACACACACACACACACAAAGGATGTCTGCTCTAACTAAAATGGAACAGATTTTGGCAGAGCAACATACCAGCAGTTAAAATAAAAATAAATATATAGCTAAGTGAAAAAAACCTAAAACCAAATCCATTGTTGTCAATTCAATTCCAACTCATGGTGACCTTACAGAGCTGAGTAAAACTTCCCCATAGGACTTGAAAGTCTTTAATCCTTATGGAAACAGATCTCCAGATCTTTTACCTGAAAAACCACTGGTAGATTAGCCAAGAATTTTAACCATTGAGCAACCAGTGTTCCTTACCTATATGTATAAATAACATGTTTTTTTAAACTTTTTATTATGAATTGAGAGAATGTACATATAAGATCATTTGATTTACAACGAACTAATCATACACTTTGTTTCATATCTATGATTGCAATACCCTCCATTTATCCCATTTGATCTCTGTGGTTGCTATTTCCACTCTACCCACCTTCCTATCCCTTCTCAACTTACGTTGCCCTTTTGATTTTGAATGTTTTCCATTCCATGGGAAGCATACCTTATTAGTGTTGTTAACCTCCCCATCCACCCCCCCCCCACACACACACACACACTAGTTACATCTACTGCTTGACTGAAATCCAGTTATGAGGGTGAGTTCTTTTCCAGACCTGAAGGATGATCCAGGGCCATAGTCTCAGGTTCCAACAGTCTCTTTATGACCAGTAAACCCTGGATTATTTGAATAATTTTGAGTTTTATCCCAGATTCTCTCACACTCTATCCAGGACATTATAATATGGTTCCTTTCAGAACAGTTGGTAATTGCATTTGGACATCATCTAATAGTTCTTCTTGTCTCAGAGTCTGAGATGTTCATGTGTTCATGTGTTCCATTCATCCATTTGACTAATTGATTCCAAGCCTCTTCAGTTCACATCACTCTTCTTTATTCTGCACATGCAGAGACTACTAGTTGCACCTTACATAACCACTCATGAGTTCCTGAGATCCCAAATGTTATTCTACAAAGTAGAATGTAGAACATTGTCTCTATGGATGTTATGCCTTTATTGTCTTTTTGCCAATTGGTGTCCCCTGAGAATATGATCTGGAGCCACCAGGTCTAGCAACTCACAGTCTTAAAAGGTTTGCTAATATCTAAGAAATGTTCATAATTTTGTCCGCTATATGTTACACCATATTTATAGTTGTGTTTGCAGGAAAGGTAAATACCCATGTATAAAAAATTTTTTTCAAACCCTTATATATGTGCGGGTATAGTTCCAGTCTTTCTCCCATACCTATTCAGCCTGTGTTTCTGTCCAAGTACCTACCTGTATAACACTGTTTTCCAAGGTTGTATATGTAACAATATTTACGTCTATTTTGTTTAGCCCTTGTACACACCCCTTTGTCTTTACCTGTGTTCATCATTCTTCTGCCTACCTCCCTATTCTGGTATATTTCCCTCCCCATCTCCCGAGTTAACATGTGTTTACCCTCTAGCCAGTGCATTATTCTCCTTTTCCTACAACTATTGATAAACACCAAAGGATGTTTTTTTTTAGCACGAAAACCCTTTATTGAATTTTTACAATTGGTCTCATACAATATTTGTGATTTATGATAGACTAATTTTATCAGAGTCCTGGTGTGGCACTGTGAGTTAATGCACCAAACTGCAAAACCATTTGAAATGCAAGGTGGTGGTTCAAGCTCACCAGCTGCTCCTTGGAAACCCTATACAAGGTCACTATGGGTCGGAATCAACTTGACAGCACTTAACAACAACAACAACAATTTCACTCATTATAATGTCATCCAGGTTCTTCCATGTTAGAAGGTGTTTCACAGATTTATTGTTATTCTTCACCATTGCATAGTATTACATTGTGTGCATGTACCAAATACACTTATCCATTCTTCTATTGATAGACATTGAGAATGTCCCCATCTTTTTGCTATTATGTGTAGTGCTGCAAAGAACATCAATGTACATATGTCTACTGCTGCCCTGGCCCTAATTTCTTGTGGATATATACCAAGTAGGTGGATTGTTGTGTCATACAGTATTTCTATTTCTAGCTTTCTGAAAAAGAATCATATTTGTTCTACAATGGCTGATCCATTTTACAGTTCATCAGCTATAAGAAGAATGCAAGTCTCTCTACACTATTATCAAAATTTGTTGATATCTATATTTTGAACTTTGCTATTAATGCTGCTATGAGATGATATCTCATTGTTGTTTTAATTTACAAATCTATAATTATTAAAGAAGGAACTCTTCTATCATAGTGCTTATGAGTCGGGCTGCTAATCTCATGGTCAACATTTCAAAATTACCAATAGTTCCACAGGAGAAAGATGAGGCTTTCTTCTCCAGTAAAGATTTATAGCCTCTGAAACTCTATACAGGGTAGCTATGACTCAGAATGGACTCCACAGCACATCACCACCCCCAACAACAAAGGTTAAATATCATAAACATTTCTTCACTAAAGTATTTGTTCATTTCTGGGTTGTTTGATATTTCTTGTAGAGTTGTAGTTTTCTATAAATTTAATAGATCAGTCCCTTGCCTGATATGTCATTGAATTTTTTTTCTTTCTCAGTCTGTGTGCTCTTTTTACACTTTTGGCAAAATCTTTTTATGTGCAAAAGTGTCTGAATATTTGGAAGTCCCAGTTATTTATTTTATCTTGCACTGTATGTGGGTTTTTAGTTAGTATTTATGTGGAAGTATATTTATGCCAGTTTGTCATACTATGGTGGTTTGTGAGTTGCTGTGATTCTGGAAGCTGTGCCACAGGTATTTTAAATACCAGCAGAATCACCCATGCTGTACAGGTTTCAGATGAGCTTCCAGATGAAGACAAACTAGGAAGAAGGAGTGATGAACTACTTGAGAATATTTAGTTTCTTAAAAACTTATGAATAGCATAGACACACTGTCAGATATAGTGTCAGAAAATGAGCCCCTCAGGTTGAAAGGCACTCAAAATGTGACTGGGGAAGAGCTGCCTCCTCAAAGTAGAGTTGACCGTGATGATGAGAATGAAATAAAGACCAACTCAAAATGAAGAGAAACCACTGTACATCCATTAATAATTGGAACATGGAATGTACAAAGCATGAATCTAGGAAAACTGGAAATTGTGGAAAATGAAATGGAACACACAAACATCTGTATTTTAGGCATTAGAGATCTGAAATGGTCTGGTATTGGCCATTTTGAATCTGACAACCACATGGTTTATTATACCAGGAATGACAAGTTGAAGAAGAATGCTGTTGCATTCATTGTCAAAAAGAACATATATAGATCAGTCATGAGGTTCAATGTTGTCTGTGATAAGATAGTATCCCTGTGCCTACAGGGAAGACAAGTTAATACAATTATTATTCAAATTTATGCACCATCACTAAAGCCAATGAGGGTGGAATAGAAGTATTCTACCAACTTCTTCAATCTGAAAATTATCAAACATGCAATCAAGATGCATTGATCATTACTGGTAATTGGAATGCAAAGGTTGGGAACAAAGAGGAAGGATCAGTATTTGGAAAATATGGCGTTGGTGATAGAAATGATGCTGGGGATCGCATGATAGAATTCTGCAAAACCAATGATTTGATCATTTAAAATACCTTTTTTTAGACAGCATAAGAGACTATTCTACACATGGAACTCATCAGATAGAATACACAGAAGTCAAATTGACTACATCTGTGGAAGAGATGATAGAAAAGCTCCATATCATCAGACAAAACAAGGCCAGGGGCAGATTGTGGAAAAGACCATCAATTGCTCATATGCAAATTCAAACTGAAGCTGAAGAAAATAAAAACAAGTCCACGAGAGCAAAAACATGAACTTGAATATACCCCACCTGAATTTAGAGATCATCTGGAGAACAGATTTGAAACATTAAACACTAAAGACCGAAGACCAAAAGTGGTGTGGGATGACATTAAGAACATCAAACATGAAGAAAGCAAACAGTCATTAAGAAGACAAGAAAGAAGGAAAAGGTCAAAATGGATGTCAGAAGAGACACTGAAACTTGCTCCCCCACATAGAGATGCTAAAGCAAATGGAAGAAATGAGGAGGTACAACAAGAGTGAACAGAAAATTTCTAGGTCAGCTCGAGAAGACAAAATCAAATATTACAACAAAATGTGTAAAGTTCTGGAGTCAGAAAACCAAAAAGGAAGAACATGCTCACCAGTTCTCAAGCTGGGGCAACTGAAGAAAAAATTCAAGCTTCAACTTTCATTATTGAAGGATTCTTTGGGCAAATTATTGAACGATGCAGAAAGCATCAAAAAAGATGGAAGGAAGACACAGAGTCACTGTACCAAAACAAATGTTGATGTTCAACCATTTCAAGAGGTAGCATCTGATCAAGAGCTGATGATACTGAAGGAAAAAGTCCAAGATGCATTGAAGAAATTGGCAAAGAACAAGCATCCAGGAATTGATGGAATAAAAATTGAAATGTTTCAAGAAAGTGAGGCAGCACTGGAGACGCTCACTCATATATGTCAAGAAATTTGGAAGACAACCATCTAGCCGACTAATTGGAAGACATCCATATTTATGTCCATTCCAAAGAGAAGTGACTCAATGGACTGCGTAAATCACCGGACAATCTCTTTGATATCCTATGCGAGTACAGTTTTACTAAAGGTAATACAGAAACAGCTGCAAGCATACATTGACAGAGAACTTCCAGAGGTTCGAGCTGGATTCAGAAGATGACATGGAAAGAGGGATATCATTGCTGATGTCCAATGGTTCTTGGCTGAAAGCAGAGAATATCATAAAGATGTTTACCTGTGCTTTATTGATTATGCAAAGGCTTTTGATTGTGTGGATCATGACAAGCTATGGATAACATCGTGAAGTATGAGTATTCTGGGATACTTAGTTGTGTTTATGAGGAATCTGTGCATGAACAAAAGAATATGGAAACTCTGACTGGTTTAAAATTCTGAAAGGTGTGTGACAGGGTTATGTTTTTTCACCATACTTATTCAACCTGTATGTTGAGCAAATAATCTGAGAAGTTGGGTTACATGAAAAAAATGTGGCATCAGAATTGAAGGAAGACTCATTAACAACCTGCAATATGCAGATAATACAACTTTGCTTGCTGCAAGTGGTGTATTAAAATTTCTTACTATTATTGGCTGCCACTCATCTGTTAGTTTGCCATACTGTGGTAACGTATGGTACTGTATTCTAGAAAGTATGCCACCAGTGTTTAAATGTCACCAGGTTACACCCAGGGTAGACAGGTTTAAGCTGAGATTCCAGAAGAAGACACACTAGGAAGAAATAGAGACATAACTACTTCTGGGTATTTAGTCACTGAAAACCTTATGAATAGGTGTAGAATACTATCAGATAGCACCAAAATATTAGAACATTGTAAAAATCATAAAAAGCATGACTGGGGAAGAGCTGCTTCCTCCATGTACACTTTACTGTGATGATATGAGTAGAATAAAACCTTTGGGACCTTCATTTTCTGATGGGCCAAAACTCAAAATGAAGAGAAACAGCTGAAAACATTCATTAATAATCAACATGAAATGTATGAAGTATGAATCTAGGAAAATTGGAAGTTTTTTAAAATGATATGGAATGCATAAACATCAATATCCTAAGCATTATTGAGCTGAAATAGGCTGGTATTGGTCATTTTGAATCTGACAATCACCTGGTTTCCTATGCCAGGAATGACAAGTTGAGGAATGGTGTTGCATTCATCACAAAAAGGAACATTTCAAGATCTGGCATGAAGTACAAAGCTGTCTGTAATATAATATACATACACCTATAAAGAAGCCGGGAGTCCTGGTGTGGTACTGTGGGTTAAAGCACCACACTACAAAACCTTTTGAACTGCAAGGTTGGCAGTTCAAGCTCACCAGCTGCTTCTTGGAAACCCTGTACAAGATTGCTATGGGTTGGAACTGACTTGACAGCACTAAAAACAAACAACATAAAGAAGCCCAGTTAATAGGATTATTATTCAAATTTATGCAAGGATCACTAAGACCAGTGATGATGAAATTGAAGCATTCTATAAACTTCTTTAATATGCAATTGGTCAAGAATATAGTCAACATGTATTGATAATTGGCAATTGGAATGCAAAGGTTGGAAACAAAGAGGAAGGATCACTACTTGGAAAATATGGCCTTGGTAATAGAAGTGATGCTGGGGACTGCATGATGGAATTTTGGAAGACGAATGACTTCTTCATTGCAAATATCTATTTTGAACAGCATAAAAGATGACTACACACATGGATCTTATCAGATGAAATGTACATAAATCAAATTGACTACATCTGTGCAAAGAGAAGGTGGAAAAGTTTCATAGCATCATCCAAAACAAGGCCAGGGCAGACTGTGGAACCATCAATTGCCCATGTCAGAATTCTGGATGAACTAAATAAAATTAAAACAAGTCTGCAAATGCCAAAATATGACCTTGAACAACCACCTGAATTTAGAGAGCATCTCAAGAACAGATTTGATGCATTAGATATTAAACACCAAAGACCAGAGGAGTTGTGGGGTGACATCAAGAGCATCATACAGGAAGAACGTAAAAGATCATAAAGAAGACAAGAAAGAAGAAAAAGACCAAAATGGATGTCAGAAGAGACTCTGAAACTTGCTCTCCAGCATAGAGATTATGAAGCAAAATGAAATAAATGAAGAGATGAAATAGCTGACTAGAAAATTTCAAAGGGTAATTCAAGAATACAAAGTCATCTATTTTAACAAAATGTGCAAAGAACTGGAGTTAGAAAGCCAAAAGGCAAGAATGCATTTCACCTTATACAAGGTCATTATGAGTCAGAACCGATTCAATGACACATGACAACACAAATATCTCAAAAGGATGACTTTTAAGAGAAGAATCTTCTTTTCTTGCAATTTTGAAGGTAAACATGCAAGTCAGAGCCATTTTGACTCCTTCTATATTCCTATGCTTGAAGATGATCTTCACATGTGTGAGGTCCTCCCTGTGCATGTACGTATGTGTTTGCATCTATTGTGCTATTTTTATAACTCAGAATTACATTTAGATCACACCATACTAAGGTATGAACTAACAAAAATAACAGAAAATTTGATTTCAAAATAAGATTGCATTCATAATATAGGGGTTATGATTCCAAACATGTTTATTTTTATTTATTTTTTATTTGGTTGAAAGTTTACAGAGAAAATTGCTTTTCCAGTCAACAATTAATACACATTTTTGTGCCAGTGATTGCAATCCCCACAATATAACAGCTTTCTCCCCACTTTCTCCCCCCAGTTTACTGTGTAAATTAGTTCTTCTTACCTATCCCTCCAGTTTTCTGAGTTTTATCCCTGGGGAAATATTTTTGAAGGGCAAATTTTAATCCATAATGTATAATTTGCTCAGTTCCAATTTATCCAATTAGGATCTTAATTAGTGCTGAATATGACCATCATTATCTTTGTCTTGGAGCCCTAATGGGTATACTCTGGACTGCTAACTGACAGGTGGAGAGTTTGAACCCACTCGCCATTTCAACAGAAAAGGATGTGAAATTTTGCTTCTGTGAAAATGTATAACCTTAGAAAAAATGTGGGGCAAGTTCTACTTTGTCCTGTAGGATTGCTATGAGTAGGAATCAATTTGTTGGCAGTGTTTTTACATACGGTACCATGAATAAAAGCAATGATATCAGAGAAAGAAGGCTTGTAGACTTTAATGTAATAATAACTAAAGAAACACTTGGCAAGAAAATGCCATTTAGAAGTCATTCAGCACAAGCATATACTTGTTTGTAGCTACTGTTTTAGAATATCATCTCATCACAATATACAGATCATATCTATTTACTCTAGCAATACAACAGGTAATAAAACATTTGATCGTCTTTACCCTGTTCCCATGGATTTTATTTTTAAATTCCTCATGCATTATAATTATGAAATTTTGTTTTTAAGATAATTCAAAATCTGAAGTCTTCATTTGTTGCTCCTGTACAAGGGACAACAGCTTCAAACCTTAGATAATGTGAACTAACCACCTTACATAAAAGGACAGGTGTTTCCACTTTCCTCTTAATGACTCTCTAAGTGTGGATGATGATGATCCTTATCAGTCATTACTAAATTTACTTCATAGAGATTAAGAATTAAATTACAGTTTCAAGGCTCGTTAGGTCTTATTAAATTTGTTGAATTGCCCACATGTGCATGTCTTGTCCTCCATGGGATACCTGTAAAGCAGGTGTTTCAATTCATTGGAAGTTTGTTGCATTCTATTTTACCCAAAGATTATTATACAATTGTGTTTGAAATTCAAGGCTGGGCTCTTATATTTGAAGATCAAACTTCAAATAATCATGTTGACTATTCAAGTTTAGCATAAAGAGGAATAATATGTGAATGGTCTCTTATGGGAGCTTTTAAAAAGCAGTATTGAATCTGACATTGAAGAGCAGAGTAGGGACCATATTCCAAGCTTAATGCCTTTCTCATTTGTCTCAATATTCTGATGCCAGACAATTCCAAATATAAGGGAAAGTAAAAAGACCTTTTACATTTTTATCCATTCCTATGAGGCTGTATCTTCTAATTCACTCAAAGTACAACTCACTTCTCTTTGTTTGAATTCAGGGTATATTAAACTAGATAAAAATTACTGTTGCTGTATCTTCCCAGTCCCCTATTGTCCACATATTCTTTCCGCAGCAAGAGGGAAGTGTTCCAGACAATGTCACCTTCAATTTAATGCTATCTTAAAAACAAAAATCAAATCAAACAAATGATATTTTTGGATATAAAAAATAACTAGATTCAGGATTTGATCAAACAACTGTCTGGGGTTTAAAACAAATGCTTATATTTATAAACCAGCCATTTCAAATGTGACTGTGGAATCATATAGTACTTGGAAGGTCAATTAACATGATCTGCTATTTCATAACATGAGATTATATAGCTCATGGTATATTTTACATTGCAATTTTAACAACAAAAAGAGTGGTCACATTTAAATATTTTAGAGATATATTTTGAGCCCATACAAGGTCACAAATGATAAGAAATTGTGCACGAATTTTAACTTCTTTAATTCCAGTCTAGTTTGCCCCCCAACAGGTAATATACATACATATTTAGAGAGACTCCTGGTGTGGTGCTATAGGATGAGCAATGGACTTCTAACTGCAAGTTTGGTGGTTCAAACCCACCAGCACTATTCTTCCAACTCATAGTGAACCCGGTATCGTGTTTCCGAAGATGTAAATCTTTGCAGGATCAGAAAGTCTTCTCTTTCTCCCACAGAGTGGTTGGTGGGCTCAAACCAACAACCTTGTGGTTTGCAGTCTAGGGTTTAACCCAAAGAGCCACGCTGTTCCCCTTATATATGTTGTTAAGTTCCATCAAGTAATTTCCGACTCATAGAGACACTGTGTGGAGTTATATATATCATGTCTGAATGTGAAGAAATTGTTGCTGTTATTAAGTGTTTAAAGTTGCTTCCTACTCATAGCGACCCTGTCTAGGGTTTCTAAGGAGCCGTTGGTGGGTTTCAACCATGCTTTCATTGTAGTGAATTATCTGGCATCACCACACCAGGACTCCTTTTAGCTTATAGCACCCAGTATTCCCCCGAAAGTCTCCCATTCAAGTAGTAGCCAGGCCCAGCCCTGGTATCTGAGATCAGGTACATTCAGGGTGTTATGGACGTTGGCCATATTAATTAAAGAAACAGTACTAACATAAACAAACAAACAAACAAACAAACAAACAAAAACCATGAAGTAAGAAGAGTTCTGGTATGGCCCTATAGGAAAAGCACTGGACTGCTTACCAAAATATTGGCAGTTTAAACCCGTCAGCCACTCCTTGGAAACCCTCTGCAGGGTCAATATGAGTCAGAATTGGCTCAAAGACACTTAGCAACAACAACAATAAAGAGGCGTTTATAGAATTACTCAAGGACTGTATCTTTATCCCAGTAAACCAAGTCAGTAATTGTTTTCTATATCCATGTAACCAAAAATAGGGAAGTCTGTGGAATAAATGTGAGTTACATAAGGGTCAAAATGCTGAGCCTGTAGGAAATTTGCTTAAAAGCTAATGCTTCTCACCCCAAGATTAATAGGTGGGAGATGAGTACAGAAGTATCTCCTGTCACCCAACTACAGACCCACCACTTTCTCTCAAAACAAATCAGTATTCAAATCTTTGAAGAGTTTCCAAAAAAAGAAGGATGTATATTTGCATAACTAAAGCAAAGACAACTGAGTTTCCTAAATTATATGTAACCTTTCCACATAGAGAATGAGTGGAAAAGGCATCAGAATGCAAATGCTTGATGACTTTGGATACAATCTTAAAAGACCAACTATAGTAAGACAGTTTTGGTCTATTGTAACTTTTGAAATGGTAAGTATTCATAATTAAGAACATGGGTTTTTAAGTCAAACAGATATTTGAATTGCAGATATACGGCTTTTCTTTGTATTTTGATTTTGGACACTTCAAAAACAGGTGCAAGTCAAAAAAGAGTGTTTGGCTTTGTCTGTTGGTTGGAAAAATCTCCTGAAGTATAAAACAAAGAGGAAAAGATAGTAGTAAATAGCTCAGGGATCTCTTATAAGGGAAAAAATGGGATTAGGATTGGCACCAGCTATTATACATCATGGACTCCTTATGTTGCACTGTTGTTCAATGTGCTGGACTGCAAAGTCGGTTTGAACTTCAAGATTGGTGGTTCAAGCTCACCAACCACTCTTTGGAAATGCTATACAGGGTCACTATGGGTGGGAACCAACTCTACCGCACTTAACAACAACAACAACAATTATGCATCATACTTGATAACGTAAAAGGTCATTAAAAAAGAGCGAGACCCTTAAGGAAATGGATTGACACAATGACTTCCCAGTGGGCTCAAATATAAGAATGATTATGAGGATGGCACAGGACCATGCAGTGTTTTGTTTTGTTGTGCATAGTGTTTCTATGAGTCAGAACCAACTTGAAAGTACTCAGCAACAGCAATATTGCACAGGGCATGGAATAGATTGAGCCCTCACTAAGTATAAAGTATTATCATTAAATGTTCCCAGATGGCACAAATTGTGTGTATGACCAACTAGTAAACAAAAGATTGGCAATTCAAACTCACTATGTTGTGCCATGGAGAAAGTCTAGCAATTTGTTCACATAAAGATTACAACCAAGAAAAACTTATGGAAGAGAAGTTATGAAAATGTCTTCTTGTTGTTGTTAAGTGTTGTTGAGTCAGTTCCTACTCATAGAGACCCTGTATAGGTTTTCCATCCTGGTGAGTTTGAATTTCTGACCTTGCCATTCAAACTGGCCTTGCTCTCCAGTACTTTATCCTACAACACCACAACAGAAAAATAGCTTAGCCATAACCAAACACCTTGAGAGAATGAGTCACTGGGCCAGTGGGTTCAGGTCCACATTCTTGGGGAAGCTCAAAGTCAACTGTCACAACAAGGTTCACAATTAAAATATCCTACATGCTTCTTGGGTGAGTAGTGCCTGGGGTCTCACAAGCTTATGAGTAGCTCTCTAAAGTGCAAAGAAAAACAAAGACACTTGAAAACAATTAGTTCAAAGAACTAATGAAGCATGTGAACCTCAGCTTCCATGATCCTGAGAACAAAAGAACTAGCTGCTGCCCAGCTATGACTGCCAGCACTCTGACAGATATCACAGTAGAAGGTGGGAGGGGAAAAAAAATAATAAAAGGATGAAGACTCAAAATCATAACAAAATGACTAGGCTTACTGGTCAAGTAGAGACTGGTGGAACTCCTAAGATTATAATTCTTAGTCGTTCTGTAGGCCTGGTACTAAACTAACCCCCATGGCTCAGGTTACAGTCAAATAATAAACAGGTCCATAAAATATACAATAACACTAGGGAGGTACATGCTGCTTAGAACAATCAACCATTTAAGACCAAAAGGATAGCATCATTCAAGCACAAATTTCAGAAGATAGAGATGGTTATGATAGGAGGAATGTTGTTGTTGTTATGTGCGTGGAGTCGGTTCTGACTCATAGCGACCCAGTACAGGGTTTCCGAGGCTATGAATCTTGACAGGAGCAGAAAGCCTCATCTTTCTCCTGCGAACAGCTGGTAGTTTCGAACTGCTGACCTTAAGGTTCACAGCCTGATTCGTAACCACTACGCTACCAGAGCTCCTTTTTGAAAGGAGGAATAGAAGTGAGAAATACAGGGAGGAAGTGAGATAAGGAATGTTATATTGTGGGGATTGCCATCAGTGACGTGAAATGTGTGTGAGTTGTCAAATGGAAAACTGATTTACTCTGCAAACCTTTACTAAATTCACAAGAAGATATTTTTAAAAAGAAAAGAAAAATTATAAACCACATACACACAAATCCCATTAAGCAGTTCTACTCTATAGCGTGTTATTAAATGTCGAAATTGATGGAGACACAACATATTTTTGACATATTATCATTATGGTTATTGATCATATTATTTTTAACAGTTATTTCATTTATTATTTTTCTTAGAGATATGGCCCATGTCAATTAGTCTGCAAACGATGTGTTATAGCAATAAATTTTATATAAATGAATTTTTAATACTCTTAAAACCTGAATTACTATAACAGTTAAATATTTACAGCACCATCAATCAGTAGACTGTAGTCTTACCTTTTAATAAGCAATATATATATATATATATATATAAATTAACACATAACATTTTAAGGTATTACTTATTGTTAAATGCTACTGAGTCAGTTTTGACTCAGCGACCCTGTATAGGGTATCAAAGGAGTTGCTTGTGGATTTGAACCTTGCGGTTAATAATCCAGTGCTTATCCAACAGTGCCACACCAGGACACCTAGCTTCTCCCATATTTTAAGATATTCAAACACACTGAGAAGGTTCTATCAGGATTCTCTGCTAAATTTTAGTCTCTTAGCTAATGGAACTACCACTTGTATGTCAATTTATTGTGGTTGCTTAAATGTTGCTGTGATTCTGGAAGATAGTTTAAACAACAGCAGGGTCACCCATGGTGGACACGTTTAAGAAAAGCTTCCAGAACAACCAAAAGGCTTCTAGAACAGACTAGGAAGAAGGAAAGATGGACTACTTCCACATATTTAGTCACTGTAAACTTTATGAAGAACAGGGAAACACTAAAACAGCACCGGAATATTGAATGTTGAAACATGATGAAGAGCACCAGAATATTGTTAGATATAGTGTCAGAAAATGAACCCCTCAAGTTGGAAGGCACTCAAAATACAACTGAAGAAGAGCTGCCTCCTCAAAGTAGATAACATGAATGGATTAAATCTTTCAAGACCTTCATTTGCTGATGAGTCACAATTCAAAATGGGGAAGAACAGGTGTAAACATCCATTAATAACTGGAACATGGAATGTATGAAGTGTGAATCTGGAAAAATTGAAAGTTGTCACAAATGAAATGGAATGTATAAACATTGATATCCGAGGCATTAGGGAGCTGAAATGGATGAATGTTAGCCACTTTGAATCTGACAATCACATTGTTTACTATGACGGATATGAAAAATTAAAGAGGAATGTGTGTCACATTTAAGAACATTTTAGATCCATCTTAAAATACAACACTATCTGTGATAGGATAATATCCATACGCCTAAAGGAAGACTAGTTAATACAACTAGTATTCAAATTTACTCACTAACCACTAAAGCCAGTGATGATGAAATTAAAGAATTGTACCAACTTGTAAAGTATGAAATTGATCAAATAACTATTCAAGATTTATTGATAATTACTGACAATTGGAATACAAAGGTTGGAATCAAAGAGGAAGGATCTGTCATTGGAAAATATGGCCTTGGTAATAGAAATAATGCTAGTTATTAAATAATAATGAGCTCTGGTAGCATAGTGGTTACGAGTCAGGCTGCTAACCTCAAGGTCAGCAGTTTAAAACTACCAGCGGTTCCACAGGAGAAAGATGAGATTTTTCTGCTCCCGTAAAGGTTTACAACATCAGAACCCCTATATAGTTAGGGCTTTATGAGTCAGAACCAACTCCACAGCATATAACCACCACCACTATCACATAATAGAATTTTTCAAAACAACTCATTTCTTTATTGCAATTACCTTTTTAAACAACAACAAAAACAAACAAACAAAAAATTATGCACATGAACATCACCAGATGGAATATAAGGAAATCAAATTGACTACATCTGTGGAAACAGACAGTGGTAAAGCTCTATATCATAAGCTAAAACAAGACCAGGGGCAGACAATGGTATGGACCATGAATTGCTCATATGCAAGTTCAGGTTGAAGGTGAAGAAAATGTAAACAAGTCCATGAAAACCAAAATATGACCTTAAACATATTTCATCTGAATTTATAGATCATATCATGGACAGGTTTGATGCATTAGGCAGTAATGGTTGAAAGCCAGAAGAGTTGTGGGATGACATCAAGGATATCATATAGGAAGGAAGCAAAACATCATTAAGAGGACAAGTAAAAAAAAAAAAAAAAAAGACCAAAATTAATATCAGAAGAGACACTGAAACTTGCTCTCAAATGTAGAGATGCTAAAGAAATGGAACAAATGAGGAAGTAAAAGAGCTAAATACAAAATTTCAAAGAGTAGCTGTAGAAGACAGAGTCAAATATTATAACAAAATGTACAAAGATCTGGAGTTAGAAAATCAAATCAGAATAACATGCTAAGCATTTCTCAAGCTGAGGACACTGAAGAAAAGATTAAAAGCCTTGACTTCCAATAATGAAAGATATTATGGGCAAAACACTGATTGTTGCAGAAAACATGAAAAGAAGATGGAAGTAATGGAGAGTCACTGTACCAAAAATAAATGCCTGATGTTAAACCATTTTAAGAAGTAGCATATTATCAAGAACCAACAATACTGAAGAAAGAAGTCCAAGGTGCATTGAAAGCATTGGCCAAGAACAACGACACAGGAATACACATTGAAATCTTTCAACAAACTTGGACGCACTCACTCATCTATGCCAAGAACTTTGGAAGATAGCTACCTGGCCATATTTGTGCCCATCCCAACTGATGCAGAAGCCAGACAATATCTTTAATATTGCATGCAAGTAAAATTTTGCTAAAGAAAATTCAAAAATGGTTGCAACAGTACATGGACTGGAAGCTGCCAGACATTCAACCTGGATTCAGGTGAGAACATGGAGTGATAAATATTTTTGATGATGACAGGTGGATTTTGGAGGAAAGTAGAGAATACTAGAAAGATGTTTACTGTGCTTTATTGACTTTATCAATACTTTCAGCTGTGTGGATCATGACAAGCTATGTACGATACTGCAAAGAATGAGTATTCTGGAACACTCGGTTGTGCTCATAAGGACAATTAAGAACACTAAATTGTGTACATAGACCAAGAAGCAGTTGTTTGAACAGAACATGGTAACACTGAATTGTTTAAAATTAGGAAAGGTGTGCATTAGGGTTGTATACTTTCACCATACTTATTTATGGTGAACAATTTGTATGCTGAACAAATAATCCAAGAAGCTGGATTATAAGAAGAAGAATGTGGCTGCAGGATTGAAAGAAGGCTCATTAACAACCTGCAATATGCAGATGATACAACCTTGCCTGCTGAAAGCTAATACAACTTAAAATACTTACTGATGAAGATCAAAGACCACAACCTTCATTATGGGTTGCACCTCAATGTAAAGAAAACAAAAATCCTCACCACTGGACCATTAAATAACATCCATATAAATGTTGAAAATATTGAAAGTCTTCACTTTGCTTGGATCAACCATCAACACTCAAAGTAGAAGTAGTCAAGATATCAAACACCATTTTGCATTAGGCAAATCTGCCACACAAGATCTCTTTGAAGTGTTGAAGAGCAAAGATGTCAGTTTCAGGACTAAGGTTTGCTTGACCCAAGCCATGGTATTCTCAATAACCTCATATTCATGTGAAAGTTGGACAGTGAATAAAGATTATAGGAGAATTGATGCATTTGAGTCATGTTGTTGGAGCAGAATATTAAAAGTATCATGGACTGCAGAAAGAACAAACAAATCTATGTTGGAAGAAGTACATACAGAATGTTCCTTAGAATTCAGGATGGCTTAATCTCTCATATGTCAGACATGTTATCAGGAGGAAATAGTCCCTAGAGAATTACATCATGCTTGGTAAAGTGGAGGATCAGTGAAAAAGAGGAAGTCCTACAGCAAGATGGATTGTCACAAAAAAAAAAAACAAAAAAAACAGCAATGGGTTCTTGGTAGATTGTGAGGTTGGCGTAGGACAGGGCAGTGTTTACTTCTGTTGTGCATAAAGTTTTCATGAGTTGGTACCAACTCAGCAGTACCTAGCAAAAACAACAACATCAGGAAACGAATTTAAACTCATTTAATGTCAATAATTCACAGCCTAATGTAAAAATCACAAAAATATTTTTACTCAGACTTTTTGTAAAAAGCACTGAAGCAAAATAAAGCCCAGACTTCTTAAATGATAAACATATTTAAAAATAGTTATCAGTTTTGTTTTAATCCAGTGGGTGCATTTGCCCTGCAGTGTTATTATACTCTCTATTTTAGTGGATTACTACCTGACCTGCTAACTGCACAGAGTCGCAATGAGTTGGAACCAACTCCATGGCACATAACCACCACTATTATTTCCTATAGCAAGGAAACACTTAAACAAATGCAAAAGAGACCAAAGTAGAAACCTTGTAAAACAATAATTAAATAGTAAGATGTAATATTTTTTTCTGCCGAAACATTTATCACTTTCCTTATGCCTTATTGAAACTCAAAACCATCTTGATGTGATGCTGTAGGATAAGCATTGGACCACAGGTTGTTGAACTGCAAGGTCGAGCATTCAAACTCACAGGCTGATCTTCAGACACCTTAAACAGGGCACTTAACAACAACAACTTAACAACAACAACCTAATAAGAAGGTTTTAAAAAACGGCTTTGAAATTAATCATTTAATTCTTCCTAAAAATTTTACCAAAGGGTGCATCATATATAAATTATCATTGTATTATTTTCTATACATATAAAAACATTTTAAATTTAATTTTTTCTGTAGCTTTCCATTTTCCAAATGTTATTTTAAATCCCAATGTAGTCATATAGAAAATAACAATTTGAGAAAGTTATATTATTACAAAATAAATCACACTAGTAAGCCTTTCAATAATTTAATACAACCATATAGTGAATAGTGATGGATTTCTATTCATAATTTAAATACAGGTAATTCAAATGGAAACATAAATTTATAAATACCACAATTAATGGAGGAACATAAAACCATGTGTAAAGATAATTTAATATCATCCATTTGTTCTCTGGTAGCGAAGTGGTTACGAATCGGGCTGCGAACCGCAAGGTCAGCAGTTCGAAACTACCAGCTGCTCCACGGGAGAAAGATGAGGCGTTCTGCTCCCATTAAGAACAGCCTCGGAAACCCTGTTCAGGGTCGCTATGGGTTGAAACCGACTCGACGGCACTTAACAATAACAACATTTGTTCTCAGTATAAATTCTTCTTGGATCTATTTCTTCCATTAGTGTTACGGGGGGAAAAAAAAAATTGAAGTTTTTTTTTTTTTTTTTTTGTAACTAAATTACACAGTTTACCTCCTACTTCCAGAAAAGCCAAAGGAAAATTGATAATTATTCTACAAAAGAATAAAAACATCAATTAAATCATATTTAGAACATTATGGTCTTCATGATAATTCAATTATTTTCATTATAAAACTTCCATAAATCTGTTTTTGAATAAATATATCATTTTAGTTGGTATATCTGCCTGATATGTTTATTAAAAAATAAAATATACTGGTCACTGCATCTACAAATGTCTCCTATGAATTTTCCAATTTGTCTTTAAAACCCCTGAATATATTAATGTTTTTGCCATAATTCTTGGAATATTTTTCAAATAAAAATTTTCAAAACATACAGTTATATCATTTTATTTTATAGATTTTCAATTTTGTTTATTTTTTTAATAACCCTATGTTTTTCCAATTTTAAAATTATCTCTATTTTTTATGATATTCTGGTTAAGGGTTTCAAAGTATGCACAATTTATCATTATTTTTTTCCAGTTTAATTGTACTTCAACTTTCAACCCTGGAAGTGCCTTTTGAAGACCATTCCAAAATGAATATTAATCCAGTGAGAGTTGTTCTTTCTGTCACTTAGGTTTGTTGTTATTTTTGTTCTGTGCTGTGGAGCTGGTTCCGACTCATAGCGACCCTGTACAGGGTTTCCGAGGCTGTAAATCTTACAGGAGCAGAAAGCCTCATCTCTCCCCCGCGAAACAGCTGGTAGTTTCGAACTGCTGACCTTGTGGCTCGCAGCCCAATTTGTAACCGCTACGCTACCAGAGTTCCTTTTGAAGACCATTCAAAAATGAATATGAATCCAGTGAGAGTTGTTCTTTCTGTCACTTAGGTTTAGTTGGTGACAACTGATTGGGTAATGAAGCCTGTAAATGGTTTAAAGATAATGATTCAAAGTAAAATTGCCTATGTAGTTTAAATTGTCATCATCTTAGAAAATGCTTCCTAAAATCCCAATGCCAACTACATAGCATCTATGAGTCATTTTGCCCAATGTTCTGAGATTCAGTAGTGTTGATAAATGCTGTCGAGTCATTTCCGACTCATAAGGATCCTCTACAGGGTTTCCGATGACCAGCTGGTGGGTTTTAGTTAGCAGTCCAGTGCTTATCTTACAGTGTCACACCAGGACTACACAGAATAGTCTAGAAAGCTCATATTTGGAATTTGACTTTGCCCCAACAAAGACAACTTTCTTGGTTTTAAGGAATGAACCCATTATTTCTCATAAACGTTCACTTACTAACAGTGATGTGTTGAACTGTGATTGGATCATCTCTCTATTCTCTCTACCACAAGATAAGTAAAAACAATCAAACCAAAATTTCAGTATGAACTTTAATAATAATAACTCATTTATTCTTATAGATTATGAAAATGAAGATATGTGGAATTATTATTAATATTTTGGGCATATAAATAAATATTTATACTATGGAGAGTCACAGTCTTTAAGAGAAACTTTAGGAAATTGCCTTATTCCCCTCTTTACTCTCAACTGAACTAGACTTTTATATTTTTAGTTTATATTGACTCTCTCCTGTAATTCCTTATTCTATTCAAGTGATGTGTTAGGCTAGCCAATATAACCTGTTAACACATTGAATTTCTGAGCAGTGATTCAGTAGCTGTCACAATAACCAGCATGGGAACACCTAAATGCTATAGATGGCTTCCTATTGATTGCTATAAAAACACACAAATAAAATGTGAACTCTAAAAATCTATTTACAACCATGGATGTAACCCTTAAGTACAGTTTGCTGATTTTCAACTGGCTTTGCTTGAGCAACTCCTTTCTCTCAAGGACATCCATTACACAACAACATTTATAATGGAACTCACAATTACAGGGTATGTGGGAAACACTTATACTTTAATAATAATAACAGGCAACCACTCTCTTGACAATTAATATTATAAACCAACTTAATCCATGTCTTATTACATCCTATCATCAATGTTTGTATAACAAACCATTATTTTTGATACACAGTGGTAAATTAGAAACAAAGAAACAAACAAAACCCTGAAGCTGTATGACTTAAATTGAATTACTCTTCTGATATTTCCTGACCATTTGTCCTAAGACTATCCCAACTTTCTTGAATCTTAGTTTTCTTGTCTGTAACATGGAAATAATACTTTTTCTCACTCCTTGGTTAATAGAGAAGCCAGAATTCATAACAGCTTAATATCTTCACTGCTTATTTGGAAACTGAAACCCAATATCTGGATCCAACTGTAGTCTTGTATATTTCCTGAGAAAGAAGTAAAAGAGGCAATATTCACAGATTTAATCATTGATAAAGCAGGGTCACCTACCAAACGCTAAGTGGGCTATCAGAACACTTAATAGCTATAAACAATTGATTATACTTCTACTAGTTTGAACTGGTGTGGCGTCCTGGTATACTGCTGTGGCATCCTGGTGTGGTGCTGTGGGCTAATGTGCTGGCCTGCAATGTCTGTTTCAACTGTAATGTCAATGATTCAAGCTCACCAGCTGCTCCTTGGAAACCCTATATAGGATCTCTATGGGTAGAAACCAACTCAACAGCACTGAACAACGAGTATACACTGGTGTAGCACTGTAGGATAAGCACTAGCCCACAACGTTGATTTGAATTACCAGGTTGGTGGTTCAAACTCACTAGCTATTTCTTGGAAATCTTATACAGGGTCGATATGAGTTGAAACAGACTAGATGGCACTTAACAACCGAGTGTACTTGGGAGTCCTCATGTGGCAATGTACAATGAGCACTCACTGTTAACCACAAGGTCAGTGGTTCAAACACACCAACTGCTCCTTGGAAACCCTATACATGCTCGCTATGAGTTGGAACCATCTCGACAACACTTAACAACAACAACAAATGTGTGTTGAAACAAAACCTAGAGGTGCGGTAGTTAAACACTTGCTGCTAAACAACAGGTTGGTGGCGCAAATTCCACAGGAAAAGAAGTGGCTGTCTACTTCCATAAAGATTGGTGGTGGTTTTGTGCCATGGAATCAGTTAGGACTTATAGTGACCCTGTATGAGGTTTCTGAGGCTGTAAATCTTTGCAGGAGCAGAAAGCCTCAACTTTCTCTGGCAAAATAGCTGGCAGTTTTGAACTGCTGTCTTTGATGTTCGCAGCCCAGCTCGTAACCACTATACTACCAGAGCTCCATAAAGATTATAGCCTTGTAAACCCAATGAGGCTGTTCTACCTCTTCCCTTAGGGTCATTCCAAGTTGAAATGACTTGACAGCAGAGAATTTGGTGTTTTGAATTTTGTGTGAACTGCTCTTTCAGTTGAACAGCATTGACATTGTAGTTCAAGCAGACATTTCAGTTCAGTTCTTAGTGTTGCAACAGTTAAACCGTCCCAACTCATAGCTATGCTGTATAGGGTTTCTGAGCAGCAGCAAGTGAGCTTGAGTCTCCAACCTTGCAGTTAAAACTGACTTTGCATTCCAGTGCTTGTAACCCACAGTGCCACAGCAGGACTTCACTATGTTACATGAGATTACTATAAATCAAAGTCAACTGGACAGAGCACTAAGTGGCAGCAATAATATATTACAATGGTTAGTTATCTGCTTAAACTGTGCAGTATGCAAGGATGCTGTAACACAAAATACCATGATAACATTTGGTAAAATGGAAATGTTCCTTGAAATATTCAATAATTGCATCTCTCATACTGCCATTGATTTTGCAATAATTTTTTCTTACATAAAATAGTATATAGAAAAATGTCAGCTGGAAATGAATTGGTATGCATTTTCAACATTTTTGTAATAATAATAAAATTGAAATATTTATGACTAGACCTTAGAAAATCTATTAGATACCAGAGAAAAAGAATGGTTTTAGTGGTATCTAGTGTATTATATCCTGCCACATTAGCCTTTAGCCCTAATATCAGCGCTTATAACAATGAGCATATTAAACCAGAATAGCATTCATCGCCAACAGTCTGAAAGGGCTTCGCAACAACTAAAATTTTCTTGAGACATAACAACAACAATTCAGAGAAAAAGACAAAAAAAAAAAAAAAACAAGTAAAGATACTACTATCAAATCTCAAAATGCCATTACACAGTAAATTATAGTCACACAAAAGCACATACACATTTTTCTAAATACTTGCACCCTGCATTCTCACTAAAGAAGGAAACACTGATGCAATTTCAGGAGCACAGTCTTGCCCAGGCCAAATCAGACAACTGAATGAGGCATTAAATGCAAACTCAGAAGTCTTAATGCCAGTGCTGAGGTACCCACAGTACAAAGTGGAGATGTATTTTATTTCTTTGAGCTTTATGAGGGTAATATGTTATAAATGTGTAGTCAAGTAATAGATAAGCCAGCTACTTTAAGACTGTAGCTTTAGATCAAAAGTGCTTGGGGCATAGTTTTATTGAGGGGCTACATTTCATCACAATATCCTTGTACTCTAGCTTATAAGAATAAATACAATGGAGCTCATTTTAAAACCTCCTCAAAGACGGCATGACTGTGCAGAGCAAGTTTTGATTTACCAATAGTACCAATAGTTATTTTGCCGTTTAACCCCTTCTGCATTTAAGGAGTAGTGTTCATCAAGGATCATTAGCATTTTGAAATATTGCATTTTGTAGGCCTGTGGAGTATTCACCTGTGTCACTGTAAATTATAAAATCCTTGTTGATTTTATTTTACCTTGACAATATGTCAAATTTTATCAAGTTACAATCATCTTCCATATCATTTATTGGTAAAATAACCATTTAAAAATTTTTTCTTTTAGTTTTGATATCCTTCTTTTGTAATATACTTTAACAAGTTGTGAAGCCTCTTGTTCATAAAGCAAAACTCTTTATTGCACTGAAACTTACAAATGCAACAAGACAAGAAATTGAGAACAGAGACTAGCACTGAAGTAATGATCTGAGCTGCGTTGATGGATCCACCAAAAGGAAATATCAGCTCTTTGTGGATTCACTCTACTGTAACATTTGCCAAAAAATAGACTATAAGGTACAGTAAAAGCCTCATTAGTATATTATAGGATATTGGAAGGCATGAGTGAGGGGGGAGTGAACTAGGCAGCAATTAAAATTTGATAAAATTTTAATCAATTTTTAATTTAAGTAGAAATCCTTTTTCTACTATTTATAATCGTAGAATTATAATAACATTGTAACACATAGCTAGCATGTATTTGATGTCGATAATGTTTCAGACACTGTGGTAAGTAATTTCCACAAATCATCATAGCAGCATTCACACCAATCCAACAAAGTATGGGTGGTGGGGATGGTAGTGGTGGTGGTGATGGTTGCATGCCACTAAGTTGGTTCTGACTCACAGCGAAACTGTATAATTGTATTTGGTTTCTGAGGTTGTAGATCTGTACAGGAGCAGGAAGTCTCATCTCCCACAGAGTGACTAGCAGATTCCAACTGCTGACCTTGCAGTTAGCAGCCCAGCTCATAAGCCACTATGCTACCAGGACTCCTTAAAGTACAGGTTGTTGTTGTTGGTAAGTGCCGTCGAGTCAGTTCTGACCCATAGCGACCCTGAACAGGGTTTCTGAGGCTATAAATCTTTAAGGGAGCAAAAAGCCTCATCTTTCTCCCATGGAACAGCTGGTAGTTTCGAACTGCTGACCTTGTGGTTCACAGCCCAATTCATAACCACTATGCTACCAGAGCTCCTTGAAGTACAGGTAGTCCCTGGTTTATACCATATTCCTGCTACAAGGAACTACACTCAACTCACAACTGTCAGGTTTTGTTTATTTTTAATTTTTGGTTTTTATGGCATATGTTACTGCTAGTAATATGTACTAAATGCAATGTTGTGGCATGTACTTTGTTGATGCTATCATTCTCAGATGTTCAAAGATCTGATTAATAAAGATTGCTGCTGTTGTTGATTAGTGCCATCAAGTCAGTTCCATGTATAGACTTTCAAGGATCAGCTGGTGTATTTGAACTGCCAACCTTGAAGTTCAAACCAAACTTTCGGTTCAGTGCTTATCCTATAGCACTAAATCAGGACTCCTGTTGATAATATAAGGTAGTAGAAATGAAAACAAAATTTTAAAAAGTGAAATATTCATCTTACAGCACAACCAACTTATGACAGAGGCTTCAGAATACAAGACTGTCATAAATCAATGATTGGCTGGTTGTATTCCTTTCATTGACTGCTTTATCTAAGTAATACTTGCTCTCTTCTTCTGTTTTCGCAGTCAAAATATGACATTGTTTGTTATTATTAATAATTATCTGGTTTCTTTTAAAGTTCTCCTAATTATACATATCTTCAACATAAAATATTTACATAAAATTTACATGTAAATTTTAAAAAACAAATTCCAAGTCTTATTGAAAACGTCATTTGACTTACTTAGAAATGTTGTGTTATATTTATATCCCCTAGTGTATTCTTTCACCATACTTATTCAATCTGTATTCTGAGCCTATAATCTGAGAAATTGGATTATATGAAGAAAAGCGTGGCATCAGGATTGGAGGAAGACTCATTAAAAAACTGTGCTATCTCTTCTCCCTCTTCTTCTTTCTGTCCTCTCTTTCCTCTTCTTCTTCTTCTTCTCTCCTCTTCTGCCTCCTGCCTTCTCTCTCCAGCAGAGGTCAGCTTCCTCTTCCTAACCCTGAATAAAAGTCTCTAGACGGACAAAAACAAAAACAAAAACCTGTGCTATACAGATGATACAACCTTGTTTGGCGAAAGCAAAGAGGACTTTACTTATTGATGAAGATCAAAGACCACAGCCTTTGGTATGTGTTGCAGCTCAATGTAAAGAAAAAGAAAAACAAAAAACTAAAAAAAACCTTCAACACTGGACCAATGAACAACAACCATATCAATGGAGAAAATAATTAAGTGTCAAAGTCTTCACTTTGCTTGGCTCAAAAATCAGCATTTATGGAAACAGCAGTCAAGAAACCAAATGACATATTGGGTGAATCTGCTGCACAAAACCTCTTTAAAAAAGTGTTGAAGAATAAAGATGTCAGTTTGAGGTGAGACTGACCCAAGCCATGGTATTTTCAATAACCTCATATGCAGATGAAAGTTGAATAGTGAATAAGAAGACTGTAGAAAAAGTAATGCATTTGAGTTATGGTGTTCAAGGGGAATATTGAAGTACCATGGACTGCCAAAGAACACATAGAACCATGTTGCAATAAGTATAGCCAGGGTGCTCCTTGGAAGCCAGGATGGCAAGACATTGTCTCTCATACTTCGGACACATTGTCAGGAGGGACCAGTCACTGGAGAAGAATATTATGTTTGGTAAAGTGGAGGGTTTGTGAAAAAGAAGAAGACCCCCAGCAAGATGGATTGGCACAGTAGTAGCATCAATGGGCTCAAACATAGTAACAGTTGTGAAGTTTGCCCAGGATTGGGCAGTGTTTCGTTCTGTTGTTCATAGGGTCACTATGAATTGGTGCCAACTCAATAGCACCTAACAACAACAAGTAGCTCTTTGATAAAATTGGGAACTTGCCTGGAACATTTAAAATTCCAATTTGTAAAAAAAACAAACACATTTTCTTCTTAGAACAGCTTAATCTGTTTACTACAGACAGAACGGAAACCTAAGATAATACAAAGTGGAACAAACAGAAAGAATGCTTTACTATATGACACCAGATAATTTTTTAAAAGAAGTAAAGCCGTATTTTTCAAACTACACCATATCTAAAACTCATTTTAAAAATTAGAAAGGAAAAATTTCTGTTGAAACATTATTAGTTATAGGTTTCCCTCTGACACTAAACTAGAAACAACAATCTAATAGACTAGTTTTTCCTCTTGTAAAAGCTTATTGTAGGGTAAAGGTGAGAAAATAGTTAAAACTATTTTTTCATTTTATGGCAAAAATGTGATGACTTTTCATTTATGTTGTTGTTGTTAAGTGGCGTCAAGTCAATTCCAACCAATAGCGACCCTGTATAGGGTTTCCAAGGAGCAGCTGGTGAGCTTGAGCCACTGACTTTGTAGTCCAAACAACTTTGCAGTCTGACACATTAACTCACAGCGCCTTTTCTTGCAAATAACTATATAAAATGACAAGAGATAGGTTATTTGTCAACTTTTCCAGTTTCATTGGCAGATTGTATAGAGTATGAGAAAATAAGGGGATAAGTAAAAACTTCTCATTATTCTATTTGTTGTTGTTGTAATGTACGGCTAAGTCAACTCCATCTCATAATGACCCTGTATTGGAATTCCGATGAGAGGCTGGTGGGTTTGAACCACCAACCATGTGTTTAGCAGTTCAGTGCTTATCCTATAATGCCACACCAGGATTCCTCTATCCTAATTACTAACCTCCAATTACTTTAGCTTAACAATATTGTTCCTAATTCTTTTCCATCTAAACAATTATCATAAAACTTATAGACCCCACCTATTAATTGACCTGACCATATGTCTGAGCAGATAAGGTATGGTTACCTTCCTTTGTGACAATGTATATATTTGCAGGGTAGCAGCTATTTTCCTAACCTTATTTGTTAGCAAGAGAGGAACTCCACAAACTCAAGCCTTACCAAAACAGGAAAATAGATGTCTTGAATTTAGTCCTAATGTCCACAAAGTTGATGGCTCAAACTCACCAGCCACTCCTTGGAAACCTAATACAGCATCCACTGCAAGTCAGAAGTGACTGAACAGCACTTAGCAACAGCAAAAACAAAATAGTACTGCCTGCAATTTCATGGAATCTGACTCATGATAACTTTGTAAACAAAAGAATGTAAACTGACCTGAAATATCCTCATGGTCTTTGTTATGTTAGTTCCCAATTTTTAGTTCATTTTATTGAAAGTTTTCCTGACCCTCTATTTTTCCAAATATGATGCCTTTTACTAGAATCCTGGTGTGGTGCTGTAGGATAAAACACTGGACCACAACGTCATCTTGAACCACAAGACTAATGGTTCAAACCTACTAGTGTCTCCTCAGAAAACCTATACAGAATTGCTGTGAATCAGAACTGACTGGATGGCACATAACAACACCACCACAACTAAGGATTGATTTCCCCTGTGATATGTACAAATTAAGCAAGATGAAATTTGTCATCCTTCCTTCTAAGGAGCATTCTGGTTTTGTTTCTTATAAGACCATGAACAGTTAATACCAAGATAGTTGTTAAAAGATTAAGGACTTCTGAGCAAATCTAAGTAACGAATTCTGTTTACAAAATCCCAAATTTCTAGATTATAGAAGATGCATTAAATGTTAATGGCATAATTTATATTTCCTGCTACATTAGGGAGATTGAGATGAAACACTCTATAATATATCCAGATTTGCAGTATTATATATAAGTATTTTGCAGTTGAAAGATAAAGAAACTAACTGCTTTCACCCTAAGTGGTAGAAAGGTGAGAACTGAATTCAGCTGTTTTGGCTTTATTATTTTGAGCTTAGGTTGAAAAATGTAAATTTAAAATGATAAAGTAATGATAACAGCGATGTTTGGTTTTCCATTTCTATCTTAATAGCTCCAGGTAGGTAATTTTATTGTGTATGTAATTAATTAGTCTTCAGTAATCACTCAGTTCTCTACTCATTCTTAAGTTCCAAAGACATTTTATTTTGCTAAGAACATTCTTAATTGTCAGGGGTGAGGGAAGATTCAAATTAGCTTCAGGGTACATTTACTTCTATTACTTAGAAAATAATACCTACATGACATGTAGACCATTCCTTAGTCAAATACTAATTAACAGTCTTCCTGTATCAATATGACCAGTATTACTCTAACTAGGTTTGATTCAATAATAAAAAATAAAGTATTTTATATGATTTCAAGGTTATCAATGAACAACAAGAACAATAACAATAGTTGTTGCCCGGCAATTTAGAAAAATAACCAAGGTAAGAATTAAGAAGGAATTTCTATATAATAGATTGTTTGTTGTAGGGTACATTCAATTGATTATGATTCATAGCATCCCTATATAACAGATTAGAAATGCCCCAGTAGACAGCTAACTAAAACATTCACAGCTCAAAACCACCTGCAACTCCTCAGAAATCCTATGCAGGGTCTCTGTGAATCACAATCAACTGGATGGCACTTAAGAA
>NW_006408888.1:456810-458209 GCF_000296735.1 Chrysochloris asiatica | reverse complement strand
TACTCCCGTAAAGATTTACACCCTCGGAAACCCTATACAGGGTCGCCATGGGTCGGAACCGACTCGAAGGCACTTAACAACAACAACAATATAGAATTGAAGGTTTAAATCTAGTTTCATACCTTCTAGAGCCGTAAAATTAAACTAAGTAAAACATTTCTTATTTATTTTAATTTTTAAATATACACACTGAATTTAGTGAATGGATATCTGCAAAGGCTAAATTTGGTCTACAAAATATAATCAATAGTTTCCCAAAGGTCTTATTTTCTTTTAAATAAAAGTACTTATTTGTGACAAAATATACTGATTATAAAGTATTCCCAACAGTTCTTTGAGGATAAAATAGAATTGTCCTGGTTGTCTTTATTGTCTTCAGGAGGTGAGGAAAGAGTGAAAATGTTCACAGAAGTATGGATATGTGCTAGTAACATTTTATTACATTTCCTGGAGTTCTGGTAGCATAGTGGTTACAAATTGGGATGTGAGCTAGGAAGTCAGCAGCTGGAAACAACCAGCTGTTCTGCAGGAGAAAGATGAGGCTTTCTGTTCCCATAAAGATTTCCAGCCTCGGAAACCCTGTACAGGGTTGCTATGTGTGGGAACCGACTCCATGGTACATAACAACATCATTCCATGGAGCCAGATCTTCAGGTAGGAACTCCTTTACTTTTTTCAGGGAGAGAAAAGACTTGTACTTAGGGACAGAAACAAAACCAGTCGTCCTCTGAGTATCATTCTTTCTTATTCTAATTGCTTTCCTCACTCCTCACTGAGTTTCAGGATAGGACAGGGGAGCAGGGATCAAAGGAGTTCCTAAGCCCCCGCAGCCAATCAGTTCATTCTTATGATTTCACATACAGGAAGAACAGAGTAGAATGGTCAGCTCCTAAATGAAGGATAATGTATACTAATCATCTCCATAACTTTGAGTTAACACAGCAAGAGATTTAGGGCCAGAGAGTTTATATTATGTCTTGTAGAGTTATATTTTAATCCAATCCAGGGTTTTCTGACTACCTGGAAAGAAGTCTTTCTTTCTAACATCCCACCTGCTTAAAACAAACAACCAAACAACAACAACAAAAAAAAATGTGCTTAGCAGGAGGGTTTTTTGTTTTTGTTTGTAAAGCTTTTATTGTGAATTGAGTGATACTTTATAAGAGAGAACATTGGTTTTGCACTCATCCTATCATCTTATTTTGTTTCATTGCAATGGTAAAAATCCCCTCAGTACATCATTGGTTAACAGTATTTGCTTATATTCCCTCTGGGTTTTTTTGTTTTTTGTTTTTGATGTACACAAAAACACACAGGAATATATAGTCATTTAAATAACCGATCTGTTTCGGAAGAAGTGTAGCCAGAGTGCTCCTTGGAGGCCAAGATGGCCAAACTT
>NW_006408888.1:444542-456165 GCF_000296735.1 Chrysochloris asiatica | reverse complement strand
CACACACACACACATACTCTGATACGAAACTTCCTTTTGAAAATTTGTAAGCCAGCTACTTTGTCCTTTATAGTCCCCCTATTTTTGGTAGCCGATGTCTAAGTTGTCCATTTCTATCAACCCTCCATACTTAAGGGGTAGACTTGATCCTTGATGTGATGACTACATCCCTCTGGGTTGGTATTTTGGCAGGAGGGATTTTTTTTTTTTTTTTTTTTTTTTTAACATGCATGCTCTTGTCACATGCCATGGAGTTGGCTAGGACTCATAGAGACCTTATGCACAACAGAATGAAGCAATGTGTGGTCTTACACCATCTTCACAATTGTTGTTATACTTGAGCCCATTGTTACTGCCATTATGCCAATCCATCTCATTGAGGATCTATTTTTTTGCTGACTCTCCACTATACCGAGCATGATGTTCTTCTTGTGGGACTGGTCCCTCCTGATAACATGTCCAAAGAATGAAAGATGAAGTCTCACCATCCTGGCTTCCAAGGAGCATTCTGGATGTACTTCTCCCATCACAGATTTGTTTGTTCTTCTCTCAGTCTATGGCACTTTTAATATTCATCTCCAATGCCATAACTCAAATGCATCAATACTTCTATGGTCTTCTTTATTCATTGACCAACTTTCAAATGCATGTGAAGCTATACCATGGCTTAGGTCAAAGACACCGAAGTCCTCAAATTTACATCCTGCTCTTTAACATTTTTAAATGGTCTTGTGCTGAAGATTTGCCCGAGGCAATGTGGCATTTGATTTCTTGACTGCTAATTCCATGATGTTGATGGTGAATTCAAGCAAAATGAAGGTTTCACAACTTCAATCTTTTCTCCATTTATCATGATGTCATTTACTGGTCCAATGGTGAGTTTTTTGGGTTTTTTTCTTCTTTACATTGAGGTGTAACCCACGCTTAAATATTTGGTCTTTGATACTCATCACTACGTGTTTGAAGTCCTTTTTCAACAAGTAATGTTGTTTTATCTGCATATTACAGGTTGTTAATGAGTCTTTCTCCAATCCTGATCCCATGTTCTTCTTCATATAATCGTACTCCTCAGATTATTTACTCAGCCTATAGATTGAACAAGTATGGGGAAGGAATACAACTCTGATACACACCTTTCCTGATTTTAAAACTTTCAGTATCCATTGTTCTGTTTGAACAACTGTGTCTTGGAATAAGTACAGATTCTTCATGAGCACAATTAAATGTTCTGGAATACCCATTTTTATCAGTGTTGTCCACAGTTTGTCATAAGCCACACAGTCTTAAGCCTTTGTATAATCAATAAAGCACAGGTAAGAATTCTTCTGGTATTCTGTGCTTTCAGTCAAGGTCTATCTGATGTCATCCATGATATACCTCGTTCTACATCCTGATCTGAATCCAGCATGAACCTCTGGCAGCCCCCTCTCAATATGTTGTTGCAACCATTTTTTTGAATTATTATTAGTAGAAGTTTATTTGAATGTAATATCAATGATATTATACCACGATTTCCACATTCCATTGGGTCATCTGTCTTTGGAATGTGTAAAGATATGAATCTTTTACAATCAGTTAGCTGTCTTCCAAATTTCTTGGAATTGATATGTGAGTACCTCAATGCTCATCAATTTGTTGAAAGATTTCAATTTGTATTCCATCAATTTCCAGAACCTTGTTCTTTGACAGTACCTTCAGTACACCTTGGACTTCTTTCTTCAGTGCCATTGGCGCTTGATCATGCTATGCCTTGAAATGGTTAAACATCGACCATTTGTCTCTGGTACACTCTATGTATTCCTACCATCTTCTTTTGATGTTTTCAGCATCATTCAATATTTTGCCCACATAATCCTTCAGTATTTCAATTTCAGGCTTTTTAAATTTTTTTCTTAAATCTTTCAGATTGAGAAATGTTAAACGTGCTTTTCCTTTTTTGTTTGCTAACACCAGGTCTTTTCATATTTCATTATAATACTTAATTTTGTCTTCTTGAGCTGGCCTTTGAAATATGCATAAATACCCACATACCATACACCTGTGTTTATTGACTATAAGATGTGATAGGAAAGAAATTCACTTGTTCACTGTTATCCCTAGTACAATTCCTGGCACTGAAATCAAGTAGAGCCAAAATTCAAACATTAGAAGAAGTACTTCAGATTTTGTTATTTGAAGTTATTCTGCATGTATGGAGAAGTTTCAGTCCTTCCCTTGATATGATCAAAGGCTGGAGTCTATGATGTGTGATTTCATCTCTGTAGCTTGTCAGAACTATTGCTCCATGACATCATTGTCACTCTAGCACTGATGATGGGAAAGCACCAATCCAATGCCTGCTATAATCTGGCTCTTGTGTTCAAATCTTGCATCACTGCTTTAGGAAGTGAGGAGAAAAGTAAAGTGTTTACAGTCATAATTGATTTTCTCTGGTGACATTTTATTGCACTTTCTGTCACTCCTTGAAATCAGACATTTAGGTGGCAATATCCCTCTGAATCAGGCCTTTTCCGTCTCCAGGGAGATCTGCCACCTCAGCATTCTATCTGGCTTGGCAGTCATTTGACTACATTTCTTGGCATTATGTTTCACTGCTCAAACTGATCTGCAGGATATCAGCTTGTTCTCTCTGGAAGATAGGTTGTGAACATATTTTGGGTACATGCAAACCTTTGCTTCAAATAAACAGGCAGTAACAACTACTGTGGTAGCTTGTGTGTTGCTATCATGCTGGAACCTATATCACTGATATTGAAAATACCAGTAGGTTCAGCCATGGAGGACAGGTTTTAGTGAAACTTCCACATTAAGACACACAAGTTCTGATGATCTAATTCCAAAAAATTAACCATGAAAATTTTATCAATCACAAGAGAATATTATCCAGTGTGGCACCCTAAGTTGGGAGGCACTGCACAATAGTTGCTAATATAAAAGATCAAACTGGAGTCTTTGTTAAAATTGAAACAAGAGTTTTATTGAATGAACAGAATCTGACAAGAGGAATCTACCAAAGAGTTTAAACACAGAAAATCTAGGAACTTGAAAGAAAAATTGATGGATTGAAATTTTTGAAATATTACTTTAATATACACCAGACAATTCTAAGATCCCAGGAACCTTATTTTATTAGTCCTAAAATTTGAGTCAATGAAGCCATTGTTAATCTATTGATATTATGGGGGATAGCCTGGGTAAATGTTCTTCCTGGGATCTTGCATTGGAAGAAATGGGGAACAGAGGAGTCCAGAGGCTTCCAGAGGATGCTGGTTAATTGACTTTTGAAAGTCAGCTCAGAATAAGCTGTAAACAGCAAAAATAGACTCTAATCTTTAGCTTTTGTAAAAGCTTAAGCTTACTCTAAGCACAACATTTTGGCATAGGTCCTTCATAGCCCCCTTGTAATCAAGAATTTCTATAGAAATTCATATATCACTATAAGAGTGGCTTCTTCTGCATGGACTAGTCTTACATGCATCTATTAGATGAGCTTACTTAAGATAAACTTTTGAAACCCACTTGTCTATATTGATTTATTGGTGGACACTTACTTTGATAAATCATTAAGAATACTATCATGTAGATAGTCAGGCACCTTATATTTTTGCCATGTCATAGTTTATACATTGCTTCTATGATCTTTTAAGAAGGGGTGTGCAAGAGTAGGGTCAAATTAACAGGAATACTTAGCAGAAATGATCATTAGCACAGATCCAGATAAAACCATTATTAATGGAATGTTGTTTCTTCAAAATGCATGGTCTATCACAAAGCTAGTAGTATTGCATTGTAAGTAGAAATGTTAATATTATATTTAAAAATTGATTAATTATATAATAATTATTATAATTATCAAGATAATTAATCCACTTTGTAAAAATTAATAGAACCAAGAACCAAATTCAGTAGGCAGCCAATGAAAAATATAAAGAAAATAATTGGACATAATGGATAGTTTAAGTCATGAAACTTTCTATTTCTAGTTTTCCTGGTGTCTCTATCCAAGTACAACAAATGGTATTAGTAATTACACAAACTCCTCCTTGTTGTGTTAGAAAGAAAGTTGTTGTTGTTGTTGTTGTTAAGTACCGTGGAGTCATTTCCAACTCATAGTGACCCTGCACAGGGTTTCCAATGAGCTCTGGTAGTGTAGTGGTTATGAATAGGGCTACTATTTTCAAGGTCAGCAGTTCAAAACTACCAGCAGTTCCGCAGGAGAAAGATGAGGCATTCTGCTGCCGTAAAGATTTACAGAAGGAAAGTTAAGAGCAATTATACTATCTAATTGGAAACTCTATGCATGGTTGCTAGGAGTTGGAACCGAACTGGCAGCATATAATAACAACAACAACAATATATTATCCTATACAACATTAGCATGAGAGTTTAAAGAACTTTGTTGAGTTTCCATGATGTTGGCTAGTTCATTTATTATTTGGCTAGGTATGATAATTCTCAAACACAGGATTCATTATTGGACTATAAGGAGCATAGATTATGTTAGTTTCAGTTGCATTTTATAGAAAAAGCATGCATTGGTTTGCTTTTACAACTTATTCTGCATGTAGGGTGGTTGATGCAATGACTAACAGGTGATTTGCATTTAGTACTGATGCAAAGTCTTTGCATAAAATTTTGAAGATGTCTGGAAATACTTGGGAATATGAGTAGCCTATCCATATAACACTGATAAAGTTTCTATGGTTTTTAGCACATAATTATACCAAAGTGTTAAAAAAGAAAGCATGTACACAAAAATCATCACAACTGGATCAATAAATAACATCATGATAAATGTAAAAAAAAAAAAGCTGATGTTGTCAAGAATTTAATTTTATTTAGTTACACAATCAATGCTCATGGAGGCAACATATTGCTTTGGGAAAATCTGCTGAAATTTTTCTCTTTAAAGTGTTAAAATGTAAATATGTCACTTTGAGATCTAAGGTGTTCCTCATCCAAGCCATGGGATTTTCCATCATCTTACATCTATGTGAAACCTGGACAATATATAAGCAAGACCAGAAAATAATTGATGCATTTGAAATATGGCATTGGTGAAGAATATTAAATGGACCATAGACTACAGAAGAAAGTACAAATGTGTCTTGGAAGAAGTACAGCCAGAATACTCCATGGAAGGAAGGATGGCAAGAATCCATCTTATGCACTTTGGACATGTTAACAGGAAAACCCTGTCCCTTGTGAAGGACATCATGCTTTGTAAAGTAGATGAAGCCCCATAAAAACTCAACTTAATTGATTCTGGCTCACTGACTCATAGCTACCCTACAGTTTGACACTTTAAATCTTTTTAAATTTTATTTTAGATGTTCAATTTTATGCTTTATCATTCAAAACACTGCTACATATACAAAGATAACAACAACTAGAAGAAATTAAAAAATTAGGTTTGTGACTTAAAACAAAAGAAACTTGAGGAGTTATCTGAAGGGAACATCATTATAAGTCAGGAACTACATGAATATACAATAAAAAAAGAAAATTATTAAAGTGTTGGCAGTTTTGCTGATTTGCCCACAGTCTTGGTTGTCTCTTGGAAGAGAGCATAAAAAATACAAGAGATATAGTGAAATTTTTGATGGTTTCCATGGCATCAGTTCTAGACATTAAGGTTACCTATATATGATCTGCTGTTGTTGCTCTTAGATGCCACTGAGTCAGTTCTTACACATAGCAAACTTATTCACAAAAAATGAAGCACAGCTAGATCCTGTGCCACCTCAAAATTGTTGTTATGTTTGTGTTTGAATCCAATGCTGCTCTCACTGTGTCAATATATCTTGTTGGCAGTGTTTTTCTTTTTCACTGACCTTCCATTTTGCCAAGCATGATGTCCTTAAGCCAGGGTCTAGTTCTTTCTGATAACATGTCTGAAGTATGAGAGACTATAAGGCTTGCTATCCTGGCTTCTAAGAAGCATTCTGGCCATACTTCAACCAAGGTAGATTTATTTGTTTTTATATTGTTCTCTCTTGTTTGTGATGATTTTTGTCATGTTTGATAGTCTATGTATGCCATATGTTGTTGTTGTTAAGTGCTGCTAATACACACACACACACACACACACACACACACACATATATATATATTGGTATGGGTTAATGCATTAGACTGCAAAGTCATTAAGTCATTTGAACTGCAAGGTCAGTGGTTCAACCTCACCAACCATTCCTTGTGGTACTCTTTCTCTCCCTATATTACCCAAGAAGATACAGCAACTGCACCCATATTGTCAAACTACAATTGCACTCTATAAATCCCCAAAATCCAGGCAAGAACCAATACTAACTGCCATACAATAGGAAGGCAGACAACACCTGTGAAATTTACTCTGAGTCGAACAATAAGAAGAGTGAAAAAAGAAGTCCACATCCTGATCACATCTACCTGGAGGAAATTAGAAACCATAAAAAATACCAAAACACATGTTCAATTAAGTATTAAGGTCACAGATAAGCACTAACATGTCCAAGAAGCAAACGCAGATGACCATATCAGCACATGTCCAGAAACAAGATAAAATGACTAAAACAAATGACCTAGAGATAGACCTGGATTCCACTCTGGAAGGAAGGCAGGCCTTTGAAATGCCTGAGAAGGAATTCAGTAAAACGATTATAAAATGTTTCAAAACACTTTAAAATGGAGCTGAGAAAAGTAAGGAAGAAGTCAGGAAAGTGCTACAGGAACAATCAAATAAGATAGATAATGCATTGGAAAACGTTTAGAACCTACAGAAAGAGGTCTAACTGATCAATAATAAAGAATCAGAAATAGACAATACACTAAAAGGGAAAAGGAGTAGAATAGAAAAGATGTAAGGCAGAACCAGTAAGCTGAAAGACAAATCTCTCAATACTACTAAGATAAAAGGGAAAACAGAAAAAAAAAGCATTAAAAAAATCTGAAGAAGGTCTAAAGATTCATGTTAGAAAACGTGAAGAGGAATCACTTAAGAATTATTGGCATTCTAGAACAGGAAGATTCACACAAGTCCAAAGAGGAAATAGTTGAAGAACTGCTGGAAGAAAATTTCTCTAACATCCTGAAAAGTGAAAAGATAAACATTTAAGAATCTCAACAAACCTTAGGAAAGATAGCCCCCAAAGGAAAATCACCAAGACATATCATAATCCAGCTATCGAAAGCAAAGATAAGGACAGAATCCTGAAAGCAGCTAGAGAAAAGGTAAGTGTTACATACAAAGACAAGCAAGTCAGATTAAGCTCAAATCTTTCAGCAGAAACCATGCAAGCAAGAAGGCAATGGGGAGACATATATAAAACCCTGAAAGAAAAAAACTGTCAACCAAGAATCCTTTATCCAGCAAAGCTATCAATCAAATACAATGGTGTAATCAAAACATTTCAGGATAAACAGAAGCTAAGGGATTTTGCCATAAAACATCCTAAAGGGAAATCTGTGGCCTGAGAACAAACAAGAACAGACAACAATCAGAGATTGGCATACTTGGCAGAACATATGAAACAACATCCTGCTGTAAAGTGTTTAGGTAGTAGAAGAAATTATATGTGAACTCACAAAGTTCTTAGAAACAAAAGAGAATGAAAACACAACATACCAAAATCTTTGGGACATGGTGAAAACGGTGCTGAGAGGACAATTTATTGCAATAAACACACACATCCAAAAAGGAGAAAAAAACAAAATTAACACATTAACACATCATCTACAACAATCAGACCGAGGCCAACAGAGGAAAAGTACAGCCATCAAAAGAAAAGAAATAATAAAGAGTAGAGCAGAAATAAATGAGATACAAAACAGAAAAATTATAGTAAAAATCAACAGGACAAGAAGCTGGTTCTTTGAAAGGATTAGCAAAATTAACAGATCATTGGTAAACCTAACAAAAGAAAAGAGGGAGAAGACACAAATAAAATGCATTAGTAACCACATGGGTGATGTCACAATGGAACCAAGGAAATCAAAAGTATAATAACAGAATACTATAAAAAGTTGGACTCCAACAAGTTTGAAAACTTAGAAGAGATGGATACATTTTTAGAAAAACATGACCTACCTAACATGAACAGACCCATAACAAAAGGAGAACATGATCAGGTCTTCAAAAAAACACAACCAAAAGAAGTTCAAGCCCAGATGGCTTCACTGGTGAGTTCTACCAAACATTCAGAAAGAGCTGTCACCAATTCTACTCAAATTATTCCAGAAGATAGAGGAGGATGGACATCTTCCTAATACATTATATGAAGCAAGCATAACCCTCATACCAAAACCAGGGAAGGATGTCAATAAGAAAGAAAATTATAGACCAATATCCCTCATGAACGTAGATGCAAAAATTCTCAACAAAATCCTAGCCGACAGAATACAGCACCACATCAAAAAGATAATGCATCATGATCAAGTAGGTTTTTCATATCAGGGATGCAAGGATGGTTCAACATTAGAAAAACAATCGTTATACACCATATAAATAAAAAAGAAAAGAACCACATGATCATATTGATTGATGCAGAAAAGGCATTTGACAATATCGAACATCCATTCCTGATAAAAACACTCAACAAAATAGGAATTGAAGGGACACTGCTCAACATAATCAAGAGCATATATACAAAACCAACAGCCTACATTACTCTCAATGGAGAGATACTGAAAGCCTTCCCTCTGCGAAAAGGAACCAGACAAGAATGCCCTTTGTCACTGCTCCTATTCAATATTGTGCTGGAAGTCTTAGCAAGAGCTATACAGCAAGACAGGGAAATTAAAGGCATCCAAATTAGCAAAGAGGAAGTAAAACTCTCTATTTGCAGACGATATGATCCTATACCTAGAAAACCCCAAAGACTCAGTAAAAAAGCTACTAGACCTCATTGGAAGATTCAGCAAAGTGGCAGGATATAAGATCAAAATACCAAAATCCGTTGGATTACTCTATACCAAAAATGACAGCATTGAAAAAGACATTAGGAAAGCATACCATTTACAATAGCCACCCAAAGGATGAAATATCTAGGAATAAATGTAATCAGAGAAACAAAGGATTTATACAAAGAAAACTATGAAACACTACTACAAGAAACAAAAGAGACTTACAAAAATGGAAGAATGTACCATGCTCCTGGATAGGAAGACTTAATATTGTGGAAATGTCAATACTGCCCAAAGCAATTTACCCATATAATTCAATCCTAATCCAGATTCCAACAACATTCTTCAAAGAGATGGAAAAAACAATTACAAACTGTCTATGGAAAGGAAAGAGACCCAGGATAAGCAAAGCACTGCTTAAGAAGATTAAGTGTGGAGACCTCTTACTCCCCAGCTTTAAATTTTACTACAAGGCTACAGTGGTCAAAACAACTTGATACTGGTACGATGAAAGATACATAGAGATCAATGGAACAGAATCAAGAATTCAGAAATCAATGCATCTACATACAGCCAACTGATTTTTGACAAAATACCTAAATATATCACATGGGGAGGTGATAGTCTCTTCAACAGATGGTGCTGGCAGAACTGGAAAATAATATGCAAAAGATTGAAACAAGACATTCACTTCACACCTTATACAAAACCCAACTCAACATGGATTAAAGACCTAAATGTGAATCCCAGAATTATGAAGGCCATAAATGAAAAAATCGGGATAAATGTGAGGGCACTGATTCAGGGAATACACAGATTACAAAACATTTTGAAAACCACACAAACAAAAGTAGACAAAATATATGATTGGGACATAGTGAAAATTAAAAACTTATGTGCATCAAAAGACCTCACCAGAAGAGTAAAAAGGGAACTGACAGAATGGGAAAAAAATATTTTACAATGACACATCAGACAAAGGACTAATTTCTAAAATATATAGGAAACCACAACACCTCTACAAGAAAAAGGCAAATAACCCTATTAAAAAATGGGAACAGGACATGAACAGACACTTCACCAAGGAAGAGATCCGGGCAGCCAATAAACATATGAAGAGCTGTTCATGATCACTAGCCATTAGAGAGATGTAAATCAAAACAACAATGAGATACCATCTCATACCAGCAATAACAGCAATGAAAAAAAAGTAGAGGACAATAAATGCTGGCAAGGATGTGGAGAGACTGGGACACCCCTGCAGTGCTGGTGGGACTGCAAAATGGTCCAACCTCTCTGGAAAGAAATAATGTGTTTACCCAGAAGTTTGAAATAAAAATACATTATGATCCAGCAATTCCTCCACTTGGTATTTACCCAGAAGAAACACAAGCCATAACACGAGTAGATATATGCACACCAATGTTCATAGCAGCACTATTTACAATAGCAATAAGATGGAGACAGCCAAAGTACCCATTAAAGGAAAAATGGATAAACAAACTGAAACATACAAACAATGGAATATTATGCTACTTTTAAGAATAACAAGTAAGCTGCAAGCCACTGCACAACATGGATGAAACTTGAGGACTTTATGTTGAGTGAAATTAGTCTTCACAAAAGGAGAAATACTGCATGGGACCACTACTGTAAAAGACTAAGAAAAAGAACCCATACTAAAGTGGGGGTTGGGGGATTCTTTGCTGATTACCGGGCTGTGGACGGTGAGTGAGAGGAGGGAGGGGAAGGCAGAGCACAGGGCAGGGAATAGACACAGGATAGTTTGGGTGCTACGAAGGATGGCAATACAAAAGAAGGAGAAGGGGAATGGAAGAACAAGGCAGATGGGAAAACAATTAGGCAGGTCTGAATGGGCTAAGAGGGACAGAGGTAAATAATGATGTGTGCACAACCTTGGAACAACAGGGATCTGGGATACAGGCATTGAGCCATGGTTGGAATGGGGAAAAAGGGGGAATAATGTTAAGATGCTTGGTTGTCTTTTGTATCTTGGTTTTCCTGGCATACCTTATAAAATAGACGCTTGAGGGAGGAGAGAAAGGAATAGCCAGAAATATTACCATAGAAAGCTTGTAAGTCCATATTCTTTCTATAACTGATTGGAAAACCTAAAATTGATCTACAATATGCACAGTGAGGGAGGCTTCATGCGGAGCCTCTACATTACATAAGACCGAAGGTGGAACCCTGAACCTCACCCAGAATCTTCTGAGATGGGAAATTTCCATTTGAAAAGAGAAGTATAACAACCTATAGCGACTAGAAAAACAGAAGATACTTCGTGAAAGAAAGACTGACAGGAAAAATACAAAACAATAACTACAGTCCAACTGATTACTGTAAGAACAAGAAAGTTGCTCACCCAGGAGACATCAAAGCAAGTGGGAATACACAAGTTGACATGCACTCTGATTGGTGACCATGTTTGTTACCAATAAGGGGAGGTGAGAGTAAAACAGCAATGAAGCTGTGAGCTAAGCCCTACAACGTTCAGTAGACTCCTATGAATCCAGGTGGAGACCTGGTTGGCCAGGCCTGTGGCAAGACCTAGGGACTATTCAGCCCAGAGTCAGTGACATAGCCACAGAGAACTAGAGTGGAGAATGATGCTTCCAGCTGATAAGAACACCCACACTTGCAGATAATACCCACTTGACCTGGTTTCAATGACTGGATGATCAGAGCTCAACCAGAAGAAGAAAGAAGAGGAAAAAAA
>NW_006408888.1:439335-444442 GCF_000296735.1 Chrysochloris asiatica | reverse complement strand
AGCAGTTTGAAACTACCAGCTGTTCCACGGGAGAAAGATGAGGCTTTCTACTCCCATAAAGATTTACAGCCTCGGAAACCCTGTACAGGGTCGTTATGGGTCGTAACTGACTAGACGGCACTTAACAACAACTTATCCTGCATCACGACACAAGTACTGTTGTTGTTGTTAAGCATAGTCGAGTCTGTTCAACCCATAGCGGCCCTATTAGTGACCCTGTATAGAGTTTCTGAAGAGTGTCTGGTGAACTTGAACTGCCCACCTTGTGGTACAAACCTATTATGCAGTTCAGTGCATTAACCCACCGCTCCATACTAGTGAGCCACAAGAGGACTAGGGCTCCACATATCTGTTCCTAAATCTTTACAACATTCTCAACCTCCATCACATCCTGATAGAAGAGGATTACTGAGCCAATTCTACGGTTTGAGGAGACAGAATTCTTCGTCTACAATCGAAGAATTCCCTCAGGAAAACAAACCATATAGTGTTTTCTGAGTTGCTCCCTGTGCTCCATCCATACATTCCCCCTCGAGCAGATTCCTATGAGAGTACATCCTAGTGTAGTGCTACAGGATAAGCCCTGGACCACCAGGTCGGTTTGAACCCCTGGTCAGTTTAACCCTCGCAATTCAAACTCACCAGCCCTCCTCCAAAATACAGTGTAGCTATAAGTCAGAACCAGCTTGATGGCACTGAACAACAACAACTCAAACAGCAATAATTGTGAGGATAGCACAGGACTGTGCTCTATGCAGTGTTTCCTTCTTTTCTACATATGGTCGCTATGAATCAGAACGAACTTCACAGCACTTAGTGAGATGATAGAACGTTCCCCATCTGTTCCCCATTCTGTGTTCCCATGTTCTGTTTGAACAACTGCCTCTTGATCCAGGTACAGATTCCTCATGAGTACAATTAAGTGTTACAGAATACTTGTACTTCACAATGTTGTCCATAGTTTGTCATGATCCACACAATCAAAAGCCTTTGCATAGTCAATAAAGCACAGGTAAACATCTTTCTGATAGTCTCTGCTTTCAGCCAAGATCCATCTGACGTCAGCAATGATACCTCTTGTCCTCTTCTGGTAACCATGGCAATGAAATGATATAAGATAAGATGAATATAAAGCTAATGTTCTCCCATGTAAACTATCACGTAATTCACAATAAACACTTAAAAATAAAAGTATACCTGAGCCAAAAATATGGTATTTAATATAACCTTATGAGTCCTGGCACTGTAGTATAAGCACTAAACTGCTAACTGCAAGGTTGGTGGCTCAATCCTAGCAGCCACTCTTCAGAAGCCCTACACAGGGGCACTATGAGTTGGAACCGACTTGACAGCACTTAACAACAGTATACCCCAGATGAATTTTGGGGCAATCTCAAGAATAGATTTGAAGACCAGATGAGTTTAGGATGAAATCAAGAACATCATATATGAGGAAAAGCAAAGGGTCATTAAAACAAAACAAAAACAGGAAAGAAAGAGAGGATTAAAATGAATGTCAGAACAGATTGAAATTTGAATAGCTACATTGAAAAGGAAGAAACGATGAAGAAAAAGAGTCAGATTTAAAAAATGTATAGGACAGCTATAGAAGACAAAGTAAACTATCATAATGAAATGTGCAAAGACCTGGAGTTGGAAAACCAAAAGGGAAGAACATGACAAGCATTTCTCAAGGTGAAAGAAGAAAAAAATCAAGCCTTGAGTTGCAATGTGGAAGGATTCTACGGGCAAAATATCAGAAAATAATTTTGATTGGTTAATATTTATTAAATCATGCTTTAATAGACACCATAGAATTCTAAGATCCTGTGAGCATTGTTGTGTTAGTTACAAAATTTGAGTCAAGTTTTTGTTAAGGGCCATGGAGTATGTCCCAACCCATAGCAACCCTGTATAGCATTTCCAAGGAGCAGCTGGTAAGCTTGAACCGCCGACCTTGCAACTCAAAACAACTTTGCAGTCCAGTGCATTAATCTGCAGTGCCACACCACGACTCTTTGAGCCAAGTAAATCTTGTTAATCTATTGCTGTTTTAGGCCTCGACCAAGCAATTGAATTTTTTAAAATACTTCTTCCTGCAGCAATGGTGTTAAACATACCATGACAGTCAAAGTTTTGTGTCAATTTAGCTTAGCCAGGATTCTCAGTAGTTAAAATGTAGTTATCACCTCCATGATGAGATCTAATATAATACAGCAAACTCCATACTATGATCTTATGTAATTATCCAATGTATTATAAATTCTAATTTCAATGATATTAATGAGGCTAGGTGTATTCTACAGCATTAAATTGTAACTTGAGGCAATCTCTTTTAAGATATAAAAGGAGTGAAAAGAAAATGGGACCTACTGTCACAAATATGGAATCCTGATATGGTGTTGTAGGATAAGCACTGGACCAAAAGGTTGGTTTGAACTGCAATAGTTGATGGTTCAAATCCACCAATAGCTCCTCAGAAACCCTATACAGGGTAGCTACAAATAGGAACCAACATGGCAGCAGTAAATAATAAAAACAACCAAAAATATAGAAGAACTGGAAGTTAAGTGTGTCATTTGGGCCTGGAGTCCCTTCACTGTGACTCTCCTAGATTTAGGGAAAAATTGATGGATGTGCTAAGACTTGTGGAGATTTCCAAGTAATACTGAGCCTATAGATGCTGCAAGAAGACAATGAACTTTCCTCAGAGTCCACAAAGAAAAAGACTTTCTCTTGAGATGGGACTCTGAATTTAGAGATCTGTCTTTCAATGTTGTGAGAGAATAAATTTCTGGTCGCTAAAGTAATCCACTTGTGGTATTTTTGTTAAAGCGAGCAAAGTATCAAATAATTAAGACACATACCAATTATAAAAATTATATAGGACTAGGATACATTGTTTTCTATTGTATACAAGGTTGCCATCAGACTTGACTCTATGACAACTAATATGACAACATATGACAAAGAAAAACAGCAGGAACACTGAACAAATCAAAACAGTGTTTGATTCTCAAACTAAGTGGTTAGTATTAGTTCCATAGTGCACGCCACAAGCAGTGACTTTAAAGAATAGAAATCTGTTTTCTCACAGTCTAGAATGCTAGAAGTCCAGATTCTGGGCATTGGCTAAAATTGGAAAAGACTACCAGTTCTGGGGTAAAGCCTTGTTTTATCTTCTGTAGCGTCAGTGCTCCTTGGTTCTTTGTCGATATTCAGTACATTAAGTTTATGCTGTTTAATATAATTTAGAGTTTGCGTTGCCCTGACAGAAATCCAGTAGTGAAATATTTTGGGATCTCCTCTAAATAAAGATCGCAACAAGATAATTACCTTAAAATTTCACATGAATCAATTCTTAAACTTTTTTCTTCTGTTACACGATACCAAGGAAGCTGATTTAGATATAAATAGATCCTAATAAATAAGTTTGCTTGCTACTTTTTAAAAAGATGTTTATCAGCAGCCACAAAAGTAGTATCATCAAATCATGAGAATTAATCAATTATCTCAGGCTACCATGATGCAGATTCCCATTTTAAGGCATGCTGATAGCAATGTAACTTCTTTGCAGCTAATTCTGATTTTCTTCTCTGTAGCTATTTCTCGGGAGGACTTGATTATTCATCAATTATTGAATGAAGTACTTCTGAAGTCTGTACTTTGTGTTGCGCCTTTTATATGCAAAGTTGCATTTTAAATAAATAAACAAAAGAGGCATCAAGATTTGATATGAAATACTTCCAGAAGAGTCTGCAGCTGTTTTCATGAACCTTAAGGTCAGCAGTTCAAAACTACCAGGTGCTCCACAGAAGAAAGATGAGGCTGTCTGTTCTTGTAAAGAATTACAGCCTCAGAAACCCTATGCAGGGTAGCTGTGAGTCAGAACCAACTCCAGGGCACACCACCATCACCATATATATTAGAGTAGGAAGGCACTAAAATGATTCTAAACAACAAGAAATGAAGTGCTTCCTCTTTTGTTGCCTTGGGGATACCCAGTACTGATAATAATAAAAGATGAGCATAATCTCTCCCTATATATGAGATAACTTTGATATCTGCATATCTGAATAATCCCTTAAAGGAAAATAGAAGGAAATGCACTAATCAATACCAAGTGATTAAGAAAGAAGGGATTTTAAAACCTTATCATTTTTTAAGAATGTGAAAAGGCCTTTACTGGTTACATTTTTTCCAAAGAGGCAACCTAACAAGGAAGAATGGTGTAGAATTGCTTCAATTAAAACAATTCCGTTTTTAATTCTATTGAAAAGCAATGTATTTAATTAAATCATCAGTATCTTCTCAGCCTACACTGCTAAAAAGAAATAAAGCAAAAAACAGGAAAGATCCTCTCAGTGAACAAAACGTCTCAAGTGCCAAAATGTGCAATGTCAGTGTCCCAAACAGAGAACACTAAGATATAGGGAAACATATTGCATGTGGGGAAAAGAGTGTTCAAATAATTGAATTTTAAAATTATAATATTTGGTTTACACTTGCTTTAAATGTCTTTAAAACTATATACATATACTCAATGATCCCTGAAATATATGTACGTAATGTTTGACAGATACCCTATTACAAATCTATTATCAACATAAGGAATACCTTGAAAGAGAACATTTAGATAATTTGCTAAAGGTCACACAGCCAGCAAGTCTAAGAAGGAACTGATCAATCCTTACTTATAAAACTCCCATGGCAGGATAATAAATTACAGGAATTATGCTATTAACAGCACAAGAATGGCTGCTAACTGAAAGGTTGGGGATTTGAAACCACCAGCCACTCTGAAAGAGAAAGATGTGGCAGTCTGCTTCCTTAAGTAAAGATCACAGCCTTAGAAACCCTGTGGGGCATTTGTACATTTCTACTCTGTCCAACAGAGTCACTATAAGTTGGAATCAACTCAACAGCACTGCATTTGTGTTTTGTTTAGAGTGGATATATTTATAGTGGTGGTGGTGGTTATGTGCCATAGAGTCGGTACTCACAGCAACCTTGTATAGGGTTTCTGAGTCTGTGAATCTTTACTGGAGCAGAAAACATCTTTTTTTCCACCAACCTTGCAATCCAATTCACAACAGTTTCTTTTTTT
>NW_006408888.1:435447-439235 GCF_000296735.1 Chrysochloris asiatica | reverse complement strand
TCAATTTCAGATTGAAGAAGTTGGTAGAATTCTTCCATTTCATCCTCACTGGCTTTAGTGGTTGTTGCATAAATTTGAATAATAGTGGTATTAACTGGGCTTCCCTGTAGGTGCATAGATATTATCCTATTACAGACAGCGTTTTACCTCATGACTGATCTGGATATGTTCTTTTTGACAATGAATGTACCATTCCTCTTCAATTTATCATTCCCGGCATAGTAAATCATGTGGTTGTCAGATTCAAAATGGCCAATACCATTTCAGCTCACTAATGCCTAAGATATTGATGTTTATGTGTTTGTTTCATTTCATTTTTGACAACTTCCAAATTTCCCAAATTCATACTTCGTACATTACATGTTCCAGTTTTCAATGGAAAACAGATGTTTTTCAATGGATGTTTACAGCTGTTTCTCTTCATTTTGAGTTGTGTCCCATCAGCTTTACTCCATTCGCGTTATCATGGTCAACTCTACTTTGAGGAAGCAGCTCTTCCCCAGTCTCATTTTGAGTGCCTTCCAACCTGAGGGGCTCATTTTCTGGCACTGTATCTGACAGTGTTTCTCTGCTATTCATAAGGTTTTCAGTGACTAAGGATTCGGAAGTAGTTCATCACTCTTTCTTCCTAGTCAGTCTTTGTCTGGAAGCTCATTTGAAACCTGTCCATCATGGCTGACACTGATGGTTATTTAAAATACTGGTGGCATAGCTTTCAGAATCCTTTAATATAATCCTCTAATATATTTAAAATCTGGCTGAAAATGTTTACCTTTCATTTTAGTCACATGATAACCATTACTGGTTTGTCAGTTTGTCTATAGTGTTTGTTTCTGCATTGATGTGATTCTGGAAGGTATGTTAAATACCAGCAGTGTCATCCATGGTGGACAGGTTTCAACTGATCTTCCAGATGAAGACAGATTAGGAAGAAGGAGAGACAAACTATTTCTAAATACTTAGTCACTGAAAACCTTATGAATAGCAGTGGGACACTGTCAGCATCAGAATATTGAATATTGAAACACGATGAAGAGCACCAGAATAAAGTCAGACATAATGCTAGATAGCATAGTGGTTATTAGTTGGGCTGCTAATCTTAAGGTCAGCAGTTCAAAATGACCAGCATTTCAATGGGAGAAAGATGAGGACTTCTGCTCCCATAATGCTTTATAGCCTCAGAAACCCTGTACAGGGTCATTATGAGTTGGACCCAACTCCACGGCACATAACTACTACTACCACCATAGTGCTAGAAGATGATACCATCAGGTTGGAAAGTACTCAAAATATGACTGGGGAAATGCTGCCTTCTCAAATTAGAGTGAACCGTGATGATGCATGTGGAATAAAGCCTTCAGGACTTCATTTGTTGATGGGGCACAGCCCAAAATGAAGAGAAAGAGCTGTAAATATCCACTAATAATTGGGACTTGGAATGTACAAAGTATGAATCTAGGAAAATTGGAAATTGTCAGAAATGAAATGAATAAATAAACATCAATATCCTAGGCATTAGTGAGCTAAAATGGACTAGTATTGGTCGTTTTGAATCTGGCAATTGCATGGTTTACTAACCCCGGAATGATAACTTGAAGAGGAATAATGTAGCATTCATCATCAAAAAGAATATATCAAGATCTGTCTTGAAGTACAACACCGTCTCTAATAGGATAATATCCATACGTCTACAAGGAATCCTGGAGTCCTGGTGTGGAGCTGTGAGCTAATGTGCTGGACTGCAAAGTCATTTGAGCCACAAGATTGGTAGTTCAAGCTCACCAGTCACTCCTTGGAAACACTATACAGGGTTGCTGTGGGTCAGAACTGACTCAATGACACTTAACAACAACAACAACAAAAGGAATCCCAGTTAATACTACTATTCAAATTTACCTACCAACCACTAAAACTAGTGATGATGAAATTGAAAAATTCTATCAACTTCAGTTCTGAAATTGATCAAACATGCAATCATGATGTATTGATAATTATTGTGAATGGAATGCAAAGGTTGGAAACAAAGGGAAATGATCAGTCTTTGGAAAATATGGTTTGGTGATGAAATGATGCTGTACATCGCATGACAGAATTTTTCAAGAACAATGACTTCTTCATTGCAAATATCTTTTTTCGTATTTTTAAAATAAAATACGAATATACACATGGGCCTCACCAGATGGAATACACAGAAATCAAATTGGCTACATCTGTGGAAGGAGACAGTGGAAAAGTTCCATAATATCGGTCAAAACAGGCCAGGGGCAGATTGTGGAACAGATCACCAATTGCTCCTATACAAGTTCAGGCTGAAGCTGAATAAAGCTAAAGCAAGTCCACAAAAGCCAAAATACGACCTTGAACCTGAATTTAGATCTAATCTCAAAGAACAGATTTGATTAATTATACGCTACAGACTGAAGACCAGAAGCATTGTGGGATGACATCATTAACATCATACAGGACGAAAGCAAGAGGATATTAAGACAAAAAGAAGGAAAAGACCAAATTGGATGTAGAAGAGACTCTGAAACGATCTCCAGCATAGAGATGATAAGGCAAATGGAAGAAATGAGGAGGTAAAAGAGCTGATGAAAAAATTTCGAAGGTAAAGTAAAAAAAAAAGTCAAATATTATAATAAAATGTGAAGAAACCTGGAGTAAGAAAACCAAAAGGGAATAAGATTCTCAACATTTATCGACATGAGGGAACTAAAGAAAAAAATCAAGCCTCAACTTGAAACATTGAAGAATTCTATAGGCAAAATGGAGTCTTGATGTGGTGTTGTGGGTTAATGCCCTGGACTGCAAAGTCAGTTTAAACTGCAAGTTTGGTACTTCAAGCTTACCAGTCACTCCTCGGAAACCCAGTACAGGGTCGCTATGGGTCACAACCAATACAAAGGCACTTAACAACACAATAACAACATGGGGAAAATATTGAATGATGCAGAAAACATTAAAAGAAGATGGAAAAAAAATGCAGTCACTGTACCAAAAGGAAATGGCTATATGTTCAACCATTTCAAGTAGTAGCATATGATTAACAGCCAATGAAAATGAAGGAAGAAGTTCAACGTGGACTGAAGGCATTGGCAAAGAACAAGGCACTTGGAACTGATGGAATACAAATTGAAATCTTTCAACAAACTGATAGAGCACTGGAAGCACTCACTTACCTATGTAAAGAAATTTGGAAGAAAACTACCTGACCAACTAACTGGAAAAGGTCCATATTTGTACCCATTCCAAAAGAAGTGAAATGTTGTAAATGATATTTTAAAAACTGCTGCAAAAGTACATTGACAGGAAACTTCCAGAGATTCAACTTGGATTCCCATGAGGACATGGAATGAGAGACATTATTGTTGAGATCAGATAGATCTTTGCTGAAAGCAGACAATACTAGAGAGATGCTTACCTATAGTTTATTGACTATGCAAAGGATTTCTATTGTATGGATCATGAAAAGCAATGACAATATTGTGGAGAATAAATTTTTGAGTATTCAAGAACACTTAACTGTGCTCATGAGGAAGCTATACATAGGCCAAGAGGCAGTTGTTCAAACAGAACAAGAAAACACTGAATGGTTTAAAATTGGGAAAGTTGTGAGCCAGGGTTGTATTATTCCATTATATTTATTCAATCTGTATGTTGAGCAAATAATCTGAGAAGCAGGATTATATGAAGAAAAACATGGCATTAGGATTGGATGAAGGCTAATTTACAACCTGTAATATTCAGATGATACAACTTTGCTTGCTGAAAGTGAAGAGGACTTAAAA
>NW_006408888.1:433731-435347 GCF_000296735.1 Chrysochloris asiatica | reverse complement strand
ATATATAATTATAGAGTACTGGTGTGGTGTTATAAGATAAAGCACTGGACTGTAAGGTCAGTTTGAACAGTAAAGTCCAAACTCACCAGAACCAACTACACAGCACTTAACAACAACAGTCTATATATGTGCCTGGCAATTCAATGCTTATCCTTCGGGGCCATTGAACTCCCTGCTTATATATTGTTGTTGTTAAGTGCCGTTGAGTGGGTTCTGATGTATAGTGACCCTATGTATGTTTTCCAAGAAGCAACTGGTGAGTTTCCACTGGTGACCTTGTAGTTCATATAGCCCTCACAGTCCAGCTTTATCTTGTAGCCCCTGTGGAATCCTTGTGTGGCACTGTAAGATAAGCACTGGACCACAAGGTCAGTTTGAACTGTAAGGTTGATGGTTTAAACTCAACAGTCTCTCCTTGGAAACCCTATACAGGGTTACTATACATCAGAACCTACTCAACAGCACTAAACAACAAGAACAGCATTTTAGAATTGCATCTCTGTTGTTGTTTTTAGTGTGTCCACTGCCAGGATACTAGGGAAGAGGCTCAAGAATGTATTCTTCAGGGAAACTCAATGTGAGATAAGTAATCGGTTTTGGAAAAATCCCTAATATGTTCATAATGATCTCATTGGAATAAGAATGAGATTAATGAATGTATCTATGTCAATTGGAATCCTTGTTATTTAAATTTCTAGAAATAAATTTATAGAGTTACTATTTTAAAAAAATTTAGCAGAAAAATTACATGTGAATTCTTTGCTCCTTTTTCTGGGTGTTTAACATATAAGTGGCTTTGCAGGATAAACATTGGACTGCCAACCACAAGGTTAGCGATACAAGTCCACCAACCACTAGGAAGAAGAACAATGGGACTTTTTGCTATGCAAACATTTATAGTCTAGGAAACCCTGTACAGGGTTGCTATGAGTCAGAACTGACTCATTGGTACACAACAAGTACCCCCTTTTCTCAGTCTGAAATCATTAAACTACTTCTTCCACACTCAAATGGTAAGAGACACATATTTGGTCACTTCTTTTGTGAGAGCTGATTATGGTCTAAGACTGTACTAACCAAGAATCTTGATAACAGTATCCCCAGGAGCTTACTAAAAATAGAATATTCCAGGACCCAGTCCATAACTACAAAACCAGAGCTTCATTTTCACAAAAATCCCAGGGGACTTGTAAGTAAGTTAACATTTGGTAAGCATTGTTCCATGGTGGTGATGGTGGTGGTTGTGTGCCTGGAGTCAGTTCTGACTCATAGCAATCCTGTATAAACTCCCCCCCCCCCCCGCACTCCCCTTCAAAGAAGCTGGTATATTGGAAAGGCTGACCTGGGTTAGCAGCTATAATCATAAGCAACTATACTAGTGTTGTTGTTACATGCCTTTGAGTCGCTTCCGACTCATAGTGACCCAGCATAGCGTTTCCAAGGAGCAACTGGTGAACCACCGACAGTGTGGTTCAATCTGACATTACAGTCCTGTACTTAACCTACGAATCGGGCTGTGAACCTCAAGGTCAGCAGTTTGAAACTACCAGCTGTTCCACGGGAGAAAGATGAGGCTTTCTACTCCCATAAAGATTTACAGCCTCGGAAACCCTGTA
>NW_006408888.1:428529-433631 GCF_000296735.1 Chrysochloris asiatica | reverse complement strand
ATCACTGAACCAATAAGCAACATCCGTATAAATGGAGAAAAGATTGAAGCTTCCAAAGTCTTCATTTTACTCAAATCAACCATTATCACTCTTGAAAGCACCAGTCAAGTAATCAAAAGACACATTAAATTAGGCAAATCTGCTGCATAAGGCCTGTTTAAAATGTTCAAGAGCAAAGATGTCAGTTTGAGGACTAAGTTGTAACTGACCTAAGCCATGGCATTTTCAGTAACCTCATATAAATGTGAAAGTTGGACAATGAATGAGGAAGACCATAGAAGAATTGATGCATTTGTGTTATGGTGTTGAAGGAGAATATCAAAAGTACCATACATTACCAAAAGAACTAACCAATCTGTGTAAGAAGAAAGGCAGCCAGAATGCTTCTTGGAAGCCAGCATGGACAGATTTCATCCCTCATACTTTGGACATATTATCAGAAGGGATCAGTCACTGGAGAACGATATCATGTTTGGTAAAGTGGAGGGTTGGAGAAAAAGAGGAAGACCCCCAATGAGATGGATTGCCACAGTGGCAGCAACAATTGACTCAGGTGTAGCAACAATTTTGACATTGGCACAATACTGGGCAGTGTTTTGTTCTGTTGTGCATAGGGTTGCTATGAGTATGGACTTGATATCACCTAACAACAACAACATATGACAATATTCTCTTTCACCATAAAATCTATATTTTGTAATCACATAATGGAAAGTTGTGATGGTTATTGCAAAAGGCACTAGATCCCCTAAGAGTCCTATGGAAACGTTAACATTAAAAGAAATGCATATATACACATATATATAATATACACACATATATTTATATATATATGTAAATATATATGTGTATATATATATATATATATATATGCATATACATATATATGTGTGTGTGTTTGTGTGTTTTTTTGTTTTTTGTTTTTTTTTTGTGTGTGTGTGTGTGTAGTTGTAGTCCTAGTGTGGCACTGTAGGTTAATGCATGCACTGAACTTCAACGTAGTTTGAACTGCAAGGTAGATGGTTCAAGTTCACCAGCAGCTTCTTGGAAACCCTAAATAGGGTCACTATGGGTCAGAATAAACTTGACAGTACTTAACAACATACACACAAACACATATATGTATATGCACTCAGTATTTCCCAAGCTGAAAGAGATGAAGAAAAATGTCAAGCCTCTACTTTCCATATTTAAAGAAGTATGGACAAAATACTGAATGATGAAGGAAGAATCAGAAAAAAGATGGAAAGAATATATATTATCACTTTACCAAAAATAATTGGTTGTTGTTCAACCAATTTTTGTTGCTGTTGAGAGCCATCAAGTCAGTTCCAACACATATTGGCCCTATATAGAGCTTTAGATGAGTGATTAGTGAATTATAAGAACCAACCTTGAGATTCAAGACAACCTTTCATTTCAGTGTTTATCCTACAGTGGCAGCCATACCAGGATTCCTTCAACCATTTAGGAAGTAGCATATAATCAAGAACCGGTGGTAGTTATTGAAGGCAGATGTCCAAGTTGCAATGAAGGCATTAGTGAAAAACAAGGCTCCAGCAACTGATGGACTACCAATTGAAATGTTTGTATAAGTTGATGCAGTACCTGAGGAACTCACAAGTCTATGCCAAGAAATTTGGAAGACAGCTACCTGACCAACTGACTGGAAGAGATTCATATTTGTGCCCATTGAAAAGAAAGTTAACAATACAGATTGTAGAAATTATTGAATAATACCATGAGTATCACACTTAAGGAAATTTTTGCTGAAGATAATTAAAAACTTTTGTAACAGTACATCCACAAGGAATTGCCAGGAATTCAAGCCATATTCATAAGAGGACATGGAATGAGGGATATCATTGTCAATATAAGATGAATATGGACTGAAAATAGAAAATGCTACAAAGATATTTACTTCTGTTTTATGCAAAGACTTTGTACTGTGTAGATAATAAGAAACTATGGATAAAATTGCAAAGAATGGTATTCCAGAACACTTAATTGTGATCATGGAGAAATTGTACATAGACTACAAAGCAATTGTTCAAAGAGAATAAGGTTTAAAATAAGGAAAGTTGTGCTCAAGAGTTGTATCCTTTCACAAGATAATATGCTTTGCATACATATTTGCACTATATGTATGGAAAACAAATAATCTGAGAAACTGGACTATAAGGAGAAGAACAGGGCTTTAGGATTAGAGGATGCCTCATTAACAGCCTGTGATATTCATATAACACAATTTTCCTTGAAGAAAATGAAGAAGATTTAAAATAACTCTTCTCCTTTGACTTTTGGCAGTCCCATATTCCTAGTCCACCTGAGTGGTGACCCCACCCTCTCAGCCCAGCAGACCCCATTCTGCTCCATTGAATATGGCATACCCACCTCCTAAAATTGGGGCAAATGTTCCATTTAATGGCAGCTACACACTCCAAAACTGAATTGGTGTATCAGCCTACTCCTTGAAACTTAAGTAACTGTGATTCCACCCTTAAGAAATCCCAGAGGTCATGATTCTACACTTTGAGAGCCACTTTTCGCACATTCCTTGATCTCTAGAAGAGGGCCTGATCTCTGCTCTCCTCAAGTAGGTGCTAAAAAGCTCCTCAGCTCTGTTGATAAGTACCCTGAGGCAATCCTCTCCACCAGTAAGCCTTGACCAGAATGTGCTCAGTTTTCTGAATCCATTGGTCAGACAGCCTAATTTCACTGACAAATGACCACCCTCCTCCTCCAGCAGGCCTCCTACAAGAAGACAGTCATCTCTCTTGCTGTGTGGGTTGGCATCCTTGGCATCTTGTGTCAGTCTCCTGCTTCTGCTGCTACGATGTCTCCGTCACTGTGTCTCTGTGCCATCTGCAATGTTACAGTTTTCCTTCTGAGCTCTTATCAGAACTGCCTTTGACATCCGTAATTCCAACAGCCTTTTCTAGACAATCTAGGCTTTTACTATTAGGCAGTCTTAGTACTCTTCCAGCTTTTGCTTAAAACCCAATTCAAAAACAGCCTCCGCATTTTAGGTATCTGATAAAGCAGCACCCCATTCTCTCTGAATGAATTTTTTATTAACTGTCAGTCCTGTACTGCGAACCAAAAGGTCATCGGTTCAAACCTACCAGCTGCTCCTTGGAAACCCTATACAGGGTAACCATGAGTTGTAATTGACTCAATGGTAATTAAAAGCAACATCACAGCTGTATCAGAAATACCACAAGTGGATGACATTAACAAACAGATATTTATTCTCTCACAGCTTAGAAATCTTGAAGTCTGAATTCAGAGTGCCAGCATTGGAAAAGTTCCTTGTCTCCTTGTAGCATCTGTAGGTCCAGCATTCCTAGAAGATCTCTGTATGTCTTGAAATCAATTATTCCCTGTATTTAGGAGCTTTCTAGTGCAGGAACCCAGGCCCATAGTACACACACATCTTCTGTCTATTATTTCTTAGTGGGAGTGGGTCCCTCTTTCTCTACTCATGTCTGTCTCCTTTTAACTTTTGCAAGAACAATGATATTACAAGTCACATCCTTGTAAATCTTCTGTAAATCAGATCAGAGTCATGGTGGGGTTAAGGGTGGTGTATTCCACCCTTAATCCTCTTAGTGGTTGATCACATCAGATCATATCAGGGGGATCATCACATGACTCTCAAACCATGGAGAATAATGGTTCGGTGAAACTAACAAGTATTTTTTGGAGGAATGCAATTCAATTCATGACACACCTGTTACTAAGAAGAACCAGTCCCTGGGGAAAAAACAAAAATACATAATGATAAAGTAGAGGGTTATGCCAAAAGAAGAAAAGCCCAAATGAAATGTACTGATAATAGTAGCTACAACAATGAGCTCAAACATAAAAATTATTGTGAGGATGCTTCATGACTGGACAGTGTTTTATTCTTTGTACAAGGGGTTGCTATGAGGCATAACTGATTTGATGGCATCTAACAACAACAATTCACAAACACACACCTATATACACATGAAAGGACTTTAAAAATCTGCAGAATATGGAAGTAAAATATAGTAAAAAATTTCCACCAACTTTTTGAAACCCCTTTGAATAATATTTGTATAATGTTACATAATATAAAGAAGACTTAGTGATGCATTGGTTAAGAGCTCAGCTGGTAACTGGAAGGTCATTGATTTGAACCCACTAATGACTCCACTATAATGTTTTATTGAGGCTCCACTATTAAGTTCACAATTTAAATTTCAAATAAATTAAGATAGTTTGAATATATGAACAACTGGACTAGGGCTCGAGAAACCTCTATTTCAAGGTTCCTTTCAATAGGCAATTGTGCAACTCTGGACAAACTTGGAATATCTGTATGTCTTACAATCTGCATCTGTAAAATCAAAAATTTGAGATACATGGTTTTTAAGTTTCTACTTAATCCTAAAATTCTGTGAATAAAAATAAGTGAACATTCTTCCATAGGCTTCTTTTTTGAGGTTGCTTCTCCTCCTCTAAGGAGATGAGTATGGTTGCTTTATGTTTTCATTGGGAAGTCAGGCTCTACCTGCTCATCAGTAGCAGAATGTATCCAAAAAAAAAAAAAAAAGTGCTGACAGTGACTTTGAGGCCTGATTTAGTTTTGTTTTCAAGATAAAAATGCTCCTCATCAGTCCTTCTAATTGAAAGTAGATTGGTATTAGAGAAGTGATTACTACAGGGAAAAGAGAAGGGCAACTCTGCTTATGGCCTTCCCCATCAATAGCCTTTCCTTAAAGAGCCTGTTCAAAAGAGATGACTGGTACGCAGAAAACAAGCCGAACTAAGATATTAGGTTCTATTGTTAAATGATTCTTTCGATGCCTCATTTACCCAAATAATAAAATGGAAAATTATGTTGATTTCCTTTATAAAAAATACAAGCAACTCCAGAACCTCCCCAAACAATATCAAGTTACCTTATTTTCAATGAAAAGTCATAAAACATATGTGAGGCACTATACACTTGAAGAGGACTTGAAACATTTACTTATGAAGATTAAAGAGCACAGCTTTCGATATGGATTGCATCTCAATGTCAAGAAAACAAAAATCCTCACCACTGGACCAATAAACAACATTCTTATCAA
>NW_006408888.1:420181-428044 GCF_000296735.1 Chrysochloris asiatica | reverse complement strand
ACCTCCAACGAGATGGATCGGCCAGGTGGCATCATTGATGGACTCGGGGGTGGCAGCGGTGGTGAGGTTGGCCCAGGATCGAGCATTGTTTCTTTTTGCTGTGCATGGGGTCGCTATGAGTCGGTTCCGACTCGATGGCACCTGACAACAACATACACTTAGTGCTGGAGTCCTGGTATGATGCTGTGGGATAAAGCATTGGACTGCAAGGTCGATTTGAACCATAAGGTCATTGGTTCAAACTTACCAGTTGCTCCTTGGAAATCATATACAGGGCTGCTATGAGATGGAAGCAACAAGACAGCACTTTACAACAACAACAGAAATAATTAGTGTTTGGAGTCCTGTTGTGGCTGTGTAGGATAAGCATTGGACTGAAAGGTCAACAGTTCAAACTCACCAGTCACTCCTTGGAAACCTTATATAGGGTTGCTATATGTTGGAACAAACTCAATGGCACCTAACAACACAACAACATATTTCATGTTGGAAATGCAAAAAAATATTTCATGTCTTGCTAGAATTTATTTTGTGAATTCTAAATGACAGAGCCAGAGAAAGGAAAAAATAGCATGCATTTAGTGATTGCTACATTTCAGGTGCTGTTCTATATCAGGTATGTATATTAGATTATAAAATCCTTGGTGCTACAACTGATGGGATATGAACCTTTTTCTCAGCTAAAAACTGAATCCCAGAGAGATTAAATAGCATGCCCAAGTAATAGGCAGTATGGCTGGGATTTGCCCAAAGATATTCTTAGTTTAGAGCTTACACTTGTGCAATGTAGGCCACTCAACCAAACAGATTAGTTGAAATATGTCATATAAAAAGTGCAATGGAGACAAAAAAGAGAAGGAACTAAATATGTCTGAAAGCAGCGGGAAGACTTAGAATAGGAGTAAAAACATGAGCTATGCCTCGAAGAATGAGGATTTTGTTTTTAAGGAAGAGCATATTAGGCCTCATATGTTGTTACTCTGTTGTTGTTGTTGTTGTTAAGTGCTGTCATGTCAGTTTCAACTTATACAGACTGTGAGTAGGGTTTCTGAGGAGCTGCTGGTGGGTTTGAAGTCCGTATGAGTAGTATCATTTATACAGTTCCCAGCTGATGACAAAATGAGTGTAGTATGCCAGAGGAAGGCATTACAAAAAGGTCACATTTTACAAACCTTTCTTTCTTCCTTTTAGACTATACTGCTTTTAAATAGCAAGTGAGAGAGTATTCAAAACTCACCAACCACTCCTCTGAAATCTTATGAGTCAGAACCAACTTGACAGCACTTAACAACAACAACAACAAAGGGAGTATTTAACAAACTACAGATCTAAAATAGCAACATCATTTTGAAGATGGATTATCAGAGCCTACTTTGCAAAATCTATTGCTTTTTTCAAATATTCTCTAACAATTAAATGAAGCCTTGTATTTGTTATTTCAAAATACTTCTTTACTATTACTAGAGCCAATCAGAAGTTCATTTCAGACATCATGACCCTCCAATTTCAGATTCTTACCAACTTCATAATAAGTGAATTGGGAACCACATACAATAGTTTATAGAGACAGTTTCAAAATTACAAGTTAGTAAGATTGCAATTTTGACCAATTTCATATTACTTAAGAGTGAAAATATTTAATACTTTACATATTGCTGTTATTGTTATATGTCATCGAGTTGGTACTGACTTGTAGCAACCCAATGTACAACAGAATGAAACACTCCCCAGTCCTGGCCCAACCTCACAATCATTGCTACATTTGAGCCTATTGCTGCTGCCACTGTGCCAATCCATCTTCCTCTTTTTCTCTGACCCTCCACTTTAGCAAACATGATATATGTCCAAAGTATGAGAGATGAAGTCTAGCCATACTGGCATCCAAGGAGTACTCTGGCTATACTTCTGCCAACACAGTTTTATTTGTTCTTTTAGAAGTTCATGGTATTTTCAATAATCTCCACCAACACCATAACTCAAATGCATCAATCTACCACTTGTCTGTCAGTTTGTCGTATTGTGTTGGCTTGTGTGTTGTTGCGATTCTGGAAATCATGCCATGGGTATTTAAAATACCCGCAGGGTCATCCACGGTGGACAGGTTTCAAATGATCTTCCAGATGAAGACAGACTAGAAAGAAGGAGAGACAGGTTACGTCTGGATATTTCGTCACTGTAAACTTTATGAATAGCAGGGGAACACTGTAAACACCAGATAATTGAATATTGAAACATGATTAAGATCACCACAATATTGTTAGATATAGTCCCAGAAAATGAACCCCTTAATTTGGAAGCATTCAAAATGACTCTGGGGAAGAGCTGCCTCCTCAAATTACAGTTGCCTCTGATGATATGACTGGAATAAAACCCTCAGGACCTTCATTTGCTGATGGGGCACACTCAAAATGAAAAGAAAGAGTTGTGAAAAACCATTAATAATTGGAACATGGAATGTACAGAGTATGAAAACAGGAAAATTGGAAATTTTCAAAAATGAAATGGAACATATAAACATTGATATCCTTGGAATTAGCAAGCTGAATTGGACTGGTATTTGCCATTGTGAATCTGACAATCACATTTTTTACTATGCTGTGGATGACAAATTAAAGAGGAATGATATCACTTTATAACAACTACTTTTGAAGTCACATACATAAATGTTTACCTTAAAAAATAAACCATGAGTTGTTCTTAGACAATGTGATAGAAAGCGTAGAATGGATGGTGACAATGGGTTTTACAACACAAGTCATCCCAACTTATGAAGGTGTTTCACTCTAACAATGACTACATCATTAATTGGTTCTGATGTAAATCAAATATCCCATTATTTATTTATTTTTATTTTCATTAATAGTACTTTTTATTATTAATATAGTTATAAATCTCATCCTTATTTGTCTTTGGAGGTTGGAAATAATACATCTGGGGATGAAATAACAGCAAATCGTGTGCTACAACATGTATTACACATTACTAATAATATGTAAAAAACAAAACAATAAAACCTGACATACATGTCTGTGGTATGTCATAACTTGACCACGTCTTAAGTCAAGGTCTATCTATACAACTATTTTTTTGAAATATATTCAATTTGTGGCATTTTAATTTTGTCAATCAATATTTTAAGACATGAAATTTGTTAGTATTACACTTTTATTGTGGACTAGCTCTAGATCATGAGCAGCTACCATGTATATCCACTCCTCACTTATTGACACAGTTATCTGAAAACTGACATCATACAACAAAAGAGTGACCACACTAGACCATAAAATGAAGAATCGGTATATCATCGCATAACTGCCAAATTACATAATTTCACAACTGCCAAATAACATTTCATAATGTGAACTTACATCATTACATAAGTAACAAACTACTGAGAATCATATTCCAGCCAAAGTGACACATAACCTTAACCATCTCATCCAGTTTTACTCTAACTTCACACCTCAGCAATGGTTACTGCCAGACATATATCTTTAATTAGCAAAATAGAGTGGATTTTTATTATGTGGAATGTCAGATATTAAGAGAGATGATAAGTAGAGAATAAATGTACAAAATAAGTTTAAAAGTTTTGCTATAAAATTATGTTGGCTGTGTATCATCGAGTCCATTCTGACTCATAGCATGTCTGTATAGGGTTCCTGAACTTATAAATTTTAAAGAAACAGAAAGCTTCAGTTTTCTCCCACAGAGTGGCTGGTAGATTCAATAGTTGACTTTGTGGTTAGCAATCTAATTCATAACCCACTACATTACCAGGGCTCCTTTACAAGATCATAAAAACATTGACTTTAAAAATATGAAAATGGTAAAGTTGACATATCTTCCACATAGGTATATATACCTTTGAAGGCAGTGCTTCTATCTCTCTAAACCTTCTCCAAAGAATTCTGAGCTATTCAATTTAAACCATATCAAGCCTGCAATTTTAACATCCTCGAGTGAATCAAATCATGATCCTTTTAAGTTTTCTTTGAGTTTGGAGAACAAAAAGAAATTTGAAGTGGCAAGATTAGGTCCATAGGCAGAATGGGTGAAGATTTGGCTGTGAAGTTCTCATAGAAGAGTCCTTCTGGTAGCCTCGCAGAAGGAGCAGATGACCTATTATAGTGAAACATTCCTCTATACAATTTTCCTAGTCTTTTACTCACCAATGTAGATTTCAATTTTCTTAGAACTTCTTCATAATAACCCCCCATGATTACTCTATATCCTTGGAGAAAATCTACAAGGTTTGCCCTTTGGCATTCCTGCCAAAAGTTGACAAAAACCTTCTGAGCTGATTTCTTCACCTTGTATTTATCTGGCTCAGCAATTATGTTGGATGCTATAGTTTTGATTGAATCTTTTTCTAAGGCACCTTAATGAGATTTAGGCACCCCTCATCTGTCACAGCATTACACTGTGGTGGCTTGTATGTGGCTCTGATGTTGGAAGCTACGCTAGCATTGTTTTAAATACCAGCAAGGTACAACCATTGAATTTAAGCTCCAGATGGTCTTCCAGACTAAGACAGACTAGGATAAAGAGGCTGACTACTTCTGAATGTATACCCACTAAAAACTCAATATTGAATATTGAAACATGACAAATAGACACAGAACACTGTGATAATGCCAGAAGAAGAACCCCTCAGGTTGGAGAGCACTCAAATTACAAACTAGGGAAGAGTTGCCTTCTAAAATAGAGGTGTCCATGATGACATGAATTGAGTAAAGCTTTTGGGACCTTCATTTGCTGATAAGGCAAACATTAAAATGTGGAGAAACAGCTATAACATCCATTAATAATGAGAACATAGATGTATGAAATATGAATCTAGAAAAAAATAAACTTGTCAGAATCAAAGGGAATGCATGAAGATTGATACCCTAGACATTAGTGCACTAACATGGACTGGTACTAGGATATTTTGAATCTGTCAATCATATGGTTTACTGTGTCAGGGAAAACAAATTAAAGAAGAATGGCATCAATTCATCATCAAAAAGAATGTTTCAAGATAAATCTTGAAGTATAATGCTGTCTGTGGTAGGATAATATTCATATGCCTACAAAAAAGACCAGATTCCATGTCTGGTATGATAGGATCAGCACTGGACTGTGAACCACAAGGTCAACAGTTCAAATCCACAATTTTTTCCCTCAGAAACTCTATACAGGATTAACATGAGTCAGAAACTACTCAACAGGACATAACAACAACACAAATAAGACCAGTTAATAAAACTACTTTTCTAACTTACACACTAATAAGTAAATACAGTGATGATGGTATTGAAGCATTCTAGCAAATTCTTCTGTTTGAAATTTATCAAACATGTAATCAAGATGATTACTGGTGATTGGAAACAAGGAAGAAGGACCAGTAATTGGAAAACGGCCTTGGTGATAGAATGATGCTGGAAATCTCAAGTTAGAATTTATAACTTTTAAACAGCATAAGCGATGACTGTACACATGAACATCACCAAATGGAATACACAGAAATCAAATTGACTACATCTGTGGAAAGACAGTACGGAAAAGCTCCATATCATTAGCCAAAACAAGGCCAGAAGCAGAATGTCGAAAAGACCACCAATTTCTCTTTTGAATGTTCAGGCTGAGAAATTAAAACAAGTCAATGAGAGTCAAAATTGGACCCTGAAGGTATCCCACCTGAATTCAGAGATTATCTCCAGAACATATTTGATGCATTGGGCACTAATGACCTAAGATCAGAGAGTTGTCTGATGACATCAAGAATATCATACAAGAAGAAAGCAAAAGGTCATTAAGAAGAAGACAAAGAAGGAAAAGATCAAAATGGATGTCATAAAAGACTCTGAAATTTGCTCTCCAGTATAGAGATGCTAAAGCAAATGGTAGAAAAGAAGTAAAGACCTGAAATGAAAATTTCAAAGGGCAACTTTAAAGAAATATGTACCTTGAGTTAAAAAAAAAACAAAAGGAAGATCATGTATACTATTTCTCAAGATGAAAAGAATTGACAAAAAATTAAATCCTTGACTTGTAATATTAGAGTATTATGTGAACAAAATACTGAATAATACAGAAAACATCAAAATAAAATGGAAGAATTATATAGTCATTGTATCATAAATAAATGAATGATGTGCAACCATTTCAAGAGCCAATGAAATTAAAGGAAGAAGTTCAAAGTGCACTGAAGGTATTGGCAAAGAACAAGGCACTGGGAACTGATTGAATACAAGTTGAAACCTTTCAACAAATTAATGTAGAACAGGAGGCACTCACTATCTGTGCCAAGAACTCTGGAAGACAGCTACCTGGTCAACTGATAGGAAGAGATCCATATTTGTGCCCATTTCAAAGATAAGTAACACAATGTGATGCCAAAATCATTCCATAACATTGTTAATATCATACTTAAATAAAATTTTGCAAATGATATTTCAAAAACCGCTGCAACAGTACATTGACAGGTAACTGTCAGAGAGTTAAGCTGGATTCCTATGAAGATATGGAATGAGAGATATCATTGCTGATGTCAGATAGATCATGGATAAAGCAGAGAATACCAGAAATATGTTTTATTGTCTATGCAAAGGCTTTCAATTGTGTGGATCATGACAAGGTATGGACAGCATTGTGGAGAATTTGCATTCCGGAACACTTAATTGTGCTCAAGAGGAACCTGTACATATAGACCAAGATGCAGTTAAAATTAGGAAAGTTGTGCACCAGGATTGTATTCTATCACTGTAATTATTAAATCTGCATGCTGAACAAATAATCTGAGAAACTGGATTTTATGAGGAAGAACATGGCATAAGGGTTGGAAGAAGACTCATTAGCAACCTGTAAAATGCAGACGATACAACCTTACCAGCTGAAAGCGAAGAGGACTTAAACTACTGATGAAAATCAAATACCACATCCTTCAGTAAGGGTTTCACTTCAGTGTAAGTAAAACAAAAATCATCACCACTAACTAATAAACAATATCCATGTAAATGGAGAAAAGATTGAAGTTGCCCAAGACTTATTTTTGCTCAGATCAACACTCATGGAAGTAACAGTCAAGAAATCAAACAACGTATTATATGAGGCAAATCTGTTGTACAAGACCTATTTAAAGTGTTGAAGAACAAAGATTTCAGTTTGAGGAGTAAGGTGCGCCTGACCCAAGCCATGGTATTTTCAATAATGTCATGTGCAAGTGCAAGTCTGACAAGAATAGGTCTTAGAAGAATTGATGCATTTGAGTTACGGTGTTAGAGGAGAAAATAAAAGTACCATAGACTGCCAGAAGACAAAATAAATTTGCATAGGAAGAAGTGCAGGCTGAATGATCCTTAGAAGCCAGGATGGCAAGACTTCTTTTCTCATACTGCAAACATGTTATTAGCAGGGACAAGTACCTGGATAAGGACATCATGCTTGCTAAAGTGAATGGTCTGAGAAACTGAGGAAGATCCTCAAGGAAATGAATTGGCACAGTGATAGCAGCAATGATTTTAAGGATGGAACTCTATTCCTATGTGTTTACTTTCTTTCACATTGTAATTGTTTTGATCATAGAATGACCTCCCAGATCCTCTGAATTTGTTCTTATAGATTTGTCTGTTATCAACTATTCCATTTGTCAGTTGAGTTCCGGATGGTGCTACCATGTATGTCAATCTCTGATTATTGTCTGTTCTTGTTGGTTCTCAGTCCATAGAACTCCCTTTAGGATGTTTTGAAGTTGTTTAGGAGTTGGCTTTGGCAAAAGCCCTTAGCTTCTGTTTAACTGGAATGTTTTGATTACATTGTCGTATATGATTTAGAGCTTTGCTGGGTAGATGTTTCTTGGTTGGCATTTTTTTTTTTTTT
>NW_006408888.1:393125-419986 GCF_000296735.1 Chrysochloris asiatica | reverse complement strand
AGTCCCCAGTCGCTCCATCTCTCTACATCATTGTCTCTGTCTCCATCTCTGGCATCACTGCTTCTCTGGGTAGGTTCACACACTCCGTTCTTCTTCCTTGAATGTCACAGGGACATTTGCTCCTGGACTGCAAAGTCAACCACTCCCCTACTTTTGCTACAAAATGTCTACCTTTACATTTCCAACCCTCACAGTCAATCCTGATAGCAATTATTACTATTGTACCACAAGTGTCCTATTCCCATCTCCTTTCATCAGCCCCACCCAGAGAGACTGGACATTGCTCAGTGGAGACTCTACCTTCCTCCACACCCTCTGGATCAAAGATCGCTCTTGAAAGCTTGTAAGCCAGTCACTTCTTGCCTTTGTAGCTCCCCCATTTTGGGTAGTCAATGTCCAAGTTGCCCATCTCTCTCTACCCTGTGTATTGAGGGGGTGGGAATGGTCTTCGCTGTAAAGATTTGTTCCCTCTTTTGAGCTACTGCATCCATAGGTGTAGTTCAAGTTCATCAAATTATATCATATTATTCTTTTTTTTTTTTTTTCCCTTCTTGTTTCTTCTGCTAGTTGAGTTCTGATCATCCAGCCATTGAAGCCAGGTCAAGTGGGTATTATCTTTAAGTGTGGGTGTTCTTGTTAATCTGCTCTCTCTTCTTGTCAGCTGGATGCCTCATTCTCCACTCTAGTATTCTGTGGTTATGTCACTGACTCTGAGCCCAGGAGTCCCCAGGTCCTGCCACAATGCTGGCCAACCGGTTCTCCACCCAGGTTCACAGGAGTCTATTGAATGTGGTAAGGCAGAGCTCGCAGCTTCATTGCTATTTTCCCCTCACTCCCCCTTATCAGTGACCAACGTGGTCACTGAATGACTGCTTGTGTCTTCCCATTGAGTCTTAGTCTTGGAAGGGGGTTTGCACTGAGGGGACCTGGCCACTTTCCTTGATGTCTCCTGGGCAACCAACTTGCTTGTTCTTGTAGTAATCAGTCAGATTGCCATTATTGTTTTTTTAATTTTTTTTTTTTTTGGACTTTCTTTCAAAAAAAGTATCTTCTGTTCTTCATGCCACTCAAGGCTGGTTTATTTACCCTTTCAAGTGGAAATTTCCCTCCTCATATGATCCTGCATGGAGTTCAGGATTCTACCTTTGGTTATGTAATGCAGGAGCTCCACAAGAAGCCTCCCTCACTAGACACGTTGTAGCCCCATTTTAGGTATTCCAATCGGTTATAGGCAGATAATGGACTTACAAGCTTTCTGTGGTGATATGTCTGGCTATTCCTTTCTTTACCCCTCAAGTGTCTATTTTATAATAGTATGCAAGGGAAATAATGATTGAAAAGACAGCCAACCATATTAAAATAGTTTCCTCCCTTTTGTCCATTCCAACCATGCCTCAATCCCTGTATTCTAGAGTCCTGTTGTTCCAAGGTTGTGCATGCATCATTATTTACCTCTGTTCGACTTAGCCTATGAAAACCTACCTGATTTTTCTCTGTATCTATCTTATTTGATTGTTCCTGTAGCACTTACCTGATGCTTCTTTATTTTTTTCAACTCCTCTATAAAGTGTTTTGATACATTTCATTATCATTTTTCTGAATTCCTTCTCAGGCATTTCCAAAGCCTGCCCTCTTTCCAATATGAAATCAAGTTCTACCTCCAGTCTCAGTCACTCTATCATATTTCTAGACATGCCCAGAGATGGTCATCTGTTTCTTGGGCATATACAGTAGTTGGCTGTGACCATGATATTTAGATTAATGTATGTTTTGTTAATTTTTTATGCTTTCTGATTGCTTCCAGGTAGATTTGATCAAGAGATGGGCTTCTCTTTTCACTTTTCTTATTACTCAACTCAGTGTAACTCTTGTATTTGTTGGCTGCCTACCTGATGTATGGCAGATGGTATTGGTTCTTGCCTGGATGGTGGGATTTTATAGAGTGTGATTGTAGCTTGACTGTTGACCGCATTTGCTCTCTCTTCTTGGGTAATGTAGGTAGAGAAATAACCCCCTAAAAGTAAAGAAGGGACCAAAAAACAAAACAGCAACAGCAAAAAAGACAGATTGGATACTGAAGTCTAAAATCACAGAAAAGAGAGAAGAGAAAAAAAAAAATTCTGTAGCCAAATGCAAGTTTGACTTTAATGTCCATCTCTCGGCATCTGTCTTCAAGACAACAAGTTTCATCATGCCACTTTTGGTCTTTATGATGAAACTCAGGATTTAATTTTCAGCCAGTTTCCTTTTTATTGTGTCCCTCTCCTGCTCCACAATCCTGTTAGGTCTTTTTCCTAATGGTAAACATTTCAGGGTGGCTGTCGTCATTTTGCACTGTCATTTGGTTTTAAGTGTAAACTGTTCCTTTAAGTTTTGAGAATGTCTGAGTGGATGTGTAGTAGAATCCTCTGGGGGCAAAGAGGTGTCCACTCACTCAGGCACCCCTTCTAGTTACCAGAATGTGGGTGCACTGATAGCAAGAGATCAATGAGCAGGTACAAAAAAAAAAAAAAAAGAATGCCCACATCTTTATCTACAAGGATCAGTCAGGCATTCATGGCAGCTCTGATACTTCCCCCACTCTGTCTCACTCAATATGGCTGCTTCAGGAGCTGCTGAGTCTGGAGGATCCACAAGCATTGAATTTCTTACTTCTGCTACAAATTCCACTGGTTGTAAGCCTTCAAACTTTCTAAATATTCTTTTACATGTGGTTTAGTGTTCTGGAACCATCCCCTGAACCTGCTTGTCCAGTATTCTGTGTTATTGCTGATGGACATCCTCACAGCACTTCTCCCTGATCTACCATCAAGCTCCACCTCTGCAAGGTTAATTTGAAGTTAAATAAATGTAAAACAAGTCCAGAAGTTTCAAAATATGATCTTGAGTTCAACTAAGCTAAATGTAGATGTCATTTCAAGAACAGATTTGACACATTGAACACAAATAACTGAAGACCAGATAAATTATAGGATGATATTAAGAAGATCATATATGAAGTAACCAAAGGATCATTAAAAAGACATGACAAGAAAGATAGGAGAAAGTGAATGTCAGAAAAGACTATGAAACTTGCTCTTGAACATAGAGATGCTAAAGCAACTGGAAAATATGATTGAGTAAAAATGCTGAATAAAGATTTCAAAGGGCAGCTCAAGAAGGGAAAATAAAGTATTACAATGAAATGTGCACAGATCTGGAGTTAGAAAACCAAAAAGGAATAACATATTCAGCATTTCTCAGACATCCTTACAACTGGACTAATAAATAACCTCATGATAAATGGAAAAAAGATCAAAATTGTCAAAATATTTATTTTACTTGAATATACAATCAGTGTTCAAAGAAGCAGCAGTCAGGAAATCAAACGATATATTGTCCTGGGCAAATCTGTAGCTAAACACCTTTTTAAATTGTTACGGTTCAGATGTCACTTTGAGTATTAGGATGTGCCTAACCCAAACCATGATATTTCAGTCACCTCATACTCATGCAAAACTGAACAATAAATACGGAAGAACAGAGAGGAATTAATGTATTCGAATTACGGTGTCATTTAGGAATAGTGAATACACTATGAACTGTTAGAAGAACTTGGACAAAGTACAGCTGCGATGCTCCTTAGAAGTGAGGAACATCGCAGAAGAGTTCATCTCACCTACTTTTAACATGTTAGTAGGAGCAACAAGTCCCTGGAGAATTACATCATATTTGGTAAAGAAGAGGGTCAGTGAAAAATAGGAAGACCTTCAAGGAGACGGATTAGCACAGTTGCAATGACGGTTTCAAACATTGAAAAGACTGTGAGGATTTCCTAGCACCAGGCAGTGTTTTGTTCTGTTGTACATAAGGGTTCTATGGGTTAGAACTGATTTGAAGACAATTAACGCTGTAAGTGGTACTACAAGGTTAAGACATTGGACTGCAGAGTAGGTTTGAACCTCAAGGTCGGCAGTTCAAGGTCACCAGCCTCTCCTTAGAAACCCTATACAGGATCTCTAGGAGTTGAAACTAACTCAATGGCACTTAATGACAACAATAATGTAGTAAGATAAACACTGGACTGATAACTGCAAGGTCAGTGGTTCAAACCTAGCAGTCACTTCTTGGAAACTCTATACAGGGTTGCTATGAGTTGGCACAAACAAAATGGCAGATATCAACAACAACAACAACAAAGACTAAGTATTAATGAAGAAATATGTCTGCAAACATCCACTTAATAGTTGTTGTTGTTGTCAGGTGCCATCAAGTCGGAACCAACTCATAGCGACCCCATGCACAGCAGAACGAAACAATGTCCGATCCTGCGCCAACTTCACTACCGCTGCCACACTTGAGTCCATAAATTATGCCACCTGGCTGATCCATCTTGTTGGGGGTCTTCCTCTTTTTCTCTGACCCTCCACCTTACCCAGCATGACATCCTTCTCAAACGATTGTTTCCTTCGGACAATATGTCCAAAGTAGGAGAGACGAAGCTTAGCCATCTTGGCCTCCAAGGAGCACTCTGGTTGCACTTCTTCCAAAACAAATCTATTGGTTCTTTTGGAAGTCCATGGCACTTTCAGTATTCTCCTCCAACACCACAACTCAAAGGCATCAATTCTTCTACGATCCTCCTTATTCACTGTCCAGCTTTCGCATCCATATGAGGCTATTGAAAACACAATGGCCTGGGTCAGGCGCACCCTAGTCCTCAAGCTGACATCTCTGCTCTTCAACACTTTAAAAAGTTCCTGTGCAGCAGATTTTCCCAGTGTAATACGTCTTCTTATCTCTTGGCTGCTGCTTCCTCGAGTGTTGATAGTTGATTCAAGAAGAATGAAGTCCTTGACAACTTCAATCTGTTCTCCATTGATAAGAACGTTGTTTATTGGTCCAGTGGTGAGGATTTTTGTTTTCTTGACATTGAGATGTAATCCATATGGAAGGCTGTGCTCTTTGATCTTCATAAGTAAATGTTTCAAGTCCTCTTCACTTTCAGCGATCAAGGTTGTATCATCTGCATATCGCAGGTTGTTAATGAGTCTTCCTCCAATCCTGATGCCACGTTTTTCTTCATAGAACCCAACTTCTTGTATTATTTGCTCAGCATACAGGTTGATTAAGTATGGTGAAAGAATACAACCCTGTCTCACACCTTTCCCAATTTCAAAACATTTTCACCCTCGGAAACCCTGTACAGGGTCGCTATGGGTTGGAACCGACTCGACGGCACTTAACAACAACAACAACCACTTAATAGAGACATGTCTAAATATGTTTTCACTGGAATAAACCAGTGTATGTATGAGGGGGCTTCAAAAAGTTCATGCAAAGATTCCATCATATTTTAATTCCACTTTTACTGGAACTTTTTGAAGCCCACCTTTGTGAACTGACATCCTAGTAGCAATACTTTTTAACCTATCATCATATATGCCTGAAATCTTAATTTAATAAAATTGTTATTGAACTTGGAAGGAAATGTTTCACTTAATATATGATGACCATATATTATAAACTGCATAGTGGTCCACACAACAAGCTAAAACTCAAGACCCATTGCTATTGAGTCTATTTTACTCATAATGACCCTGTAGAACAAAGTAGAACTATCCCTTCCTTGGCTGTAATCTTTATGGGAGCAAATAACTAGGTATTTTCTCTTGTGGAACCTCTAGTACATTGAAACCACTAACCCTTTGTTTAGCAGCCAAGTGTTTCATCAGAGCTCCTTTTTATAAAACATAATTTGCTTAAATAATACATGGGTTGCTTTGTAATGCAATAAAACTCTATATTATAAATAAAGCACCTATCATTCACCTGAATCTTATAGAATATGTATGCATGGTTAAAATATTTTCTTTAATTACCGGTTGCCATCGAGTCAGCCCAACTCAGGCAACCTTGACTTCTAGAGACCCCATGTGTATTAGAGCAGAGATGTGCTTCACAGGATTTTCAGTAGTTAGGTTTTTTGCAGTAACTCATCACTCCTTTCTTCTGAGGCATATATGTGTGAACTCAAACAGCCATCCTAGGATCCTGTCTTTTACTAAGAAGTACTATATGTTTGGAGTCCTGTTGTCACACTGTGGGCTAAAGCATCGGACAACAAGTTCGGTTTGAACCACAAGGTTGGTGGTTCGAACTCACCAGCTATTCTTTGGGAACCATATATAGGATTGCTATGAGTTGGGACCCACTCAATGGTACTTAACAACAATAACAACTATATGCTTGGAATCCTGGTGTGGTGCTGCAGCGTAAGCACTGGACTTCAAGTTTGGTTTGATCATCAAGGTCAATGGTTCAAACTCATCAGCCATTCCTCAGAAACCCTATACAGGGTTGCTTTGAATTGGAACTGAGTTGACAGCATCTCTGGTAGCGTAGTGGTTACGAATTGGGTTGTGAACCGCAAGGTCAGCAGTTCGAAACTACCAGTGGTTCCGTGGGAGAAAGATGAGGTGTTCTGCTCCCATAAAGATTTACAGCCTCGGAAACCCTGTGCAGGGTCGCTATGAGTCGGAACCGACTCCACGGCACTTAACAACAACAACAACATACGCTTAAGAAATCCTGGTAGCATAGTGAATTATGAGCTGGGCTGCTAACCGGAAGATTGATAGTTGGAATCTACCAGCTGCTCTGCAGGAGAAAGATAAGACTTTCTGTCCCATAAAGACTTATAACTTCAGAAACTCTATATCATGTCACTATGAGTCAGAAATGACTCTATGGCATATAACCACCACCACCATCACCACTATATGTTTATCATTTTTCTGCTATGATACAATTTTTAGTATGTATCAAATGTTCTTCAGTTACAACAAACAAGAGTTGCCTTATCGGTGTATTACAGGTTATTAACGAGTCTTCTTCCAATCCTGACATAACAGAGAATTACCATGAATAATTTGAAAATAAGACTTCATTTTTTTGAATCCACAATCAATGCTCATGAAAGCAGTAGTCAAGAAATCAAACGATTTATTGAATTAGAAAAATCTGCTGAACAAGACCTCTTAAAATACTTCAAGAGCAAAGATAATCAGTTTGAGGACTGATGAATGTGAGTTATGATGTTGAAGAATATTAAAAGTACTATGGACTGTCAAAAGAACAAACATATCTGTGTTGGAAGAAGTACAGCCAGAATGCTCCTTAGAAACCAGGAGGACAAATATTCATCTCTCATACTTTGGACATGCTATCAGAAGGACATCATGCTTGGTAAAGTGGAGGATCTGTGTAAAAGAGGAAGACCCCCCCAGTTAAATGAATTGATGCAATGGCATTACCAATGAGCTCAATTTACAATTATGAGGATGGTGCAAAGGACCTGACAGTGTTATATTCCCTGGTACATAGGGTTGTGATGAGTCTGAACTTACTCAAGGACACCTAGCAACATATAGTTTTCTACCACATGCTTCAACAATATCACTATACTCACATAGATCTATATTTATATTTTTATGTCATACTCACCTATTGTTCTTTAATATTCTTTATCATGCCTAGTTCATAAACTAGACTGTGATTTCTTAGAGTGCAGCAACCATTAATCATTTTAATTCATGTACTTAATAGTTTTATAATATATAATATAAATTAAAATGAGTTCATCTAGTCAATGAAAACTGAAAAGAATGATTTTAAAATGTCATTATAATTAGCATTGCAACTGAAGTTCTTGTATTGAAAAAAAATATTAAATAAACCCTCGAAGACATCTAACAGCAATAACAACCATACACTATTATACACACACACACACACGTTGTTGTTAACAACAACAGCAAAAATAAACCCAAAAAGTTAACCTGTACACAGTATCTCAATGTAGCTAATTATCTATTGATGAACATTCCATTCACAATTTCTATAATACAAATAAATAAATAAAGCAACACACCACGACCACGGTCATTGAGTCAATTCTGACTCATAGAAATCCTATGTAGGGTTTCCAAGTCTGACTCTTTATGGGAGTCGGATTTGAACTACTGACTTTCCATTAGCAGCCCAATGTGTAATCCACTATGCCACCAGGGCTATTATATGTCTATATGTAATATAAAAATTATATCTACCATGAATATGTACAAACATCTATTCTTAGTAAATATAGCTCTGGTAGCGTAGTGGTTACAAATCGGGCTGCAAACCTTAAGGTCAGCAGTTCGAAACTACCAGCTGTTCTGTGGGAGAAAGATGAGGCTTTCTGCTCCCATAAAGATTTACAGCCTCGGAAACCCTGTACTGGGTCGGTATGAATCAGAACCGACTCGACAGCACTTATCAACAACAACAACAACAATGAAAAAAACAAATTGTTGTTCCCTTCTTTTTAGAAATAAATCAAAATTTATCAAGAGAGATGGTTCAAATCTAAAAAGAATAGTTAACTTAGAAAAATAAACAAACACATTAGGAGTGTGAGCTCTGTTTTAAGTACACAAATGCATTACTTTCCTCACTTTAATATATACAGTTGCTGTTGTTAGATGCCATCAAGTTGGTACCGATTCATAGCGACCCTATGCACAACAGAACAAAACACTGCCTGAGCCAGGGCCAACCTCACAATCATTACTATGTTTGAGCACATTTATGCTGCCACTGTGCCAATCCATCATGTTGGGGGGTCTTCCTCTTCTTCTCTGGTTCTCCACTTTACCAAACATGATACCCTCTCTAGTGACTGGTCCTTCCTGATACTATGTTTGAAATACAGAAGATGAAATCTGGCTATCCTGGCCTCCAAGGAGCACTCTTTTGTATTCCATGTGTATAGTTGGATAAGTATACCATCTGGTGAGTTCTATGTGTATATAAAGGTAAGTAAAAAAGTGGAGCTCTGTCCCTCCGCAGAACAAGCACTGGACTGTGTGAACTACAAAGTTCATAATTCAAGCACACCAACTGCTCTGGCAAGAAAGCTGAGACTTTCTATGCCCTTAAAGATTTACAGTCTCAGAATTCCTATATAGGGTCATGATGAGTGGAAACCAACTTGAAGACACATAATAATAATAACAAGTAAAAATGTATTGCTACAAAATAATAGAAATCTTTATTTAAAAATATAAAAATATGAAGTTATGGTTTCTCTGTATATTCTCCATCTAGGTGTAAACAGTCCTGCAAGTGGTGTTTCCAGATCTCTAACCAAAATAATTCCAAAAGAATTCTGCACACTTTTATTTACACCCCATCAGAATGACAGTTTTAGTATTCTTGAGGAACTTAAATTGTGTTCTTTTTCAATGTTCTTTAAGTTTGGGGAACAACAAGAAGTTGAAGGTGCAAAATTCAGGGCAATAGAGTGGATGGGGTAATATTTCCTAAAGGAATTCTCATTAGATAGCCATTGCTACCCTTATACAATAAGCATGTGTGTTGGCTTGACAGAAAAAAAAAAAAAAAAAAGTCTTGGTACCACTTTCCTGATCTTTTTCTCACCAAAGTAAATTTGAATTTCCTAAAAATGTCTTTATAATAAATCTCCATGATCCTCCTGTGTCTTTTGAGAAAATATTTTGTGATTATCCCTTTAGAATTCCAAAAAAAAAAAAAAAAAAATCATCATAATCTTCTCAGCTGATTTTTCTGCATGGAATTTAAGTGACCCTGCAGATCCTCTCAATCACTGTTGTGATTGGACTTTTGATTTTGAAGTCACCCTAAGGTGACTGAGACAAGTGTCTTACTGATAGAACTTATTTGCAATAATCCACTTATCCCTGTATTATTATTTAATGAAGTAACATCCTTATGAAACTTCAACAACACAGAAAGAGACATAGGAGGTCTTGTTAGGGACTAAAGAGTGAATATGAGGGGCAGGGATTTATGGCAAATTAAGAAGAAGTGTAGTGCAAACCAGTAATAATACAGAATATTGGACAAAACAGGTTCCAGGGACAGTCCTAGAATCCCGAATTACATATAAAGGAATATTTAGAAGTATCAAAGGTTTACTGCTGGTGGGATTTGTAGCAGAAGCAAAAAGTTTGGCGTTTTCTGAATGCAGCTGCCAGCAGGTGCTGGAACATCCATCTTGGGTGTGATGGAGCAGGAACAGAATCAGAGGAGCGCTCCCACCACAGAGATCTGACAGATCATTGGAGATAAAGTTGTGAACATTGTTTCCTATTCATTAGTCTTCTCACTGTTTGTACACCTCCAATCTGGTGACTAGAGGGAGCACCTGAGCAAGTGGACACCCCACCCCCAGAGGTTTATACTACACATGTGCATGGATCTGCTCAGCAAAGACCACGCAGACTCTAAGAAAGGGGAGGAGTCAACAGGAACTGCTTAAAATGGACGGGTCTCCCAGAATGGCTCCATTTTTTTTTGTTGTTGTTGCTCCAATGTTTCTGTTTTAAATTATAGACAGTAGTATCCAATCTGTTTTATTTTTTTGCAGATGTGGTTTTATTTTTTTTGTTTTATTTATTTATTTTTTTTGGTTTCCCTTTTACCTTGACGGCAGGTGGGGTTGGGTGGGGAGTTTCTCTCCCTGTGCTACCTAAGAAGAGACAGCAATTGTGGTCACATAGCTAAGCTACAATCACACCCTATAAAATCCCACCATCCAGGCAAGAGACAATAACAGCTGCTATACACCAGATAGATAGCCAATACCTGCTACAGTTATTCTGAGTTGAGTAATAAGAAAAGTGAAAAAGGAAGCCATAACCTGATCACATCTACCTGAAGGCAATCAGAAAGCTTAATGATACATCAACATACATTGATCTAATTATTTAAAACAAATCTAATTACTGATGGTGCTCAAGAGACAGTCGTAATTTTCAGTACTTGCCCAGAAACAAGATAGAGTAACTGAGACAAATGAGCTGGAGGTAGACCTAGACTTCCCTTTGGAAGGAGGAATTGCCTTAGAAGAATGATATTGAGGTGCATCCAAATGTTTCAAAGAGGGGTTGAGAAAAATAAGGAAATCTGGAAAGTGACACAGGAACAATAAAATATTAGAATGACAACATATCACAAAAATGAAAATCCAAGAATATAGAAACATTAAAAATATGAAGTTTAAGAAAAGATACCAATACTAAAAGAAAGAAAAAGAAAAGTTCTTTGTTGGCTACCATAGGTAGGAGGGAGGGTATGATAGAGCACAGGGTAGAGCACATCATAGTTCAGGTGTTGTGGAAGGCAATACACAAGAAGGGGGACGGGGATGTAAGATCAAGGTAGATAGGGGAACACTTAGGCAGATTTGCATGGGCTAAATGAGACAGAGGTAAATAGTAACTAGTAACGTATGCTCAACCTTAGAACAATAGGGCTCCATGACACAGGGATCGAGGAATTGTCTGAACGGGTAAAAGAGGGGAAATAATATTAAGATGCTTGACTGATTAATGTTGTTGTTGTCAGGTGCCATCGAGTCGGAACCGACTCATAGCGACCCCATGCACAGCAGAATGAAACAATGTCCGATCCTGGACCAACCTCACTACCGCTGCCACACTTGAGTCCATCAATGATGCCGCTTAGCCAATCAATCTCGTTAGGGGTCTTCCTCTTTTTCTCTGACCCTCCACCTTACCCAGCATGACATCCTTCTCCAATGATTGTTTTCTCCGGATAATATGTCCAAAGTAGGAGAGACGAAGCTTAGCCATCCTGGTCTCCAAGGAGCACTCTGGCTGCACTTCTTCCAAAACAGATCTATTGGTTCTTTTGGCAGTTCATGGCACTTTCACTTTCCTCCAACACCACAACTCAAAGGCATCAATTCTTCTACGATCTTCCTTATTCACTGTCCAGCTTTCGCATCCATATGAGGCTATTGAAAACACAATAGCCTGGGTCAAGCCCACCTTAGTCCTCAAGCTGACATCTCTGCTCTTCAATACTTTAAAAAGTTCCTGTGCAGCAGATTTGCCCAGTGCAATACGTCGTCTGATCTCTTGACTGCTGCTTCTGTGAGTGTTGATAGTTGATCCAAGAAGAATGAAGTCCTTGACAACTTCAATCTTTTCTCCATTGATAAGAATGTTGTTTATTGGTCCAGTGGTGAGGATTTTTGTTTTCTTGACATTGAGATGTAATCCATATCGAAGGCTGTGCTATTTGATCTTCATAAGTAAATGTTTCAAGTCCTCTTCACTTTCAGCGATCAAGGTTGTATCATCTGCATATCGCAGGTTGTTAATGAGTGGCATTTGACTGATTAATAAATATTGGTTTCTCTTGTCTACTGTTATGAAATAGACATTTGTGGGGGATATAAAGGAATATCTGAAAAATATGATTACAGAAAACTTGTAAGCCCATCTTCAGCCTTTAACTGATTGGAATACCTAAAATGGGTGCTAGAACTTGCCCAGAGAAATAGACTTTTTATGGAGCCTTTGTAGTGTATAAGACCTTAGGTGGAATCCTGAACCTCTTCCAGAACCTTATGAGGTGGGACAATCCCACATGAAAGGACAAGCAGACCAGCCTGGAATAGATATAGGAACAGAAGATACTTCTTGAAAGAAGACCAGCAGGAAAAATCAAAAGCAAAAACAGCAGTCTGATTGACTACTACAAGAACAAGCATGTTATTTGCTGGCGAGCCATCGAAGCAAGCAATCAAGTCCCTTCAGGACAAACTCCCCTCCAAGACTGAAACTCAAAGGGAACACACGAGCAGGCATGTAACCTTGTCGGAGACCACATTGGTCTACTGGTGAGTGGAAGAGGGGGAAAGGTAACAATGAAAATATGGGCTGAGTTCTACAACATTCCATAGAATCCCTCGACCTAGAGATGAAAGAGAGAAGAGGAAGGGCTGTTTGGCCCAAAGTATGATGAGATCTGAGGACTCCTAGGTACATGGACTAGGACATAGTCACAGAGGGCTAGAGCCAAGAGTGAAGCATCCAGATGATATGAAGTGAGAGGCGACACACAAGAATGCCAGAACTTGCTGATAGCACCCATCTGACCTGGCTTCAATGGCTTGATGATCAGAACTCAAATAGACAAAGATAAAGAAATTTAATAAAGGAAAAACTTGTAAGTTGCTACAATATGATGAACTTGACTTATACTTATGGATATAGTAGCTCGAATTACCATATCCCCTCTGTACACAGGATTGATAGGGCTGGGTAACTTAGACATTTGCTACCTAAAATGGGGAGGCTGAAAAGGTACAAAGTGACTGGCTTAAATATTTTCAAGAGGGAGTTTAGTTTCAGAGTGTGTGGGGTAAGGTAGAATCCCCATTGAATAGTTTTCATCTTTTCTAGACAGGTCTGTTGAAAGGAAATGGGGATAAGATTCTTATGATTCAGTAGTGAGTAGTTGTTATCATGACTAAATTGCAATTGTCACAACTGTAAAGGTAGACACATAAGTGTCACATAAGTGGGGGCGTGGGGATAGTTAATCTTACATTTCAGGAATAGAGTACCCTAAGACCATGAAGGTAGAAGAGCATGAGTGGAATGTGGGACCCTATCCAGAGAAGTAACAACATCAGAGATGGAGGAAAAGATGATATCGAGAGATAGATTAGCTGAGAACTCTAGACTCATGGAAAGAGAAAGGCTGTGTATGCCTGGGGTGGGTGGGGGGTGGAGGGGGAAGAAAGCAAGAATATTCCTTAGAATTAGTCCGTTATACTTTTGTAAATATTATCAGGAGGTATTAGCCCCTGGAAAAGGACATTATGCTTGTTAAGGTGGCAGGTCAATGAAAAAACAGAAAACTCCCAATGGAATGGATTGACACAGTGGTTGCCACAGTGGGCTCAAACATAACAATTGTGAGTATGGTACAGAGCCCAAGATTGTTTCATTCCGTTGTGCATGGGGTCATGGAGGAGACTTCAAAAATGGTTGAAGAAAATTAGTGCATGCAAGAACTTATTACAGTGCCTACTATATAGGAAGAACTCAAGAAAAGTTATAATCAATAAATTTTTTAAAAGTTAATATGATCCAGTTTTAGCCTTTGGGAAGCTTTCAACATAGGGAGGGAAACAAACACATACATTTACAGTCATACCACAACAGCAAGCATTATAACAGAGCTAGGTATATAATATTATAAATAGAAATGCTGGAGTCACTTGAAATTGTCTCTCATTCTTTGAATCTGGAAAATAATTGTGTGTTATGCTAATAATAAAATGTAGGCCCCTGTTATTATATCTGCCTTCCTTTTGAAATGACTTTACTTTAATGATGTTGTGAAATAAAGACTGTGACTATTATATATAAGCTTTGAAAAGAAAATACTGATTTTATAAAGGAAATGCATCATGGGAACATTAGCTATGCCAGTGCATTCAAACTGATTTAAGCAAATATTGAAACTTTATATGACACAACAATGATCTAAACAAAATTATAATGAAATTCCCTGTAATTAGAGAGTGAATTTTCCTATGGAAGCATTTATTTTAGGCCTCTGGAAACAATAGAGGTTTCATTTCTATTTATCAGACTTATGATGTGTCTTTGGATATACAATATATGACATTTAAATAACATACATTTCCAAAGTCAGTCAATGGAAATTTTGGGCAAAAAACAATTAGGTTGGCATGGGCTGAGGTTAGTCTGCTTATGTTTCAACACAGGCAGCCCTTAAATATCTTTCTAGGACAGCATATAGAGATAACTTAGAAAATATTTGGTTTTGACTCCTAAATATTCAGGTTGCCAGCAAATGTAAATTAACCTGTATATTGAAATGGGAGCAAATCAACTGTAATTCCTTCAAGGGGCTCATTCTCTGAGCCTCAGTTCCCTTAAAAGTATACAAGGGAATGACATTAAATGGAATTTCTTCTGAGTAGTCATTCCTGATAAATCTACTCCTTTTTCCCTCCTTATGCTTTTAATAAGTCATAAACATAAGGTCCTGATATAATGAATAGATGTTTTCCAGCCTGAGAACAATGTGTAGAGGGAAGAAAAGAGTAACCATAAATTAGCCGCTGGACTCAAGGGCATAGAACAACAATAACAATAGGTCCTCTAGTTAGGATTTTGCATTCAGCTACTATTCCCTTCCTAAATCAAATTTCAGTAAGGGTTAAGAATAATATAATTGCAAGTTCTGTTGGGGTATCTGATTTAAAGGTTCAACTGTTCATCCACTCTCTCAGGTAAACTAGAAAACTGTTAAGGATTTTCATGAAAGCAGAAGAAATAGTTGATTTGAGTTGAGTAAGCAATGGTTTTATAATGATTGTACATTGTAGTGTGCACACCAGAATAGCATTAGAATATTTTGGTTGCATCATAGTTGTGAAAGTATAACACAAGGAGCTGTGGACCTCAGGAAGTCTGGCCACTTGGAGCCGAGAGACAAACAGTGATCTGCCTCTGCTTTGCCATCCTATGCATTATCTTCCGTCAAACTGCAGCTCAAAATCTCTTCCTTCAGTCAGGGGGTCCATGTTTCCAGACAGGAAGTAGGGTAGTTCCTCAAAATACTTACAGCACTTTACTATACTTTACTCTGAAGGCTATTTATCTTCTCTGAGTAGACCATGCGTTCCTTAAGAGTAAAATTAGTTATTATTTTTGTGCCCTTAATGCCTGACAAGGAGTCCTGGATGTCACTGTAGGTTAGTGTGCTGATGGACTACGAAGTCAGTTTGAACCACGAGGTCAGTGGTTCAAGCTCACCAGCCACATCTTGGAAATCCTATACAGGTTTGCTATGTGTTGGAATTGACATGACGACATTTGACAACAATAACAGTGCCTGACAAAGTGCTGAAGTATCATGATAACTCAATAAATATTTGCTGATGCAGTGATTGAACAAATAGTCATAAAATTATTTTTAAAATAATACTCCAAATGGGAAATATTAAAAAAAACTTACATAAACCATGGAAAGGTAATTTTCTAATTACAATAATGTAAAAAAGTCAAATGAAAAACTAAACCAACTTCTTGTGATTCATGAATATCACCATAATAAATAGTCTTTCCTTTCTCTCATACTTAAAGAACACAGACATACACAGAAATCAATATTGGTAGTCCAAGTAAAATTTTACACTGACATCACCTCCCCACTAGCCATAATAGAATATTAATGGCCTTGCCCTGGTCTTTGGCCAACCCAAAATGCCAATTTAAATTAGCTCCACTCTACCTAAATGTCAACTTTTTTCTGAAACTCATTCTTAAATTGGGTTCTCAAACTTGTGCCCAAATATCTAGTTTCCTAGTAAATATTTAGCTATACCTTCCCAGGAACTGACATCTCTATGATCTGCCTGAAAGGTTTTTAAGTATGACCTCTCCCTCACAAACTCCTTTCTAAATGTGAAGAAAACCTTAATTCCTAAAAGTCTCCTTTTCTCTGTTTGAAGCACAAGAGAAAATGCTTATTCTGATTAGGCTAAGTAAGTAAACAATAAAGCTTAAATCGGAAGTGAAAGAAGAGGACTTTTCAATTCTGCTGAAACAATGTTTATAAATGTTGACTAATTCCTTAGAGAAATGATTTATTGAGCAAAATATTTATCTTTTGCAAAAGCAGTGGTTAAAAATAACCTCATAATACCCTTGTCCATCATTGAAAAAAAGAGTAAAAAAAAAAAACAAGTAGGAAAATGTCTAGAGGTTTTACGCATTGTAGATTTTATGCGAAAATAATAAAATAAGGGTAAATTAAAAGGACTTTTTTAGTGCAGTTGTATAAGAAAAAAAAAAGTTTTCAATTATGTGTGTATTTAATTGCTGGAAGTAGTCCTTATTCTTACTCAGAGACAAATCAAAATGCTATAATACACAAATCAATGATTCTCTTTTGAGGGCAGGAAGAGAACAAGATTCCAGAGAAATGTTTCTATAATAGAAAAACCTGATAGGAGATATTGTCAGTCATAAACTAGAATTGATATTAAAGACCCAAAAAAATACTTCCTCACAACTTTCTGAAGAGGAAGAGAGTGACATATTATGTTATAGACTAGAAAAAAAGTTAATTTATTCTAGAAAATATATGATGTATTTAATCATGAGAATAAAAAATCACAGAGTGCAAAATTCATCAGTTAAAGGAAAAGAAAATAAGGGCAAACAAGAAAATCCAGAAGAATTTAAGTCCCATTAACTCTAATTGGGGTACTGGTGTGGCGCTGTAAGGTAAGCAATGAACTTTGGGTTCCATTTGAACTGCAAAACTGGTGATTCAAACCCACTAGCCGCTCCTCAGAAACCACATGGAACCAATTCTACAGCACTTAACAACAACAATTTTAATTAAGGAAATTAAGTCCTACCTGCAAAATATGATTGGGGATGAGCTGCCTACTCAAAGTAGAGTTGGCATTAATTACAGGATATATCAAAGCTTTGGATACCTTCATTTACTGATGTGGCACAACTCAAAACAGGACAAGAACAGTAGCAAACATTCAATAATAATCATAGGAAATACAAATCTAGGAAAATTTGGGGTCGTCGAAACTGAAATGGAACATATACAGGCACTACTGAGATGAAATAGACTGGCATTAGCCATTTGAATTGAACAATTATATGGTTTATTATGCTGGAAATGACATTTTGGAGAGATGTGTTGTTTGTGCATTCATCCTCAAAAAGTGCATTTAAAGATCTATCTTAAAAACAAAACAAAAAAATCTATCTTGAAGTACATACAGTGTTGTCTGTGATAGGATAATATGCATAAGTTTAAAAGGAAGACCAGTTAACTCCACTCTTATTCAAATTTACATGCCAAGCACTATAGCCAGTGATGAAGAAACTGAAGAATTCTACCAATTTCTTCAATCTGAAATTGATAAAAAAAAAAAAAAAGAAATGCAATCAAGATTCCTTGATGATTATTAGTGATTTGAATGTGAAAGCTGTAAACAGAACAGAAAAAGATCCATAGTTGGAAAATATGATCTTGGTGATACAAATGATGCTTGAACCATGTGGTAGAATTTTGCAAGATGAATGACTTATTCATTGAAAATGCCTTTTTTCAACAACATAAAAGATGATTTTATATATATACATGGACCTCACCAGATGAAATAAACAGGAATCAAATCAACTTCATTTGTAGGAGGACACAATGGAGAAGATCAATATCATCAGCCAAACAAGGCCAGGGCACACTTTAGAACAGATGATCAATATCAATTGTTCTTGTGCAAGTTTAAACTGAAGCTGAAGAAAATTAAAACAAGTCTATGGGAACCAAAATAACTTTGAGTACATCCCAGCTGAATTTAGAGACCATCTCAAAAAGAGATTTAGCACATTAGACACTAGTGATCAAAAACTGTAAGTGTTGTGGGATGACATCTACAACATTATCCATGAAGAAAGCAAAGGGTAATTAAAAAGAGAGGAAAGAATGCAAAGTCCAAAATGGATGTCAGTAGAAACTTTGAAACAAAGAAAAGACCAAAATGAAAGTCATTAGAGACTTTGAATCCTGCTCTTGAGCAGAGAAGCTAAAGTGATAGGAATAAATGAGAAAGTAAAAGAGATAAATAGAAAAGTCAAATAACATCTGGGGAAAATTAAGTATACTGAAATGTGGAAAGATCTGGAGCTAGAAAATAAAAAGAATACAACATGTCTCATGTTGAAAGAACTGAAGAAAGAATTCAATTCTCAATCTTCAATATTGAAGTATTCTATGGACAAAATATTGACAGATTCAAGAGCATCGAAAGAAGATAGAAAGAATACACAGAGTGACTGTACCAAAAAGTATTGGTCAATGTTCAGTCATTTCAAATAGTAAAATATGATTAAGAATCAATGGTATTGGAGTGAGAAGTCCAAGATGCACTAAAAGCATTGGAGGAAAACAAGACTCCAAGAATTGATGGAAAGCCTTCCAGTTTTGGCAGAGGCAGAGCAGAGTCAGGTAGGACGGGTTCCATGGGGGAGGGGCTGAAAACCCAGAGAAGGTGCTTTAACAGAACAGCACCAGAGCTCTTGATGCAGCATAAGGTACAGGGTGTCAGTTTCCCACTCCCATTGGTAGAAAAATCATGGTGTAAAGGAAAATATTGCAATTTAGGAATCCATCGAGACACAGGACTCCCTCTGCGGCCACTCCACCCCAGGCGGAGTTCAGAAGGCAGGACTACAGCCAGACCTGAACAATGAACCTGTGCTAAAAGCAGCACAATGACATTTGCAAAAGGAGGTGTGGGGAGATTCAGTACGTTTTTTCCTCCTCTTCCCTGTTGTGCTTTCCTTGCCCAGCCCAGATGCCTTCAGGCGGGTGGGTGTGCACCCACAAAAAAGTCCAGCATTGAGCCCACAGCACAGAGAAAAAGAGCCCTATCGGTCCTAAGGGCAAATTCTTTGGCGGCTGCTTATGATGGGTGCCAGCCCTAAAGTTAACTTGAGCGGGACCCTTTACTCCAGCCTATCCAGCTAGAAAAGAGCAGGTCAGGCCTTACAGACAAACCATATGAACAATCTGTAAAACCCCAACAGAAAAGGATGCAACTTTAAATGCGTTTGCATAGTCAAGAAAGCACAACTAAATATCCTTTTGGTTTGGTCTGCTTTTAGCCAAGATATAATTATATCAGCAATGATATTCCTCATTCCAAGTCCTCTTCTGAATCCAAGTTGAGTTTCTGGAAGCTTCCTGTCAATATACTGCCAAAATAATTTTAAAATTATCTTCAGCAAAATTTTACTTGCACTTAATATTAATAATATTGTTAAATTAGTTCCATGATCCACTGTGTCATATTTCTTTGAAATGGCACAACTATGTATCTTTTCTAATCAGTTGACCATGTGGTTGTCTTCCAAATTTGTTGGTATAGACTAGTAAGTGCCTCCAGCACTGCATCAGTTTATTGAAATATTTTGATTTGTATTCTGTCAATTCCTGGAGCCTTGTTTTATTTTTTCCTATTCCTTTAGTGGAGCTCAGACTTTTGCCTTCAATACCATTGCTTCTTGATCATATTTTACCTCTTGAAATAGTTGAACATCAACTAATTCTTTTTGGTACAATAACTGTATATTTCTTCCATATTCTTCTGATGTTTCTTGCATCATTTATCATTTGGGCTAAGGAATCCTTCAATAATTCAAATAGAGGCTTGAAGTGTTCTTCAATTCTTTTAGCTTGACATATGCTGAGCGTCTTTTTCCCTTTCGGTTTTATAACTGCAGGTCTTTGCACATTTCATTATAGTAACTTGTAAAACAGAACCCAATTTGTGAGATTCAGTTCCATGCAATAGAGCACTTGAAGGGAAGACAATCTGAAATTTGCTTTGGGTGAATTCAGAAGATTTTGTGTGAACCCACATTTAGTTTTCTCTTCTTTACTTCCACCAAATCTCTGGTCCTCCATGTAATCGACATAATTCAGTATCCTTATTAAAAGAGAAAGCAGGTGAGTTCTGGTTTTGGTTGTGACAGAGACAGCCAGATGATATGATCCTATATATAGAAAATGCCAAAGACTCAGTAAAAAAGCTACTAGAGAACATTGGAAGATTCAGCAAAGTGGCAGAGCATAAGAGTAACATACAAAAATCAGTTGGATCCCTCTATACCAAAAATGACAGCACTGAGAAGGACATTAGGAATGCAATACCATTTACAATAGCCACTCAAAGGATGAAATATTTAAGAATAAATGTAATCAGAGAAATAAAGGACCTATACAAAGAGAATTACAAAACACTACTACAAGAAACTAAAAGAAACTTACAAAAGTGGAAGAACATACCATGTTCCAGGATAGGAAGACTCAACATAGTGAAAATGTCAATACTACCCAAAGCAATTTACACATATAATGCAATCCCTATCCAGATTCCAGTGACATTCTTTAAAGAGATGGAAAAGACAATTACAAAATTTATATGGAAAGGAAATAGACCTAGGATAAGCAAAGCACTGCTCAAGAAGAAGAACAAGTTTGGAAGCCTCTCACTCCCTGATTTCAAAATCTGCTACACGGCTACAGTGGTCAAAACAGCCTGATATTGGTACAATGAAAGTTACATTGATCAATGGAACAGAATCGAGAATCCAGAAATTAACCCATCCACATACAGCTAACTGATTTTCGACAAAATGCCTAGGTATGTTACATGGAGAGGAGTCTCTTTTATAGACAGTGTTGACAGAACTGGAAAGTGATATGCAAAAGATTGAAACAAGACCTTTACCTCATGCCCTATACAAAAATCAACTCAGTATGGATTAAAGACCTAAATGAGAATCCCCAAATTATAAAGGTCATTAATGAAAAAATAGGGACAAATGTGAGGGCTCTAATACAGGGAACACACAGACTATCAAACATTTTGAAAACTACACAAACAAAAGTAGAAAAAATATATGAGTGGGACATACTAAAAAAATGTATGTACATCAAAAGTCTTCACCAAAAGAGTAAAAAGGGAACCCACAGAATGGGAAAAAAAAACCTTTTGTAATGACACATCAAACAAGGGACTCATTTCTAAAATAAAGAGGAAACTACAGCACTTCTATAAGAAAAAGACAAATAACCCAATTAAACAATGGGCACAGGACATGAACAGACACTTCATCAAGGAAGAGATCCGGGCATCCAACAAACACATGAAGAAATGTTCACGATCATTAGCCATTAAAGAGATCCAAATAAAAACAACAATGAGATATCATCTCACACCAGCAATAACAGCAAAGATAAAAAAAAAGTAGAGGATAATAAAGCTGGTGAGGATGCGGAGAGACTGGGACCCTCCTACATTGTTGGTGGGATTGCAAAATGGTCCAACCACTCTGGAAAGTGATATGGCACTTCTCAGAAGGTTGGAAATAGAAATACCTTATGATTCACAATTCCTCTACTTGGTATTTACCCACAAGAAATCCGAGCCATAACTCGAGTAGATATATGCACACCAGTGTTCATAGCAGCACTATTTACAAATAATGTTAACATGCTTGGCTGTCTTTTGAATCTTGGTTTCTCTGGCATACCATTGTAAAATAGACAGTTGATGTCGGGGGAGAAAGGAATAGCCAAAATCGTCACTACAGAAAGCTTGTAAGTCCGTTTTCAGCCTATAACTGATTGGAATACCTTAAAGGGGGCTAGAAGTTGCCCAGTAATAGAGGCTTCCTGTGGAGCCTTTACATTGCACAAGACCATAGGTGGAATCCAGAACCCCATCCAGAACAAACTAAGGTAGGAAATTTCCACTGGAAAGGACGAGTAGACCAGCTTGGAGTGGCTAGAGGAACAGAAGATGTTTCGTGAAAGAAAGACCAGCAGGAAAAATCCAAAACAATAACAGCAGTCTGATTACGAAAAGAACAAACTGTTCACCTGGGAACCATCAAGGCAAGTGGTCAGGACCACTCAGAGCAAACCCCCTTCCAAGACTGATACTCAAGGGAAATACATGAGCAGGCATGTAGTCTGGCTGGTGACCACATTGGTCACCGAAAAGGGGAAGAGGAGGAAAATCAGCAATAAAGTTGCGAGCTAAGCGTGACCACATTCAATAGACCCCTGTGAACCAATGTGGACACCTGGATGACTAGTAGTATGGCAAGACCTGGGGACTCCTGGGCCAAGAGGCAGTGTGACATGGCCACAGAGGACTGGAGCGGACAATGAAGCATCCAGCTGATATGAAATGAGGGGAGATACCCAAGAACACCCATACTTGCAGATAGTACCCACTTGACCTGGCTTCAATGGCTGGATGATCAGAACTCTACTAGAATAAGAAAGAAGAGAGCAAAAAAAAAAAAAAGTAACCTGCTACAATTTGATGAACTTTACCTATATTTATGGATGTTGTTGTTGTTGTTAAGTGCCGTCGAGTCTGTTTCGACCCATAGTGACTGATGTAGTAGCTCAAAAAAGGGACAAAATCTTAACAGCGTGCATCACTCCCACCCCCTCAGTATGCAGGGTTGACAAGGATGGGCAACTTAGACATTGGCTACCCAAAATAGGGAGCCCTATATAGGCAAGGAGTCCCAGTGTGGCACTGTGGGTTAATGCGCCAGACTGCAAAGCCATTTGAACTGCAAGGTCGGCGGTTCAAGCTCATCAGCCGCTCCTTGGAAACCCTACACAGGGTCACTGTGGGTCGGAACTGACTCAACAGCACTTACTAACAACAACATAAAGGAAAGAACTGACTGGCTTTCAAGTTGTCAAGAGGGAGCCTGGTTCCAGATGGGGCAGGGGAAGGTAGAATCACCACTGAATGATTTCTAATCTGTTGGGACTGGGCTGGCAAAAGAAAATGGGAATAAAACTCTTGTGGTACAATAGTGAATAATTGCCATCAGAACTGACTGTGAGGCTAGGAAATATAGAGGTAGATGTTTTTTGACAAAAGGAGGAGAATGATTGATTTTACAGCCCAGGAGTGGAGGTCCCTGGGACCATCAAGTGAGAAGAATGGAGAGAGGGACCCTACCCAGAGAGGCAGTGATGCCAGGGATGGAGACAGAGGTGACGATGTAGACAGATGGAGTGACTGGGGATACTGGACTCAGGGAAGGAGAAGACCTGTGTGCTGGTAGCTGGGGAGTCGTTCCATGTGGTGTACCCTTTGGTTATTTGATGATGAATGGAGGGGATTGTAATCATTGCAATGAAACGAAATATGATAGGATGAGTATAAAGCTGATGTACTCCCATGTAAGCGTCACAATAAAAACTTAAAAACAAAACAAAACAACAAAAAAAGAATTAGCTAGTTATAACAACAAACTGTGAGAAAACTTCTTTTTGTTAAAGCTGCCCATTGTGGTGTTTCATTATAGCTGCTAGAGAACTAGACAGAGAGTTGTGAGCCTGAGGATGGCAGAGGCCGGCCCACGTTTTGATCTGTTACAGGAATCCAGTGACTGGAGGGAAAATCACAGCAGCAATATAAATGCAAAGAATGATTGGGACTGATACATGGGCCTCCACTCTCATCCAAAAAAGTTGTGGGACATGCAGAGTGTGTATATTCTACAGAAGGGACCCTGTCATCCTATTTCTCTACTTTCCCATAGTGCCAACGTAGGAATAGCTCAGTCTCTGGGGATAAATATCATGACTCAGGCACCAAAAAGACTGAGCTGGGAAATACCAGGAGCCCAGCACCTGGAGCCCTCAAAGGGACTGTTTGATGTTGCAGCTCCTCCTGCTGGGGAAAGGAAGCCACCTATCCTATGGGAGGCCAGGTTTAGGTACAGTCCTCCTGCTGGGGAAAAGCTAGACTCCTTGGTTCAGCCAGCTGTCTGGCAAATCAAGCTGAGTGTCTGAGGTCAAATCCACAAACCCTCTGTGTCCCTCCACAGCTGGCAGGGCTGCAGGTATCGTGCTTCATTCATTTTTATGTACAGAACTTACCTGACAAAAATCCAGAAACAGGCCTTCCATCCCATTGCTGCTACAGGTACATTTTAACTTATTTTGAAATTTGGGGAAAGGAGAACTTTCAGCTTTAACTTATTGTACAACTGAAGGTGTTTAGCTCAAAGGTTAAACTAGGCTGTATCTTTTAACCTTTGATCCTGGTTTTAACAGCTTCACACTAAAAGAGCTTCCTTCTGTTTTCCTTCTGCCAAACTGTATGGATAAATCATCCTCGACGGTGGATTATAAATTGCTTTAGTATGCTGGTTATTATGGTCTATCACCAGCCTGTCAGCTTACTGCACCGTGGTGGCTTATGTGTTGCAATAATGATAAAAATGATCCCATTGGTATTTCAAATGTCAGCAGGGTCACTCATGGTGGACAGGAAGAAAGACCTGCCAATCTGCTTCATAAAATTAACTACTAAAACTCTCTGGGTTACAAAAGAACATGGTTTGATTCACTTTTGCTTTGGAAAACTCATCAGAAAGGATGAATTGCAAGACGGGTCTACAAGGGAGGAGACCTTCAGTGAAGACGGACTGCCAACAACAGTAGTTGCAACAATGGCTTCAGACGTCATCAGTATTGCTGGCTGATAAAGGAGGATAGGGCAATGCATTGTTGTACATAGGTCACCATGAGTTGGAGCCAATGCAGCAGCAGCTATCTATTTATCTGTGTATCTATGTTAGACTGATTTTCTTTTAGCCTTCTTAAGATATAATGATGACATAAACTTTTTGAAAAAAGAGAAAAATCAGGTGTGTATGATTATATAAACTGTTACTTAAACAAGGTGTATCTGGAGCTAATTCTGAGTTAATGTATGCAAGACAAAGTTTAATTTGGAATTGGTGTCTAGGAAAACTTGCTATAAAAGATTCTAATTTAAGATAAATTTGCATGAGTCATAAACTCATGTGAATGAAAAGACTATAAAATCCTAGGAAATTCGATGACTTTCTATATCTTGGTTCTTTAGAGAAACAAAATCATTGAAGCTTATATATGTATATATAAAGAGAGGTTTATATCAACAACCTGGCTCACACAGTTGTAGATTATGGTAATTCCCATGTCTGTTGGTCAGATACCAGATTGTGGGCTTCTTACTTATGCAGCTGTATGGCTGATGAACCAGGATAGGCAGGTCAGACAAGAGGCAGGCAGGTTGAGCATATTAGATGACTGGCTTCTGATGACTTCCAGGATCAGCAGGCAATAGAGCAGGCCATTGGTTTAAATCTGAAGAACCAGAGGTTGGATGATAAGCCAGAAGCAGAATCCAGACCCAAAAGAAAAGGAAGAAGATTTTGCCTTAGTGTACAATATACTGGAACCCGACTAAACCACCAAGGAAGTTTCCTTTCAATTTATTGGCTGCTCATAGCACAGCTTATCATGAAGAATTATTACCTTTTAACTGCCAAACCAGAGATACTTTGCCCAGTCAAGTTGACACAAAACTTTGTGACTGAAGATTAGAAGCATATGAGATTTAAAGACTGCCTTGGAGAGGTTGAATGATGGTGGTAGTAGTTATATGCTAAGGAGTGCATTCTGACTCATAGCAACCCTGCATAGGGTTTCTGAGGCTGAAAATCTTTACAGGAGCAGAAAGACTCATCTTTCTCCTGAGGAAGAGCAGGTAGTTTCAAACTGCTGACCTTGAGGTTAGCAGTCTGACTCGTAGCCACAACGCTACCAGAGCTCCTTGGAGAGTCTTAATGTTGTTGTTGTTAAGTGTCGTCGAGTCGGTTCCGACCCATAGCGACCCTGTACAGGGTTTCCGAGGGTGTAAATCTTTACGGGAGTAGAAAGCCTCATCTTTCTCCGGCGGAGCAGCTGGTAGTTTCGAACCGCTGACCTTAAGGTTCGCAGCCCGATTCGTAACCACTACGCTACAGGCAAATAAGAGATGAAATTTTTTGACTAAAAATGTGAAGCTACTTAATTTTACTTTCATTTTAAATTATCAGTGAATGTTTACTTTATACTGACATGTATATAAGGGAAAAGTAAATATTACTGTCATAAGGCTGTATGAGTTTTATCTGTCCCCATAAAAATTATCATTTATATTCACTTTATATCACCATATTTGAAGAGGGAGTAACATTCCAATTTGTGTTTCAAATATATTAGTTATGAATCTTTAAGTGAAGCTTTTAAAAGAAATATTCAACACCCCTTATCAACTTGAAATAAACCTATTCTTGAAGTGTTTATCTATTTGAAGGATGACTATTTTTTTGTCATATACTTACTTTTTTAAAAAAAAGTTTACTTATGCTAGATGAGATTCAATTTTTGGTGATTTCTTACATAAGGGGAAGTTTATTTTGTATAATTCATCCAATATGCTATGGCAATATATAATTATAATGATTTTGAAAATAAAAATACAGAGTTGGGGAAATTCAGACTAGGAGAACCTGATTTCTAAAAAATAAAAGGAAAAATAAAAAAAA
>NW_006408888.1:360556-385416 GCF_000296735.1 Chrysochloris asiatica | reverse complement strand
TTCCAAAATCGCTAAAGCTGTGTAACAAGTTTACAGAAATCCTATCCAAATAAAACAACAGTCTTTAAGTTAAATCAAGTGTTTTAAGGATGGCTATGAAGTGTAGTGGTAACGTAGTGGTTATGAATCGGGCTGCTAATCTCAGGTTAGCAGTTCGAAACTACCACTTGTTCCATGGAAGAAAGATGAGGCTTTCTGCTCTCATAAAGGTTTATAGCCTCGGAAACCCTGTACAAGGTTGCTATGAGTCAGAACTGACTCCACAACACAACAACAACAACGAAGATTTCAAAGATGAGTCAAGACAGGGAAGAACATCACCCTCAACAAATAAGCTGTGGCTGAAGTCCAGAAACTGATAGAATAAGACTACATAGTTTACTATTGATGCAATAGCTACTGAAGTTGGAATCTCACCTGATTCCGAATTTTTAGTTTTCAGTGAATATTTTGGACTCACCAAGTTTTCAGTTCTATGGGAGCCAAAAGTTTTTCTTTGCAAACACTAGGTAGTTCAATTAAACTCAAGGGAGAGAAGTCAGTTCAGATGAACATACTGTTTTTGGAGATTCCAAAAGAGTAATCTTGATAAATGTTTTCAAAGGACATAGGCAAACTATGGGGGAGTATTAGAAAGAACTTTTAAGAAAATTGAAAACTGCTCTGTTGAGAAAGAAAACCAAAATAGGTTTTTGTCCTACAAGAATGTCCCTGGGAAACTTTTCCTCATTCATCCTAAAGTCCTGATCTTTCCTCTTCAGAATTCATTTTATTCCAAAAACTCAAAGAATTTTTAGAAGGAACACCAGTAGACTTCCTCAGGGATGTCAAAACTGACTGTTTTGAAATGTGTAAATTGAAAGACAAAAAATTTTCAGGGAAGTGTGAAAGAGATGGAAACAGCACCTCTAGATTTGTATAGACCTAGTTTGAGGATATATTGAGAAACAATAATTTTACATTTTGTTATTTTTGTTTAATTAAATTTCTACTACTTTGTAACAATACTTTTTTACTTACCATTATATCTATAGTTGATGTGTTTTTATTTATTGAATAAAGGAATATGGCACTTACAGTCCTGATAGTTTGCTCATCTACAGTTAAGGAAGACGTCAACTGTAGACATAGCTTTTCCCAGTCTTTGAGTCAATCTTAACTAATTCTGAAAGAATACTGACAGCATTATCCAAACAAATAAGTAGAAAATTGAACTTGCCTTTCAGAAAGAGGAATGCTAGCAAAATCTAGGAAATATTAGGTCTTTAACTTTCTAGATTATTTAAAGATGCTTTTGTAACATCCCAAACTGATAAAGAAACACAACTATCAACAAAAGGTATTCATACAATAGAGCAATGAAAAAAGTATATTTGATTTTTACCAATTTGGGATGTTACAAAAGGATTTTTAAACAATCTACAAAGATAAAGACCTACTATTTCCTAGATTTTGCTAGCATTCCTCTTTTTGAAGGAATAAACTTCTTTCCTATGCTTGTAAATATATTTGACAAGGAACTAAAACTGATAGATAGCTTCAAAGCAATTAACTTGGCTTCTTAACCCCACCCTTCTATCTATCATTCTCCATTTATGTCTCTTACGTGGTAACTGCATGCATTCTCCTTTTGTAAATATCTTGGCCAAATTGAAGCCTTAATATGTTCTTGACCACTACTAGTTTATACCAAGGAGAAAGTTTTTCTCAGATAAAATTCTCATATCTCAAATCTTATGTAATTATTTTATAATCTATGTTTTTCTTCACTGTTGTTGTTGTTGATTTGTTTTAGTTTTTGTTCTTTGATGAGGAATTATTTCATTTGTTTTGTTTATTCCTTGATTTGTACACTTACTGAAGACAGATGTGTACTATATTTTGGGCATGTTTATAGTAAATTAATTCAAGCATCCATTTCTATTGTGTTTTTCCAAAAATTAATTTGTGCAAATTACTCTCCAAAGACCAATTTATTCAAACTGTTTTTAAGTCCTTTATACAATAGGGTGAATGTAAATATTGATTTAAATTAAAGTATTTAAAAAATATCCATGGATTCTCTTTATGAATATGGTGGGCTAAGTAATTTTCCATGATCTTTCCAGTTAGGAGAATGTAAAAATAAAAAAGAATGTATTTGACAGTCTGAGAAGATGAACAATGACAATAAAAAAATAAATGGGCCAGAGACCACTAAAGGGAATACCCAGGAAATTATGCCTGGATGCTGTTTTTTGTTTTTGTTTTCTGTAAGACATGTGCAACTTTGTAAAGGATAGCAGAGATGCTGCAAGACTGAGCAGTGCTTTTGACATCCTAAAGAGACTAAATGTACACATGATGGAATCTAGGCCTGACAAGGTGAGAACCTGATAAACCTTCTTTATACGAGTTAAGGCCTGAAAGAGAAGCATTCTCTAATTAAAAGTACACTAAAAGTAGATAATTCCTTAGAGGGACTGCAAATCTGTTACTTAAGAGCTCGATCCCTGAAACTGTTTTAAGTTAATCCAGACTTCTATTGCCTCTAAGTACCAGACAAGATGAAATGAAAGTCCTCTCAAATCATTTCTACAAATAATTTTTCATATATCCTTTCCAAATCACAGCTAAATATAACTAGGAAAAACAAAACAAAAATAACTTGAACTAAAATCTAAAAGAAGTAACAGACAATAGAAGCAAACATCCAGGGACTATCGCTATGATATAATTAACTAATACTACATTCACAAAGATAATTTTAGCACAAATCTATAATATAATAATATAATAAATAAAGAAAAAGGAAACTGTGCAGCTGAAAATGTAACCAAAGTTATCTGTTTCATAGCAGAGAAGCCATAGCCATAAAACAAATAAAAAGAATTAGTGAATTGAAAAAAGAAAGAACAGAGACCATATTCGAAGCAAAAATAGCTGGAAGTTATTCAAAAACATTGACAGAGATATTAAACCATATGTTCAATGTGTTCCCTAAAACATTTAGATGAGCAAAAAAAAATAAAGCTGTATGATTAACCATTTGATTGGATCCTGAATTTTCAATAGAAAATGGAATAAAGTCAATAAAGTGATGAGATAACAATTATCAACCTATAATTATATTACCAACAAAAATATATTTCAATCCACAGTAATAAAAACAACAAACTGACAATATATGCCATCTGAAAATCCACAATAAAAGAAATTCTAAGCGGCATTCTTAAAAAAAAGAAAGAAAGAAAGAATGAAAAAGAAAAACAGATGGAAGTTTTGATATTAGAATTTAAAAAAGAAAAAGAAAAAGAATGAAGACTTTTTTTAGATGAATGTATAAAACAGTAACTGTTGTTAGGCACCATCAAGATGATTCCAACTCATAATGATCTTATACACAACAGAATGAAACACTGAGCAGTCCTGCACCTGCATCATTCTCATAGTCATTGTTAAACTTGAGCCCATTGCTGCTGCCACTCTATTTCATTGGAGGTCTTGCTCTTTTTCACTGACCTTCCACTTTACCAGCATGATGTCTTTCTCCAGGAAATGGTCCCTCCTGACATATGTCCGATGTATGAGAGGCAAGTCTCTACATCCTGGATTCCAAGAAGCATTCTGGTTGTACTTCATCCAACACAGATTTGTTCTTCTAGCAGACCAGGGTAATTTTAACATTCCTCTCCAACACCATAACTTAAATGTGTCAATTCTTCTATGCTCTTCCTTTTCCCAGTTTCCAACTTCTACATGCATATGAGGCTATTGAAAATACCATGGTTTGGATTACATTCACCTCAGTCTTCACCTGGTATTTTGCTCTTGAATACTTTAAATCAGCCTTGTTTTAACAGGTTTGCCTATTGCAATATGGCATTTGATTTCTTGACTGCTGCTTCCATGAGTGTTGATGCTGTATCCAAGCAAAGTGAAGTCTTTGGTCACTTCAATAATTTCTACATTCATCATTAAGTTATATATTGGTCCAGTGGTGAGGATTTTTATTTTATTTTCCTTGAGGTGTAACTCATATCAACGGTTGTAGTCTTAGCTCTTCATTGGTATGTATTTTAAGCCTTCTTCATTTTCAGCAAGCAAGTTTGTATCATCTGCATATCACAGATTGTTAATGAGTCGACCTCCAATCGTGATGCCACATTCTTCTTCATGTGGATGGTGCTGACAAAAAGAAGTTTTATTTCATCATAGTTTAGGAGGCATCAAGTCCTTATTTAGGGTGTCAGTTCTAATGGAATAATTTTAAAATGATAGAAAATGAATCATGAAGACTGTAACAAAAACAAGTATGAGTAAATGATAGATTTAAATCCAAATATAATTTAATTACATTAAATAATATCCAAATACAGATAAAAATTGGATAAAAAGCTAAACCCCAGCCATATGCTACTTTCCAGAGATACATCTAAAATATACAGATACAAAAATTTCAAAGTAAAGTAAGACCTAGCTAAATATGAAGTTCTCATTCTCTACAATATTAATATTCATGACACTACAGAGAATAAGGAAGTTATGAAACAAAAATGAAATGATGACATTTATCAAGCAGTCCCATAATATGTTCCTCAATATATAATACCAGAAGGCATTGTGATAATATCTAAGAAAGTCTTCCAGAGAGGCTAAAACAGGAATGATTTTGTAAGCCTATGTATCAGTTGGAACTCCCTGAGTGGTATAAATGTCTAATAGGATTACCTGTAAATCAAAATGTTGGATATTGGTTTTCATCCAGAGACTTTATGGAAGAAAATCCTGATAATCTACTTTTAAAAAATCACCCATTGTAAACCCCTATGAGACAGGGGCTTGTTATGAGTCAGAATTGACTTGATGGGAACTTATTTGGTGTGTGTGTGTGTGTGTGATTAGATATAGATTAGATCAGAAGTCAATAAGTACATACATTTAAACTCTAAAGATTTGAAGAATATTAATTCCTATCTATTCTGTCTGTAAACTAGGCCTGGTAATTTAGTGGATTACAAAGTGGACTACTAACTGCAAGGTCAGAAGTTGAATCTACCAGTCTCTATGAAGGAGAAAGGTGAGGTTTTCTGCTTCTGCAAAGATTTACAGCCTCAGAATCCCGATACATGGTCATTCTTTATGAGTTAGAATGAACTTGACAGCAACAACAGCAACAGCGTTCTTTTTGTAATTGAAATGATCATTACTTGATTTGTTTAATTAATTTGTCCATTTTGTTACCATCTTTCAACCCACAGAAATGTAAATACCGTGAGAATTTGGAAATTATCAATCTTGTAATAGTTAAATCCCTAGCACCTTAACATTACCCAGTCAAGCACCCTTTTCATACATTGGATGTTTGAGTGCATTGTTGCAGCTATTACGTCAATCTATTTCATTGAGCTTTTGCCTCTTTTCCTTGACCCTCTATCAACCATGAAGTCCTTAGCAACATAAACAGTGTTAATGTACTTAGAGTACATAGCAGACACTCAAGAAACAGATGTGGAATGAGTGAATGGTGACAGGGCAAAAAAAAAGTTAAATGATTAATTCATAGCAGAGAAAAATAACAATATGCTATTTCTGATAGAAAATCACTATAGGAAGTGTTGCTGCTGTTATTAAGTTATATGACTCATAATGACCCTATACAGGGTTTTTCCAAGGTGCTTCAAGTGGGTTTCAACTGCCATCATTGAGGTTACCAGTGTTTATCCTAAAATATCACCATTTGATCATGTTGTGCTTTCATTCTCATTTGCTTCTAGGAATTTCTTTTTACTTCACATTTTATTTCTTTTTTTTAATCCAGTAGTTTGTTGTTTTGTTGTTAACTGCTGTTTTATGGTATTTGTCTACTGAATATACTGTGGTGGTGGTGGTGGTGGTGTGTCATGGAGTCAGTTGGAAGATACTGTACTTAGTTGAAATGAGAAAAAAATAGTAATAATAAGGACCTGAGCTTTGAGATAAGAAAAATCTGTGGTCCCATCCTGGATCTTGCACTATGTATGAAATAATTTAATAGTAGTTAATTCTTATGGCACTGTGGGTTAATGTGCCAGATTGCAAAGCCATTTGAACTGCAAAATCGGCGGTTTAAGCTCACCAGATGCTCCTTGGAAACCCTATACAGGGTAGCTATGGGTCAGAATCGACTCGACGGCACTTGACAACAACAACAATTTTCATGTGGAGCCCTGGTGTAACACTGTAGGATAAGCACTGGACTGCTAACTGTAAGGTCAAATTTTTTATTAGGAATGGGTATTGGATTTTATAAAATTACTTTTCTGAATCAATTGATAAAATCATGTGGTTCTTTTTCTCTGTTATATATGTATTGAATTAAGATGATTTATTTTTTCTGCTGTTGCGTGCCTGGTGTGCCTAGTATGAATGTCACTTGGTTGTGGATATATTATTTTGATGTGGTTTTGGATTCTATTGAGGCTTTTTTTGTATTTTTGATCAAGAAAGATATTGGTCTGTAATAGACTTTTTTAGTCCTGGTATAGCAATATAGAATAAGTATTGAACTGCTAACCACAGGGTCAGTGGTTCAAACCCACCAGCTGCTCCTTGTAAAACTTATACAGAATCACTATGAGTGAAAAGCAACTCAACAACACTTGATAGCAACAACAACATTATTATGTAGTACAGTGTCTCTGTAGAATAACGTCTGCAGTTTGAGCCCAACAACCGTTCCAAGGGAGAAAGATGTTCCAGCAGAGATGTGCAGCCTTAGAAACTTATACAAGGTTGCTATGAATTGGAGCTCAATTAATGTCACTTAACAACAACAATCTTTATTATTTTCTTTCTTCTGACACTATAGTTGTTTTTTTTGTTTTTTTGTTGTTTTTTTTGCTGGTCTTATTGCAGTTGTTGGAGTTGCTGAGTTAAGACTGATTTTGGTTCTTTTTCTCTTTTGATGTCTGCATTTAATGCTATAAATGGGCCTCTGAATACTGTTTTTACTGTTTCCTAAAAGTTTGGGAATGATACTCGCTGCCATGATTTGTTCCCTCCTTTGAGTTACTTCATCCATAGGTGTAGGTCAAGTTCATAAAATTGTATCAGATTACTCTTTTTTTCCTCTTCTTTCTTATTCTAGTTGAGATCTAATCATCCAGTCATTGTAGCCAAGTTAAGTGGGTATTATTTGCAAGTGTGGGTGTTCTTATGCATATGCGCTCCCTTCTTATCAGCTGTACGCTTCACTCTCCACTCTAGTCCTCTGTGGCTATGTCACTGACTCTGGGCCCAAGAGTCCCCAGGTCTGCCACAATGCTGGCCAACTAGATTCCACCGGGTTCATAGGAGTCTATTGAACGTTTTAGGGCTTAGCTTGCAACTTCATTGCTTTTTTCCTCACTTCCTCTTATCGGTGAATAATGTGGTCACCAATCAGAGCGTGTATTCCCACTGAGTCTTAATCTTGGAAGGGGGTTTGTCTTGAGGGAACCCAACCACTTGCTTTGATGTCTCTGGGGTGAGCAACTTGCTTGTTCTTGTAGTGATCAGTCAGACTGTCTGTATTGTTTTGTATTTTTCCTGTCTGTCTTCCTTTCAAGAAGTATCTTCTGTTCTTCTAGCTGTTCCAGGCTGGTCTGCTTGCCCTTTCAAGTGGAAATTTCCCACCTCAGAAGATTCTGGATGGGGTTCAGAATTCCATCTATGGTCTTATGTAATGCAGAGGCTCCACAGAAAACCTCTTTCACTGGACATATTGTAGCTCCATTTAGGTATTCCAATCAGTTATAGGCAGAAGACGGACTTACAAGCTTTCTATGGTGATTTTTCTGGCTATTCCTCTCTCTCCCCCTCAAGTGTCTATTTTATAATGGTGTGCCAGAGAAATCAAGATTCAAAAGACAGCCAAGCAGCTTAACATTATTTTCCCCCTTTTCCGAATTTCAACCATGTCTCAATCCCTGAATCTCAGAGCCCTGTTGTTCTAAGATTGTGCATACATCATTATTTACCTCTGTCCCACTTAGCCCATGCAAACCTGCCTAATTGTTTTCCTGTCCACTTTGTTCTTCCATTCCCCTCCTCCTTCTTGTGTATTGCCCCCTCCCTAGCACCCAAACTATCCTGTGTCTATTCCCTACCCGGTGCTCCACCTTCTCCTTCCTACCCTCTCCCCACCCTCCACATCCCGGTAACCAGCAAAGAATTGTCCCATTGCCCTTCCCCTTTAGTATGGGTTCTTTTCCTTAGTCTTTTACAGTAGTGGTTCTATGCATTATTTCTCCTTTTATGATTGACTGATTTCACTCAATCTCATTGTTGTTTTGATTTGCATCTCTCTTAAGTAGCTCTGGTAGCATAGTGGTAATGAATTGGACTGTGAACCACAAGGTTAGCAGTTCGAAATTACCAGTGGTTCCGCAGGAGAAAGATGAGGCTTTTTGCTCCCATAAAGATTTACAGCCTCGGAAACCCTGTACAGGGTCACTATGAGTCATAACTGACTCCACGACACATAACCAACCAACCAATGGAGAAAAGACTGAAGTTGTCAAGGACTTCATTCTTCTTGAATCAACTATCAACACTCATGGAAGCAGCAGTCAAGAAATCAAATTAGTTTGATTGCATTAGGGAAATCTATTGCAAAAGACCTATTTAAAATGTTGAAGAGCAAAGATGTCAGCTTGAGGACTAAGGTACGCCTGACCCAAGCCATGGTATTTTTAATCGTCTCATATGCATGCAAAAGCTGAACAGTGAATAAGGAAGACCATAGAATAATTGATGCTTTTGAGTTATGGTGGTGGCAGAAAATACTGAAAGCACCATGGGCTGTCAAAACAACCAATAGATCCGTTTTAGAAGAAGTGCAGCCAGAGTGCTCCTTAGAGGCCAAGATGGCCATACTTCGTCTCTCATACTTCAGACATACTGTCAGGAGGGACCAGTCGCTGGAGAAGGATATCATGTTTGGTAAGGTGGAGGGACAGAGAAAAAGAGGAAGACCCCCCAATGAGATGGGTTAGTCAAGTGGCAGCATCGATGGACTCAAGTGTGGCAATAGTAGTGGGGTTGGCCCAGGATTAGGCAGTGTTTTGTTCTAGTGTACATAAGGTAGCTTTGGGTTGATACAGACTCTATGGCACCTAAGAACAACAGCAACAACAATGGTTAGTGATCTTGAACATTTCTTCATATGTTTATTTGCTGCTTGGAACTCTACCTTGGTGAAGTGTCTATTCATGTCCTGTGCCTATTTTTTAATTGGGTTATTTGTCCTTTTTTTTTGTAGAGGTGTTGTACGTTCCTATATATTTTGGAAATTAGTCCATTGTCTGATGTGTCGTTGCAAAAGATTTTTTCCTATGCTGTGGGTTCCCTTTTTACTCTTTTGATGAAATCTTTTGATGCACATAGGTTTTTAATTTTTAGTATGTCCCATTGACCTATTTTGTCAAGTTTTGTTTGTGTAAGTTTCAAAATGTTTGGTAGTCTATGTATGCCCTGTATTAGAGCTCTCACATTTTTTCCTATATTTTCATTGATAGACTTTGTAATCCAGGGATTAATATTTAGGTCTTTAATCCATGCTGAGTTGGTTTTTGTATAAGGCATGAGATAAAAGTATTTTTTCAGTCTTTTGCATATCACTTTCCAATTATGCCAGCACCATCTGTTGAAGAAACAATCTCCTCCCCATGTAATATACTTAGATACTTTGTCGAAAATCAGTTGGCTCTATGTGGATGGATTAATTTCTGGATTCTCAATTCTGTTCATTGATCAATATATCTTTCATTATACCAATAACAGGCTGTTTTGATCACTGTAGCCATGTAGTAAAACTTGAAATCAGGGAGTGAGAGGCTTCACACTTTGTTCTTCTTCTTAAGCAGTGCTTTGCTTATCCTAGGTCTTCCCTTTTCATATAAAGTTTGTAATATTTTTTTCCATCTATTTGAAGAATGTCGTTGGAATCTGCACTGGGATTTTATTATATGTGTAAATTGTTTTGGTCAGTATTGACCTTTTCACAATGTTAATTCTTCCTATCCAGGAGCATGGTATATTCCTCCATTTTTTAAAGTCTCTTTTGTTTTCTTGTAATAGTGTACAGTAGTTTTCTTTTATATAGGTCCTTTGTTTCTCTGGTTATATTTATTCCTAGATAATTCATCCTTTGGGTGGCTATTGAAAATGGAATTGTTATCCTAATGTCCTTTTCAGCACTGTCCTTATTGGTATAGAGGAATCCAACAGATTTTTGAATGTTGATCTTATACATTGCCACTTTACAGAATCCTCCAATGAGGTCTAGTAGCTTTTTTACTGAGTCTTGGTGTTTTTTATATATAGGATCATATCTTCTGCAAACAGAGAGAGCTTTATTTCCTGTTTTCCAATTTGGATGCCCTTGATAACTCTATCTTGTTGTGTAGCTCTGGCTATGACTTGTACCACAGTATAGAATAGGAGTGTTGACAAAGGACATTCTTGTCTGGTTCCTGTTCACAGAGGGAAGGCTTTCAGTTTCTCTCCACTGACAGTAATGTAGGCTGCTGGTTTCATATATATATGCTTTTGATTATGTTGAGGAATTTCCCTTCAATTCCAACTTTGTTGAGTGTTTCTATCAGGAATGGATGTTGGATTTTGTCAGATGCATTTTCTGCATCAACTGATATGGTCATGTGATTCTTTTCTTTTTTTTCTTATTTATATGGTGGATTATGTTGATTCTTTTTCTAATGTTGAACCATCCTTGCATTCCTGATATGATTCCCACTTGATCATGATGTGCTTTTTGATGTGCTGCTGGATTCTGTTGGCTAGAATTTCGCTGAGAAATTTTGCATCTATGTTCATGAAGGATATTGGTCTATAATTTTCTTTCTTAGTGACGTCCTTCCCTGGTTTTGGTATGAGGGTTATGCTTCCTTCATAAAATGTATTAGGAAGTTATCCATCATCCTCTATATTCTGAAGTAATTTGAGTAGATTTGGTGACAGCTCTTCCCTGAGTGTTTGGTAGAACTCACCAGTGAAGCCATATGGACCTGGACTTCTTTTGGTTGGGAGTTTTTTGATGACCTGATCAATTTCTTCTATTGTTATGGGTCTGTTCAAGTCTTCAACTCCACTCTGTGTGAGTTTAGGTAGGCCTTGTTTTTCTGAAAATGTATCCATCGCTTCTAAGTTTTCAAATTTGTTAGATTACAGCTCTTCATAGAATTATGTTATTATGTTATTATCCTTTTGATTTCCTTTGGTTCCATTCTGACATCACCCAGGTGGTTTGTAATGTGTTTTATTTGTGTCTTTTTCTTCTTTTCTTTTGTTAGGTTTGCCAATGGTTTGTCAATTTTTTTAATCCTTTCAAAGAACCAGCTTCTTCCTCTGTTGATTGTTTCTATAGTTTTTCTGTTTGCTATCTCATTTATTTCTGCTCTAATCTATATTATTTCTTTTCTCTTGGTGAGTGTAGGTTCCCTTTGTTGGTCTGTTTCTTGTTGCTAGAGATGCTATGTTAATGTGTTAGTTTTGATTCTTTCTTCTTTTTGGATTTGTGCATTTATTGCAATAAATTGTCTTCTCTGCACCGCTTTCACCATGTCCCAAAGATTTTGGTATGTGTGTTTTCATTCTTGTTTGTTTTTAGGAACTTGCCGAATTCACTTTTAATTTCTTCTATTATCTAGTCACTCTTCAATAGGGTGTTATTCAGTTTCCATGTATTAAACTTTGTTTCCTTGGTCTTCTTATTGTTGATTTCTAATTTTATGGCCTTGTGGTCTGAAAGGAAGCTTTGTAGTATTTTGATATTTGTAAATTTATGGAGGCTTGCTTTGTGGCTTAACACATGGTCAATGCTGGAGAATGTTCCATGCGCAGTGGAAAAGAATGTATATTATGCTGTTGTTGGGTTGAGTGCTCTGTACATATCTATGAGGTCAAGTTGGTTGATTGTGCTGTTTAGTTTCTCTGTAGTTTTGTTGCATTTCTTTCTGGTTGTTCTAGCTCTTTTCGAAAGTGGTGTATAATTGTAGAATTATCTATTTCTTTCTTCAATTCTTGTAAGGTTTGCTTTATATATATTGGTGCTCTTTCATTTGGAGCATAGATGTTAATTATGGCTATGTCATCTTGCTCAATTGACCCTTTCATCATGAGATAGTAGCCTTCATTGTCTCTTATGTTGTTTTTTTGTCTTGAAGTTTATTTTAACAGAGATTAGTATTGCCACTCCTGCTTGTTTTTTATTGCTGTTAGCTTGGTATATTTTTTTGCATGCTTTAACTTTTAGTCTGTTTTTGTCTTTGTGTGTAAGGTGTGTCTCTTGCAGTCAGCATATTGAAGGGCTTGTTTTCTTATCGATTCAGCCACTCTCTGTCTCTCCACTGGTGCATTTAATCCATTGACATTTAGTGCAATTATCAGTAGGTATGGATTAACTGCTGTCATTATTTTAATTTTTGTGATGCTATTTTTTCCTTTGTTCTCCATGCCATTTTATGCGTTCATGTTTTTTGTGCTATTTCTTGTCAGTTTCTTCTTAGTTTTAATGTTTCTTTGTTTTGCTTGGTTCTTCATTTTCATGGTAAGTTGTGAAGTATTGTTTCTTTGGTGTTACCCTATAGTCTAGTATGTTTTCCCTGTATTTAAGACACTCTACTGTATTCTGCCATCTATTTGACCTCCTCACCACCTGGATCTCTGTTCTTATATTTTTCCCATCTTTTGAAATTGTTAATATTTTGATCTTTGGTTGGCCTCACAGGTCCTCTGAATTCTTGCTGTAATTTTGTTCCATTTTGAACTCTGCCATCTGTCATTTGCATTCCAGGTGGTGTTGCCATGTCTTTCAATCTCTGGTTGTTGTCTGTTCTTGCGGTTTGCATTCTAAAGAACTCCCTTTAGGATGTTTTAAAGCACTGGATTGGCCTTGACAAAATCTCTTAGCTTCTCTTTATCCTGGAATGTTTTGATTGCACTATCATGTTTGAGTGACAGTTTTGCTGGATAGATGATTCTTGGTTGACAGGATTTTTTTGTTATTATTTTTAGGATTTTATATATGTCTCCCATTGCTTTCTTGTCTACATGGTTTCTACTGAGAAGTCAGAGCTAAATCTGATTTGCTTGCCTTTGTAGGTAACACTTCTCTTTTCCCTGTCTGCTTTTAGGATTCTCTCCTTGTCTTTGATTTTGGAAAGCTTGATTATGATATGTCTTGGTGATTTTCTTTTGGGGTCTATCCTTCCTGGGGTTCATTCAGCTTCTTGAATGTTTATCTTTTCATCCTTCAAGATGCCAGGAAAAATTTCTTCCAGTAGCTCTTCAACTATCTCTTCTGTGGCTTCTGTGATTCTTACTGTTCTGGAATGCCAATAATACTTTAAGTTATTCCTCTTCATGTTATCCAGCATGAATCTTAGACTCTCTTCATATTTTTAATTCTTTTTTTCTGTTTGCTCTTCTATCTTAGCAGTATTAAGAGATTTGCCTTCCACCTCGTTGTTTCTGGCTTCCACCCCTTCCATTCTATTCCTTTGACCTTTCAGTATATTGTCCATTTCTGATATTTTATTGTTAATCATATGGACTTCTTTTTGCAGGCTTTTGATTGTTTCCAATGCCGTACCTATCTTGTTTGATTGCTTCTGTAGCACTTTCCTGACTTCTTTATTTTCCTCCACCCCTTTCTGGAACTTTTGAATTTGTTTCCATAGCATTCTTCTGAATTCCTTCTCAGGCAGATCCAAAGTCTGCTCTTCTACTGGATAGTATGTGTCTGCTTCCAGCTCATTTGTCTCAGTTACTTTTTTCTGTTTTTGAGCATGTGTTGAGAACTTTCATTGTGTTTTCTTGGACATGTCACTAGTTATATGAACTTTCAATGCTTAAATGGATGTATGTTGCTCTGTTGTTAAACTTGCTGATCATCTCCTGGTGGATATGATCTGGAGATAGGCCTCCTTTTTCATGTGTAATGCCTAGCAGCTGTTTTTAGCTCTTGCCCAGATGGTGGGGTATTACAAGGTATGATTGTAGCTCAGCTATATTGGCACAGTTGTCTCTTCTTGAGTAAGGTAGGGGCAGAAAGCTTCAACCCCTGGGAGAATAGTGAGCCCAAAAGACCAAATACAGAAACAATATAAAATCAGAGACAGAAACCACCAATCAAAAACAAAAATAAAATTGTGATTGACACTGTCCACTGGCCTTTGCTGTGCAGGCAGGGATAAAGGGTTCCACCCAGGTCAACTTTGGGGCTTGGTCCCAGAGTCAGATGTGAAAAGAAGGAGCCTGTCATAAAAGGGTTTCCTCTTTGTGCCATTGAAAAACTGTGGGTACAATGCTGGGCCCTTTTGGAGGTGTGCTCCTGCCCGCCTGAAGGTGTCTGGGCTGGGCACTGAGGGTGCAATCGGAGTGAAGAGGAAAGATACATGAAAAGTGAAAGATGAAAAATCAGGTACACCTCTCCCTCCAGACTTGCAGGTCCATGACTTCTAGTGTTCCGTCAATGCCTCTACTTGGCTGTGGCCCCGCCTTCTGTCTGAGGACTTTTGGATGCCAGCTGCCATGGCTGCATCGATTCAGAAATCATTGTATTTTGTTTCCACTAGCAGATTTATTCACAGGTGGGTGCAGGAAACTGGCACCCAAAATTGGTTCATTTTCTGTTGCTCTTGAGAGATTGTAGAGAATTATGAAGCTTCAACTAGGTTACTTATCTAGGCACTGGTTAAAGATGACCAAGCTGCAAGGCTCATGAACAGGAGCTTGGGGTACTTCCTGCTCCCACCACCTGGGGAAGAAACTACACCTTTCCAGCTAAGTTATGAGGCCAAAAAAAGCACCGTTCTCCCGTGTCCTCACACCAAACACGTGTTTCACTTGGAAACTCTTGTGTTCTCTTGTGGTTTTCTAACTCTGGATCTTTGCACAATTTCAATATAATATTTGACTATATATTTTCTATCTGCCCTTTAAATTTTTCTGTTCGACTCCTTCACTTTCTCATTTTTTCCAGTTGCTTTATCTTCTCAATGATCAAGAGCAAGTTTCATAGTCTTTTCTATTATTTATTTTGGTTTGCCATTATTCCTTGCCCTTTCTTTTAATGACATTTACTTGCATCATGAATGATGTTATTGACGTCATCTGACAACTCTTCTCATCATCTTTCAATTGTGACTGCCGTCATATCTGTTCTTGAGATGATTTCAAAATTCAACTGGATATATTTAGGTCATATTTCGGCTCTTGTGGACATTTTTTCACTTTCAACTTGCATATGAGCCATTGATGATCTCTTTAACCATCAGTCCCTGTTTATGTTTTGGCTGATGATATTAAGCTGCTCCATCATCTTTTCACCCAGATGTAGTTAATTTGGTTGCTCTATATTCCATTCAAAGAAAATGAAAAAAGTTCACAAGAGCCAAAAGATGACCTTGAATATATCCCACCTGAATTTAGAGATCATCTGAAGAATGGTGGTGGTGGTGGTGGTGGTTATGTGGCGTAGAGTCGGTTCCAAGTCATAGTATCCCTGTACAGGGTTTCCAAGGCTGTAAATCTTTACGGGAGCAGAAAGCCTCATCTCCTGTGGAGCAGGTGGTAGTTTCAAACTGCTGACCTTGTGGTTCACAACCCGATTTGTAACCACTATGCTACCAGCATCTGAAGAATAGATTCGATTTATTAGACACTAAAAAACAAAGTCCAGAAGAGTTGTTGGATGACATCAAGAACATCATACAGGAAAAAGCAAAAGTTCATTGAGAAGACAAGAGAGAAGGAAAAGACCAAAATTGATGTCAGAAGAGATGCTGAAACTTGCTCTCCACCAAAGAGATGCTAAAGCAAATGGAAGAAGGTAGGAAATGCAAGAGCTGAACAGAAAATTTCAAAGGTCAGCTCAAGAAGACAAAATAAAATATTATAACAAGATGTGCAAAGACCTGGAGTCAGAAAACCAAAAGGGAAGGCATTTTTCAAGCTGAGGGAACTGAAGAAAAAAAATTCTAACCTTGACTTGTGGTATTGAAGGGTTCTATGTGCAAAATAATTTCTGGTAGTGTAGTGGTTACAAATGGGGCTGCTAATCTGATGGTCAACAGTTCAAAACTACCAGCTGTTCCATGGGAGAAAGATGAAACTTTCTACTCCTGTAAAGATTTACAGCTTCAAAAACCCTATGCAGGATCACTATGAGTCAGAACCAACTCCACAGCACATAACAACAACAACAACAACAACAGCATGGGCAAAATACTAAATGATGAAGAAAGTATCAAAAGAGGATGAAAGGAATACGCAGAATCACTGTACCAAAAAGAAATGGTCAATGTTCAACCATTACAAGAGATAGCATATGATCAAGAGCCAATAATTCTGAAGGAAGAAGTCCAAGGTGCATTGACGGAATTTGCAAAAAACAAAGCACCAGGAATTGATGGAATAAAATTGAAATCTTTCAACAAGGTGAAGCAGCACTTGAGGCACTCACTCATCTATGCCAAGAAATTTAGAAGATAACTGCCTAGCCAATTGACTGGAAGAGATCTGTATTTGTGCCCATTCCAAAGAGTGGTGACCCAAAGAATGCAGAAATCTTTGAATAATCACATTGATATCCCATGCAAGTTAAGTTTTACTAAAGGTAATACTGAAACAGATGCAACCATACATTGACAGAAAACATCCAGAGGTTCAAGCTGATTTCAGAAGAGGACCTGGAATGAAGGAAATCATTGCTGACATCAGATTGATCTTGACTGAGAGCAGAGAATATCAGATAGATGTTTACTTGAGTTTTATTGACTACACAAAAGCTTTTCTTTGTGTGGCTCATGACAAACTACAGACAACATTGAGAAGTATGTGTATTCTGGAACACTTAATTGTGCTCATGAGGAACCTGTGCATAGACCAAAAGGCAATTGTTCAAGCAGATGAAAAGAAGACCAAATGGTTTAAAATGAGGAAAGGTGTGTGACAGAGTTTACCATACTTATTGAACCTGTGTGCTGAACTAATAATCTGAGAAACTGGATTATATGAAGAAGAATGTGACATCAGGATTGGAGGAGGGCTCATGAACAACCTGTGATATGCAGATGATACCTTTCTTGCTGAAAGCCAAGAGGATTTAAAATACTTACTGATGAAGATCAAAGACCATAGCTATAAGTATGGATTGTACCTCAATGTAAAGAAAACAAAAGTCCTCACCACTGGACCAATAAATACTATCCATATAAATGAAGAAAATATGGAACTAGTCAAAGACTTCCTTTTGCTTGCTCAACCATCAACACTCATTGAAGCAGCAGTCAAGAAATCAAATTTTGTACTACACTGGGAAAATCTCTTGTACAAGATTTCTCTAATGTGTTGAACAGCATAGATTCCAGTTTGAGGAATAAGGTGAGCTTGATTCAATCCATGGTATTTTCAATAACCTCATATGCATTTGAAAGTTTGATAGTGAATAAGGAAGACCATAGTAGAATTGTTGCATTTGAGTTATGGTGTTGGAGAAGAATATTAAAAGTCAAATATTGGACTGTCAAAAGAACATATAGATCAGTGTTTAAAGAAGTACAGCCAGAGTGCTCCTTGGAAGCCAAGATGGCCAGAATTCATCTTTCATATTTTGGACATATGGTCAGGAGGGACCCAACACTGGAGAAGGAGGAGGGTCAGAGAAGTGGAGGGTCAGAGAAGAAGAGGAAGACTCCAACAACATACATTGGCACAATAGCAGCATCAGTGGGCTCATACATAACAATGATGATGATGAGGTTTGCCCAGAACCGGACACTGTTTCATTCTCTTGTGCTTAGGGTCACTATGAGTAGGTACTGACTCGATAGCATCTAACAACAACAATATAATCCGTCTGATGAAGTATACATGTATGATTGCCTTTTATGATGTTTAAAAAAGGTATTTACAATGAATATGTCATTATTTTTGCAAAATTCTAACATATGATCTCAAGCATCACATCTATCACTAAGGCCATATATTCCAAATATGGATCCTTCCTCTTTGTTTTCAGTCTTCACATTCCAATCATCAGTAATTTTCAATGTACCTTAATTGTATGTTTAGTCAATTTCTGACTAAATAAGTTGATAGACCACCACTCATGTGTCAGTTTGTCATACTGTGGTGGCTTATGTGCTGCAACGATTCTGGAAGCTACACCATGGTTATTTTTAATACCAGTAGGGTTACACACAGTGAACAGGTTTCAGCAGAGCTTCTAGAAGAAGACAGAATAGGAAGAAGGAGAGATGAACTACTTCCAATATTTAGTCTCTGGAAACCTTATGAATAGCCATGGAACACTGTTAGCACAAAAATATTGATTATGGAAACCTGACGAATAGCACCAGAATATTGAAGAGATAGTGCTGAAGATGAGTCCCTCAGGATGTAAGACACTCAAAATATGACTGGGGAAGAGCTGCATCCTCAAAAAATAATGAACCATGATGACATCAATGGAGTGAAGCCTTCAACACCTTCACTTGCTGATGAAGCACAACTCAAAATTAAAAGAGTTATAAACATACATTAATAATCGGAACTTGAAACATATTAAGTATGATGTAGGAATAACTTTCAACAGTGAAATGGAAGGCATAAACATTGATATCCTAGGCATTAGTGAGATGAAATAGATTGATATTAGCCATTTTGAATCTGACATCACATGAATTATCTTCATCATCATCATCATAAAGAGCATATCAAGATTTGTCTTGAAGTACTATGCTATCTGTGATAGGATACTATCAGTATACTTACAATGACGACCAGTTATTATTACCACTATTATTCAAATTTAAACACCAACACTAAAGCTAGTGATGATAAAATTGAAGAATTCTACAAACTTCCTCGTCTGAAATTAATCAAACATGCAATCAAAAGTATTGATAATTACTGGTGATTAGAATGCAAAGAATGGTAACAAAGACGAAGGATCAGTAGTTGGAAAAGATGTCCATGGTGATAGAAATGATGCTGGAGACAGCATGATAGAATCACTGCAAATACCTTTTCTTCAACAATATAAAAGATGGTTATACATATGGACCTCACTAGATGGAATACACAGAAATAAAATTGACTACATTTGTGCAAAGAGATGCTGGAAAAGTTGAGTATCATAAGTCAAACCAAGGTGAGAGGCAGACTATGGAACAGATCATCAGTTACTTATATGCAAGTTCAGGTTGAAGCTGAAGAAAATTACTATGATTGAAAATCAATTATTTCAAGGGGTAGTATATGATAAAAAGCAGTGATGCTGAAGGTAGAACTTCAAATAGCATTGAAGGTATTGACAAAGAACAAGGCACTGGAAATTGATGGACTACAAATCAAAATCTTCCAACAAACTGATACAGCACTGAAGGCATTCACTTAGCTATGCCAAGAAATTTGGAAGACAGCTACCTGACCAACTTGCTAGAAGAAATTCATTATTTGTACACATGCCAAAGAGAGGTGACGAAATGGAATATAGAAATCGTTGGACAATATCATTAATATCATATGAAAGTAACATTTTACTAAAGATAATACAAAGACTGCTGCAACCATACGTTAACAGGTAACTTCCAGAGGTTCAAGATGGATTCAGAAGAGGACATAGAATAATGTATATAATTTCTGAAGTCAGAAGGATCTTGGTCGAAAGAAGAGATTACTAGAAAGATGTTTACTTGTGCTTAATTGATGAAGCAAAGTCCTGATTTTGTAGATCATAACAAGCTATGGACAACATTGCCGAGAATGAGTATCCTGGATCATTTAATTGTGCTCATGAAGAACCTGTACCTTGGAATCAAGAGGCCGTTGTTCGAACAGAACAAGGGAACACCAAGTGGTACAAAACTAGGAAAGGTGTGTGCCAGGGTTGTATTCTTTAGCCATATTTATTCAAATCTGTATGCCGAACAAATAATTTGAGAAATTGGATTATATGACTAAAATCATGGCATCAGGATTGACATTAACAACCTTCAATCAGCAGATGATACAACCTTGCTTTCTGAAAGCTAAGAGGACTTAAAATACTCACTGATGAAGATCAAAGACCAGAGCCTTTGGTATGGGTTGGACCTCAATGTAAAGAAAACAAAAATTCTCACCACTGTACCAACTGATAACATCTAATAAAGATTGAAGTTGTCAAAGACAACAGATCAACTATCAACACACATGAAAGCAGCAGTCAAGATATCAAATGACATATTGCATTAGGCAAATCTGCTTCACAAGACCACTTTAAAGTGTTGAAAAACAAAGAAGTCAGTTGGAGAACTAAGATGCACCTGACGCAAGCCATGGTATTTTCAAATCCCTCTTATGTTTGTGAAAGTTGGATAATGAAAAAGAAAAACCATATAATTGATGCATTTGTGTTTTGGTGTTGTGAGAGAACATTAAGAGTACTACAGTCTGCCAAAAGAACAAACCAATCTGTATTAGAAGTGTAGCCAGGATGCTCCTTGGAAGCCAGGATGGCCAGACTTCATCTCTCATACTTTGGACGTATTATCAAGAGGGAACACACCCTGGAGAAGGGTGTTTGGTAAAATGGAGGGTCAAAGACAAAGAGAAAGACCAACAATGAGATGGATTGACACAGTGACAGCAGCAATGGGCTCAAATGCAGCAATGATTATGAGATTGGTCCAGGACCGAGCAGTGTTTCATTCTGTTGTGCATAGGGTCACTATCAGTCTGTCTGGGCTCAATGGCACCTAACAACAAGTTGATAGAATTCTTCAATTTCATCATCACTGGGTTTAGTGGATGGTGCATAAATTTAAATAGTAGTGGTATTATCTGGAATTCCTTATAGGCATGTGGATATTATCCTATTCCAGAAAGCATTACACCTCAAGATAGATCTTGAAATGTTCCTTTGGATGATGCATGCAATATCACTTCACTTCAATCTTTTCTTCCAGAATAGTAAATCATATGATTGTCTGATTCAAAATTGCCAATACTAGTCTACTTCAGTTCACTAATGCCTTGAATTTCATTTTTATGTGTTCCTCTTCATTTTTGACAACTTCCTATTTTATTCGATTTGTATTTCATATATTTCATATTCTGATAATCAATGGATATTTGCAGCAGTTTTGTTTGTTTATTTTTTAGTTAAGCCACATTAGCAAATGAAGGTCCTGAAAGCTTCACTTCATCCATATAATTGAGGTTAACTCTACTTTGTAGAGGCAGCTCTTCCTCAGTTATATTTTGAGTGCCATCTGACCTGAGGATCTCATCTTCTGGCACTATATTAGAAAATTTTCCACTGATATAAGATTTTCAGTGGTTCCACATTTAGAATGGTCTGTCTACCTTCTTCCTTGTTGCTACTGTTGGTTAGTGCTGTGGAATCAGTTCCTACTCATTGTTAGCCTGTATAGGGTTTCTGAGAAGCAACTGTTAGATTTGAACCATCAACCTTGAAGTTCAAACCAACCTTGCAGTCCTGTTCTTTTCCTACAGAACCAAACCAGAACTCCTCCTTCATCCTAGTCTGTCTTAATCTAGAAGCTGTGCCCAAATCTCTCCAATTGTTGTGTACCCTGCTGGTATTTAAAATACCCATGGCATAGTTTCCAGCATCACAGTAACACACAAGCTACCAGTGAACAACAAAATGACAGAGGAATGGTGGTGGTACTCTGATATGGAGTTGGTCCTGACTCATAGCAACCCTGTGTATGATTTCTGAAGTTCTAAATTTTTGCAGGAGCAGAAAGCCTCATCTTTTTCCCATGAAGTGTCTGGAAGAATCAAATCACTAACTGTGTGGTTAGTAGCCTATCTTGTAACCCAGTATGCTACCAAAGGTCCTTGATAGATCGGTGGTAATCTGTTGATATTGACAATTATGGGATTTATTAGGAACAGATGCAGGACCAGAAGTTACTCATAATACAGCTTTTCAATCTGGTCAAACTCTTCTAAGAAGTTCCAACATATAATGTTCTCTTTGATTTTCAGTACTCTCAATTTCATTACTCCATGGTCACTCAGCCTCTACCCTTCATGACAAGTGTTATAAATCTCTTTAGTGTCACCAATAAGTGCCTGATACCCCCCACTCTGACAGCATGTCTCCCAAAGCACTTTGTTCTGTTGCTCCAGCTTTGTGGGTCAATAAGCTTAGCTTCATCAAGTGCCTGTATGTGCTCTACTCCATCAGCAAGTCTCCTGCCCAAAGGCATTCAGCAATCTCACTTCAGTGGCAAGGAAGCCCAACATACCATTTCATTCCAGTCTCACATTCTTTATTGCTGTCCTGTGGAAATTTTTTTGGCCACTGCTTCTTGCTCTTTCTCACCATTTCTGATGAGTTCTTTTTCTCTGTCTCCTCAATCTTGGAGGTTCTCAGCACAGTGAAACTGAGTCTAAAGGACATGCTTTTCTTTTTTGGTGGTTATGAGGTTCCCCTTTCTGTCTCTAGGATGGCACATTTTAAATCTAGTTGAATGACATGCCTGATCAATTCCTTTGCTGGGGCTCCATACACATTGTTTTCTTGGTTCCACCCCTATAAGTTACCATGTAACCTATTTACATTCTTAATAAGCTATCCTATGCCATCAGCGCTCCACAAGAACCTCATTTGCCTACTCCCACAGGAGTTCTGGTAGCATAGTGATTATGAATCAGGGGCAGCAGTTTGAAATTATCAGCTGTTTCACAGGAGAAAGATGAGGCTTTCTGCTCCCATAAAGATTTATAGCTTCAGAAACCCTGTACAGGGTCACTGTGAATCGGAACCGACTCCATGGTACATTATAACAACAATAGAAACATTTGGTGTGAGTTACAAGAGCAAAATGGGAAATACCACATAAAAATGATCCATCAGAAGACATAGAAAGAGGACAGTGCCCAATTCCGTTACAAAAAAAAAAAACAAAACACCCAGAAATACTGAGTGAAACATACACAGATGATAATCTTGGAACAGAGACACAATATGGGAAACTCGGTGTGAAACAAGATGAATAGAATACAAATTGGAGGTGGGAGAGGAATATGCAGTAAGAAAAATAATAATGGCAGAACAAGGAGGAAGCCAGTGAAAGGGGACAAAAACAATTCACTAATAAAGAAACACAATCATTTGGGTTGAGGGCCCACATGAAGGTAATGACCTGTGAGGAAATAACTGGCGATGCCAGATTGCAAGTACCACCATTCTTTTTTAATTGAGTCTGGGCAGGAATTGTCTATTCCTGACCAAAAGTATACTAGGCTCATACCAGTAAAATGGAGTCCTAGAAGTGCTTCTCCCCACTTGTTTTCTCCATCACATTATTATTAGTGACCAGACATGAGGCCCACTGCCACTAACCCTGAGCCTAGAGACACACTGCACAGTTTCCCCACACCTAATCAATTTACTTGGTCAATGACCAATTCCCAAGCATATCAAGCCCCTTGCAAGTGGCACTCTTATGATTGAGAGGGCATGCTCTTAGGGCATGCACTTAGATTCATCACCATGGCATCCACCATCAGCGGTGAATGCAAACACACACAGGACACCAGGCTTCCACGCCACCTATCGGCACAAGCTCTTATGGACCATGCCATAGGCAGTGTTGATGCAACACAGTTATTTATTTTTTTCCTTTATTTCAGATTGTTTTGGTGTGTGGGGCTTTTTTCATCTTTTTTTTTACCTTTTCTTTTTTCCACTCTTTTGTTCTTTCTATTAGTTTATTTTTTTATGTTCCTCTTCTTCTTTATTTTTATTCAATTTTCCTGTCCCTCCCCTTTTATTAGTTTTTTTTTTATAATTAATTTATTTTTTATTATTATTCTGCAGCATCTGATGAAAGGAAACATTATTCATTGTTACTCAACTAGTCAATGGTATATATATATATATATATATATATATATATATATATATATATATATACCATCTACCATCTAATGCCCTAACCATTGATCTGTTTCTCTCTCTCCTTTCTGCACCATTGGATCAATGGTATATGGTGCTCACCTCTTCTGTGAGATAAGAGACCCATGCCCACACTTATTCTAGTTACTGCTACCACCTATAGACTCAGGGCAGTGGTCTGGTGAAGCCAAATTAGCATTTAAAGTAGCACACCTGCTTTTCTGTCCAGATATATTAAAACAAACATTAGTGCATAACAGATAAAAAAATAATAACAAATGAATACAACTTCAAAATGTCTCCTAGATAACAGACAATGGATAACTTATAATCAAATAAAGAAATAAGACAAGGTGTCACAATCAAGTTACGAAAATAAAGAGCTAGGTAATCTCAAGAAGAACTGATATTATATATATATATACAGTGCAATATATATTTATATTGTTTTTATGTTAAGTAGAGTCGATCTGACTCATAGCAACCCTGTACAAGGTTTCAGAGGTTGTAAATATTTATGGGATCAGAAAGCCTCATCTTTCTCCCTAAGAACAACTGGTAGTTTTGAACTGCGGAGCCTGAGGGTAGCAGCCTAATTTGTATGTTACCAGACCTCCATATGTTGTTGGTGTTAGGTACCATCAAGTTGGTACCCATAGCGATCTTATGCACAGCAGTAGGAAACACTGCCAGATCCTGGGCCAAACTCACTATTGTTACCACGCTTGAGTCCATTGATGCTGCCACTTGGCTAATCCATCTATTGGGGGTCTTCCCATTTTCTCTGACCCTCCACCTTACCAAACATGATATCCTTCTCCAGCAACTGATCCCTCCTGACTATATGTCCAAAGTATGAGAGACGAAGTTTGGTCATCTTGGCCTCTAAGGAACACTCTGGCTGCACTTCTTCCAA
>NW_006408888.1:350627-360411 GCF_000296735.1 Chrysochloris asiatica | reverse complement strand
AATGCAATACATCGTTTTATCTCTTGACTGCTGCTTCTGTGAGTGTTGATAGTTGATCCAAGAAGAATGAAGTCCTTGACAACTTCAATCTTTTCTCTATTGATAAGAATGTTGTTTATCGGTCCAGTGGTGAATATTTTTGTTTTCTGGACATTGAGATGCAATCCATACTGAAGGCTGTGCTCTTTGATCTTCTTCAGTAAATTATTTAAGTCCTCTTCACTTTCAGCAAGCAAAGTTGTATCATCTGCATATTGCAGTCTTTCTCCAATTCTGATGCCACACTTTTCTTCATAGAAGCCAGCTTCTCAGATTATTTACTCAGTATACAGGTTGAATAAGTATGATAAAAGAATACAGTTTTGTTGCACCCCTTTCTTAATTTTAAACCATTCAGTGTTCCCATGTTCTGTTTGAACAACTGCTTCTTGTTCCAGGTACACATTCCTCATGAGCACAATTAAGTGTTCTGGACTACTCATACTTCGCAATGTTGTCCATATCTTGTCATGATCCATGCAATTGAAAGCCTTTGCGTAGTCAATAAAGCACAGGTAAACATCTGTCTGATATTTTCTGCTTTCAGCCAAGATCCATTGGACATCAGCAATGATATCCCTCATTCCACAGCCTCTTCTGAATCCGGATTGAACCTCTGGAAGCTCTCTGTCAATGTATGATTTTAGCCGTTTCTCTATTACCTTTAGCAAAACTTTACTTGCATGGGATATCATAGAGATTGTCCGATGATTTCCGCATTCTGTTGGGTCACCTCTCTTTGGAATGGGCACAAATGTGGATCTCTTCCAATCAGTTGGCCAGATAGTTGTCATCCAAATTTCTTGGCAGTGATGAGTGAGTGCCTCCTGTGCTGCCTCAATTTCTTGAAGGATTTCAATTTGTATTCCATCAATTCCTGCTGCCTTGTTCTTTGCCAATTCCTTCAATGCACCTTGGACTTCTTCTTTCAGGATCATTGGCTCTTGGTCATATGCTACCTCTTGAAATGGTTGAACTTTCACCATTTCCTTTTGGTACAGTGACTCTGTGTATTCATTCCATCTTCTCTTGATGCTTTCTGCATCATTCAATAATTTGCCCAGAGAATCTTTCAATAACGAAAGTCGAGGCTTGAATTTTGTCTTCAGTTCCCTTAGCTTGAGAAATGCTGAGTGTGTTCTTCCTTTTTGGTTTTCTGATTCCAGATCTTTGCACATTTTATTGTAATATTTGGCTTTATCTTATTGAGCTGACCTTTGGAATTTTCTGTTCAGCTCTTGGACCTCCTCTTTTCTTCCATTTGCTTTAGCATCTCTACACTGGAGCACAAATTTCGTTATCTATTCTGCAATCCATTTTGACCTTTTACTTCTTTCTTGTCTTCTCAATGACTTTTTGCTTTCTTCGTGTATGATGCTCTTGATGTCATTCCACAACTCTTCTGGTCTTCAGTCTTTAATGTTTACTGTATCAAATCTGTTCTTCAAAAGATCTCTTAATTCAGGTGGGGTATATTCAAGGTTATATTTTGGCTCTTGTGGACTTGTTCATTTTCTTCAGCTTCAGTGTGAGTTTGCATATGAGCATCTGATGGTGTGTTCCACAGTCTGCCCCTGGCTTTGTTTTCATTGATGATACGAAGCTTTTCTATTGTCTCTTTCTGCAGATCTAGTCAATTTGATTTCCATGTATTCCATCTGGTGAGGTCCATGTGTATAGTCATCTCTTATTCTGTCAAAAGAAGGTATTTGAAATGAACAGTCAAGATGATGGATTGGGTAGATGTGCAGTGAGAAGCTCTGTCACCAAGAACAAAGACTACTGGGCCAAGCAGGTAAAAGGGATGGTGCAGGAACTCTGAACCACATATAAATAAATATTTACAAGATTGGAAGTCTTACAGCTAGGGGAATTTGTAGCAGAATCAAGAAAGTCATTACTTTCCAATTCAAGATGCTAAGCTATTCCCAGAGCCACCATCTTGGGAGAGACCAAGTGGGGGACGGATCAGAACACCTGGGAATGCCTGACAGAACCCCAAAGATACAAGTGTGGACATTCATTTTTTAGTATCTCTTCATTGGTGTCTCACTGTCTGTGCACCTCCATTCTGGTGACAAATGCATACACCACCTCTACCCCTGGACAGTTCTTCTATGCATTTGCACATATCTCCTTGAAACTTAGAGCATCAGTTTCCACTTAAAACCAAACAACTGCCACTCATCTGTGAATTTGTCATACTGTGGTGGCTTGTGTGTTGCTATGATTCTGAAAGCTATGCCACCAGTATTTTAAATAACCAGCAGGGTCACCTATGGTGGACAAAGGACAAACTAGGAAGAAAGAGTGATGAACTATTTCCAAATCTTTAGTCACTTAAAACCTTATGAATAGCAGAGAAACACTGTCAGATATAGTGGCAGAAAATGAGCCCCTCAGGTTGGAAGGCACTCAAAATGCGATTGGGGAAGAGCTGCCATCTCAAAATGAAGAGAAACATCTGTAAACAGCCACTGAAAACAGTAACATGGAATGTACATAGCATGAATCTAGGAAAATTGGAAGTTGTCAAAAATGAAATGGGACACATAAACATTGATATCTTAGGCATTAGTGAGCTGAAATGGACTGGTATTGGACATTTTGAATCTGACAACCACTTGGTTTTTACTATGCCGGGAATGACAAATTGAAAAGGAATGGTGATGCATTAATCGTCAAAAAGAACATATCCAGATCAGTCATGAGGTGCAACGCTGTATGTGATAAGATAATATCCCTGTGCCTACAGGAGAGCTCAGTTAAAACCACTATTATTCAAATTTGTGCACCAACCACTAAAGCCAGTAAGGATGAAATAGAAGAATTCTACCAACTTCTTCAATATGAAATTGATCAAACATGCATTCAAGATGTATTGTTTATTACTGGTGATTGGAATGCAAAGGTTGGGAGCAAAGAGGAAAGATCAGGAGTTAAAAAATATGGCCTTTGTGATAGAAATGGTGCTGGAGAACACATGATAGAATTCTGCAAAACCAATGATTTGTTCATTTCAAATACCTTCTTTAGAGCTATATATATATATTTGTTGTTGTGAAGTGCCATCGAGTTGGTTACGACCCATAGCGACCCTGTATAGGGTCTCCAAGAAGTGTCTGGTGAGGTTAAAGTGCTGACCTTGTGGTTCAAACTCACTTTTCTGTCCAGCACATTTACCCACAGAGCCACACCAGCTATTAAGTACCTTTGAGTCGATTCTTACTATAGCAATCCTGTATAGAGTTTCTGAAGCTTTGTTTCCAAAATCTTTGCAGGCACAGAAAGCTTCATGTTTTTCCCACGTATATTATTACTGTTGTTGTTAAGTGCCATCCAGTCAATTCTGACTCATAGCGATCTTGTATAGGCTTTTCAAGGAGCAACTGGTGAGTGTGAATTGCCAACTTCATGGTTCATATCCAGTGATGAACCACAGCTCCATACCAGAGTCATATATATATATCCTTACAAGAATTCAAGGAAACCACAGATGAAATTAAGAAAAACAGACAATATCATAAAAGAATCCAGGAAAGCAATACAAGAGCAAAACAACAAAAATTATAAACACTAGAAATCATTCAAAAACCTATCAGAATTACAGTAGATTAACACTCAATTTTTATAGATAGGTAATCTATTGGAAGAACAAAGGGTATAATCAAATCAATTGTAAAATGGGTTGATGGATTAGAAAACAAATCCCTTGATACCAATTTGTATGATGAAACAAATCAGGAAAAAGAATTAATAAAGATGAAAAAAATCTAAAAATTATATGGGACAGTATTAAGAACAATTAATATGAGACTGCAGTTCAAGAACAGGAGCCAAAAAAACAACAACAACCAAAAAAAAAAAAAAAAAAAAAAACATCGTGGAAAGAATTGAACCTTTTCTAGCAGAAAATTTCTGTAATATCATGAATGATTAAATGATGTAACCCAAGAAGCTAAATGAACCCAATAAAAGATAACACCTGAAATAAAATCACCAAGGCATAGCCTAATTGAACACTTCCCAAAACCAAAGAAAAGGAATCTTGATAGCATCTAAGGAAAAATGAAATGTTATTTACAAAGGGCAACCAATAAGTCTAAATTCTGATTTCTTAGCAGAAACCAATTAGGCAAACTAGCAATGGCATGACATATATGATACCTTGAAAGAAGAAAAAAAGCCAACAAAGAATTATTTATAAACCAAAACTGTTCATCAAATAAAAATGAGGAGATTTCTAGGTAAACAGAAATTAAGTGAATTTGTAAAAATCACACTAACCTTATAAGGAACACTATTAGGAATCCTTCAGAGAGAGCAAACAGTGTCAGACATTCATCTGAGATTAAGACACATAACAACATTACCCAGAAACCAATCAAGAAAAATAATTGTCAAAAATAAAATAAGTTCACAAGATTGAAAATAGAAAACTGCAGGCATCAATCTGTAAATGGTAAAAAATACAAAGCAAGGAGATAGAATAAATGGTATTATTACAAAATTTCTAAAGGATAGAAACTCAGGATAATATCAACAGAGAACAGATTAAAAAAAAAAAAATAGAACAGATTATTTCAAACTTGTTGATGCTGTTAAACACCCTTGAGTCAGTTCTAACTCATAGTAACCTGGTGTAGGGTTTCCACTGAGCTACTGGTGGGCTTGAATTGCCAACCTTGAGGTTCACAATACAATGCTTACCCTATAGGAATCACACTAGGAGTGTCATTTTAAACTTAGGAGGATAAAAATAAATTACAGGATAGCCTCAAAAAGAATTAATAAACCTTCTGAACAGAGTAAGAAAGAAGAAACTCATATGGAGTTATGCTTGCTGTTGTTAGTTTACATCGAGTCATTTCCAACCAACAGCAATGCTTTGCACAACAGAATAAAACATTTACATCTGCTGTCATGCTTGAGACCATTCTTGCCACCACTGTGACAGTCCATCTCCTTGGGGTCTTCCTCTTTCTCGCTGACTCCACAAGGTCATCAGTTCAAACTCACCTGTTGCTCCTCAGAAACCCTATGGGTTGCTATGGGTTGGAACTGACTTGATGGCACTTCAAAATACCAAGTATGATGTCCTTCAGGGACTGGTCTCACCTAATAATATGTCTGAAGTATGAGAGAAGTCTTATCATCCTAGCTTCTAAGTAGCATTCTGACTTACTTTCACCTTGAAAATACTGAGTATGTTCTTCCATATTTTGCTCCATATTGGAAAAGAATGTCAGGACCTTGAGAATATACATTTGTATATTTGTTTTAATTTTAATTTATAGGTCTCTTATTGGTTCAACTAGACAATTAACTGAATAGAATCGCACTCCATGGGGAAAGAATTGTGTAAATTCCTGTAGTATTAATAATGATAACTAAAATCCACAATGGTGTGATACTGTAAGACAAATACTGGACTGTTTACCACAAGGTTGGCAGTTCTAACCCGTCAGCCACTCTTTGTAAACGCTTTACAGTATTGCTATAAATAGGGACTGATTTGACATCACTTAACTACAACAACAATGACAACATTCAGAGAAAATTTATTATGCAGTTAACCATGGAATTTGTGTTTGTTGCTGTAAGTGCTGTAGAGTAGGTTCTGACTCATATTTAGTCTATATAGGTTTTCTGAGGAGACATTAATGGAAACCCTATATATGGTCACTGTGAGTCAGAAATGACTCAATGGAACTTAGTAACAGCAACAACAAAAATCCTTAAAGGCTCCATGGTATGTATAGGAACTTAGGTGGAATCCTGAGACCCATCCAGAACCTTCTGAGGTGAGACATTCCCACTAGAAAGGAAAAGCAGACCATCTTGGAGCAGCTAGAGGAACAGAAGATGTTTCTTGAAAGAAAGACCAGCAGGAAAAATCCAAATAAAAAATGGTAGTCTGATTTGCCTCCATACAAGAACAAGCAAGATGCTAGCTGGGAGCCATCAAGGAAAGCAATCAAGCCCCTTCACAACAAACTCCCCTTCAAGACAGAAACTCAAAGGTAACACATGAGCAGGCATGTAAGATTGCTGGGGCCACATTGGTCTACTGATGACTGGAAGTGGGGAAATGCAGCAATGAAGATACGGGCTGAGTTTGATTATGCTCTGTAGACTCCCATAGACTTGGAGATGAGAGAGAGAAGAGGAAGATCTGATTGGTCCAAAGTATAGTGAGATCTGGGGTACTTCTGAGCCCATGAACAAGTACATATAGCCACAGGGTTCTAGATCTGAGAGTGAAATGTCCAACTTATATGAAGTGATGCACAAGAACTCCCAAACATTTGACCTAGCTTCAATGGTTTGATGATCAGAACATGACTAGAGAAAGATAAAACAAATTTTGATAAAAGAAATGTGTAAATTGCTACAATTTGACCTATACTTCTGTATGTAGTAGCTCAAAATACCAGCTGAGAGGGAAGAACTCTTCATTTCAAGCATCATTCCTATCCTTTCTGTACACAGGGTTGATAGTGACGGGCAACTTAGACATTGGCTACGTAAAACGGGGAAGAATGAGCTATAGAGAACTGAAGTTACTGGATTACAAGATTTCAAGGAGAAGTTTAGTTTCTGAGTGTGCAGGGGAAGGTAGTATCCCCACTGAATAGTTTTCATTTTGTCTAGATGAGTCTGGTGAAAGGAGATGGGGATAAGATTTTTCTGATTCAATAGTAATTGTTATCATGACTAATTGTGACTGTCACAACTGAAAGGTAGAAATTTTGTAGCATAAAGGGAGGGGGGGAGTAGTTAATCTTACATTCCAAGAACAGAGTACCCTAAGACCATCAAGGGACAAGAGGAAGAGTGGAATGTGGGACCCTAACAAGAGAAGCAGTAACACCTAGAACTCTCGACTAATGGAAACAGAAAAACTGTGTGCTGGCGACCAGGAGGCAGGGTTGCAGAATATATCCTTTGGTTGTTTAAAAAATTGTATATTCCTGAGTGTTTTTGTGTACATCCTCCCACAAAGAAAAAAAAAACAAAAAACGCAAAGAAACAAAAAAAACAAAAGGAATAGAAGCAAATTCTGTTGAATGATGGTGCAAAGAAGTGATTGTAATCATTGCAATGAAATGAAATATGATAGAATTAATGTAAAACCAGTGTTTTCTCATGTAAACTAACACTCAATTCACAATAAGAACTTAAAAAAAAGAAATGGAAAAAACAGGTAGTTGAGAAAGCAAGTCTCACAGTGTGGAAAAAAACAAACTAAAAACTGACCAACTAGACCATAATTGACTCATAGTTTATGAGCAAGAAAACTAATGCTTCTTGTATTCCACTGAGATTTGGGGCTTGATATGTGGCATTATTGTATCAATTCCTTACTAACATAAATAAAGAAAAATTCAGTGTGAAAAAAAAAAGAGTTAATATTCACCTTCTTTCCTACCCTTTCCCCCATCAAGGTCTTATTTAGTTTCTGAATATGAAAAAGAAAACGAGAAAAGGAGAGATGGGGAGGAAGAAATAAAGGGATGGAGGTAGGAAGGGAAGAAGGAAGAAAGGGAAGAAAGAAATGCATCTACTAGTATGAATCTCATTCTGTCTTAAGATCTCCCAGTTGGTCTTTAAATTATGGGAACATTTCTGCTCAGGTTACATGGGAGTTTAAAAAATAAAAATAAAAATAAAAAAAAGAGCTTTTGCAATTCTGGAAACTATGGCAAACAATGACTCTCATTGGCAATTTGGAACTTGTACTAAATTAAAAGCTGAAATATATAAGGAAGAAGAACAGTCATGTCATATGTGTAACCTAAGCAAATCTTGCTTAACATAGTAAAATAAATTTATAGAAAACCAAATTTCCGTGCTGGAACTTTATAAGAATTTAGGACATCAGTTACCACTTTCAAAATGCTAGATTATTATACGGCTGATCTGGTGGTTCACAGTGGACATCTATTACTAATTCTACAGTGCCACACCAGGAGTCCAACTAGTAATCTTTTCAAAAGTCAAATGAACAAAGAAAATATATTCTCCTATTTCTTTTTCTGGGAAAATAGGTAGAATTTTCATCATTTATTAAGGAACTTGAGAAAAGAATCACTAATTTATAGAAGCAGAACTCAGAAAATATTTTTTGCTCTATATTTCAACCCTTTGAAGATTTTTTCATTATCTTTGCTTTTTTTATTTTCATGTAATTATTATTCACTTATAAAATGTGCTTATTTTACTGACTGCTACTAAAATATTTTTGTAATATTTTGTTTTTCAACACTTACATTTTGATATGGTTTTCTTTGTATGTGGTTGATGTCTGTGAGTAACAGTGACTCAGTTCCACTGGAAGGCTTCTGAATAATCATGTTGAATCTACTTTAGAATTTTCTCTCTGAAAAGCAAAAAGTAAGAATGTATACCAACTGTATATTACTCCTCCAGGTTGAGAAGTGTTCTTAAGGATGCAAACCTCTCAACATTTCTTTGCTATCCTGAAATTGGCATATATGAGCTCCCATAACTATATTAAAAAATATGTGTGGAGAGAAGTGAGATTTTAGCAGCATGTTTATGAACTCCACCAACCTATAGCTAAAATATGAAGTGAACCAAAGGAACACAGCATTGGACACATACTGAAAATCCTGATGTATGTCACTGTATTGTTTAAATATTATATAATCAGGTAAAATAAACTATATGCTATCTCAGACAGTTTATTTATCTGCAAAATAAAAGTAATAATTATATTGCCTATTTCAGAAAATTATTCAGATAGAATAATGATATATGGTAAAAGTTATATTTATTAATTTATTTCTAAAAACATGATACAGTAATACTTTCTCTCCATTTTGCAGACTTTATTGCTTCAGGTTGTAGTTGGTATGCCAGATTACTCCTAAATCACAATGATGTGTTCTTAAAGATGACTGCATCACTTCATAGAAATAGCAACCTATTATTCTGTCCTACTCAAAGTTTACAACACTTCTTTCATAGCATTGCCCTTTTTTCACCCAAATATTGCAGTGGTAAAATAGGTTTTGGAAATAATTAAATCAAAAGGGACTCAGGTTCCAAAGGGTGCAATATGTAGAATAAATCATACATCTTTAGTGGGAGTTCATGCATTCATTTTTACTCCTCTTAAGTTAAGGCAGGTACAAAATTACAGAACAATTAGCCTTGTAATTTTATTATTTTGGGTCTCTATCTGGAACTAAATTATTATTTTATGTGCAAAAATCAGTAAGTAACCTGAGATAAAATAATGCAAATACTTATTAAGAGGACAGGATAAAAAATCCAAATACAGAAACACTTGCTTATTAGTATTTGGTCAATCTTTTTAAATAAAGTCAGAAATGCACTAAGCAATAAATGTTCTTTTGACAATTTGATAATGTTCTAGAGACACTAAGAAAAATATAATTAAATTAGAAATTTATAGTGAATTTTAACCAAAATTAATTCTAGATGGTTTTAAGATTGGAATTAAAAAAAAAAATTAATGAATAGACATGCTACTTGTGGGCTAATATGATAGACAGCAAAGTCAGTTTGAGCCACAAGGTCAGTGATTCAAGTTCACCTGCCACTCCATGGAAAACCTATATAGGGTCACTATGGGTCAGAATTGACTCAATGGAAATTAACAACAACAACAAAATTTATATAGTCTTGGAATTGAGAGAAGCTTTTAAAAGTAGACAGAGATGGGCAACTTAGATATTGGCTACTCAAAATGGGG
>NW_006408888.1:341378-345042 GCF_000296735.1 Chrysochloris asiatica | reverse complement strand
CACCTTCCGGTCCTGTATCTGACAGTGTTTCTCTGCTATTCATAGAGTTTTCAGTGACTAGCGATTCGGAAGTGGTTTGTCACTCTTTCTTCCTAGTCTGTCTTTGTTTGGAAGCTTCCACAGCAGGGTAGGAAGACAATATTCTAGTTATCTATTAATACACAGCAAAACACTTCAGAACTTAGTGGTATAACATAACCCTTTTATTATTTCCACATTCTTTGTAAGTAAGAATTTCGATTCAGTACATAAAGGATGGCTTATTTTGAATTCACAATATCTAGTGACTCTTCTGGCAAGATTTAGAGGCTGGGGACTTGAATCATTTGGAGGCATTTTCACTAACATCTCTAACTCCTAGACTACAATAACTTGAAGGCTGAACTCAACTGAGACTGTTGAGCAAAGCATCTACACCTGGTCTCTGAATATATTATGGTCTTCTCACACACAACAGCTGTGTTCCAGGAGCAAATGTCTAGACAATGAGTGTCCAAAGAGAACTAGTCAGAAGATGCATGGCTTTTTAACTCAGGAGTAACACTTAGTGAATAGCATGTTTTCACTTTATGGTACTGGTTGATGAAATTTGTTGGAAAATACAAATTGTCAAAGAAAATAAAGTTCATAAATGTGGTTCTTAGGTGCCTCAAGTAGATTCTGACTCATAATGACTCAATGGACAACAGAATGAAACAATGCCATGTCCTGTGCCATTCTTATGATTGTTGTTATGTTTGAGCCGAGGATCTATAGTAACCAAGAAACCAAGGTTAATGACATGGACTGTAAAGTAATGAAGGAGGAAAAGAGGCAAAATGTAAATTTTGAGATTTTCATCTGAGATCATTTGTTTATAGATTGAAAGGAACATTGGAAGAAAGAGTTTTACAAGCAATGAAGTTGTAATTTGGAGTAAGAGTTATTGGGTAAATGTGGTGATATTAATTGTTATGGGAACGACTGCAGAAGAGAAGACTTTGATTTTAAGAGAAAATAAGAGTACTATTTTAACCATGTTAACTCTGAGATACCATTAAAACTTGAATATTCTGTGTGAACAGTTGTATATATCAGAAAGGTTATCTAGGGGGGAAAAAATCAAAGTATGGTATTCTGAGCATCTGGTATACACAACTCAAGAAATGCACTGAAATCATGTAATGATTTACACAAAATAATGTTTTACCTCGAGAAAAACAACATAGAAGTATGTTCCTTGTTAATGTTATCCACTACAGGGTCATAAGGTTAATTTATCTAGTCAATCATGTTCTCTTCCTAACAAATGAGAAATTAAAAGGAAAAAAAAAAAAGTAGGCCAAAAAGGGTTTCTATTATTTAACACTAGTCTCAGTCCCTTAAAACATTTAAATTATTCACATTATCTTCAAAGTCTATGTCCAGAGACTACATTCTGCTTGTAACCTCATTTTAGTATTCAGCTCAATTCTAAAACAATGCTTCCAGCACAAAATGAACAACCTAGATTAGCTTTCTCCCAGGACTCATAGCATCCCTTCTTGTGATCTTCAGGGTGTTTAGAGGAGAGTTTTTGAGGTTGAGAGGCCTGTGTGCTCACCAGAGGGCATCAAGTAGTCAGTTAAATGGCCCTTGAGAACCTGCCTCTTTTCTTTCTGATGCTTCTGGGCTGCACAGATATTTACGGGAACCTCAGATACACTTCTTTCCTTCTATGAGAGTAAATGAAAGAATGAAGATGTTACCTGATGTGTCCCATTCCAATAAAAAACAAATTCTGTAAAAAAGTTTCAAAGCACATCCTTCTCTACTCTCAAGGTAATGAAAGACATCAACAGAAATGATAGCTTCTGGCTACAAAAATAAATACTTGAGCTTTTAAAAGAAACAGTGTTCAGTTGCCTTAATTATTTAGATTTTAAAAGATACAGCTTTTAGTAATTTTAATTACTTTGATATTACTATGGATGATTGCTACAAGAATATGTTCTCACTGAAAGTCAGTCTAGGACTGTAGTTACAAGTAGAGTAGATTCAGTAGTCAGAAATACTGGGTTTAAATCCTGGCCATGTCTCCTATCAACTGAATGATTTTAGCCAGGTTATTACATTGTCTGTACCTCAGTTTCTCTACATGTAAAATGACTATCAGAATAATAAAAATTATTCACAAGGTTAAAGTAATTGCTTGTACTACCTGGGAAAACCTAAGCTATTATTAATCCTTCCTACCATTTCTACCCATTAATATACATCCCAATCTAGATGATAGTACTTATTATACCTTTGCATATTCAGCATAGAGTCTTTAGCTTTCAAAATCAAGAATTTTACAATTGGGGACACAGTATTGAGCTGAAATTAGTAGTAGCAATAAAATTTCATAGAATATTTGGGAAAGGAGTTAAGAAACAATCTTCATTTTTTTTTTAAGGAAATAAGAATAGCTATTTTGCTCCCTTATGTGTTGTTACAAATGTTTCAAGGATAAATTAAGTAATATTTTAAAACTGTTTTTGCTGCCCAATAATTTTCTGCACATACATGCATGTACATCCACATCAAACATTAGGCTAAGTATTACACATAGTTACTCAATTCTCATGATACTATGAGACGCATTATTTGTTGTATCTTGCAAGTAAAGAAATAGGATCAGTAATAGAAATATCTGCTCTAAGTCCCTTAGGTGGCAAGCACAGCACTGAGATTTGACTCCAAATTCCATGCCTATCTGTGGTCATAATTGTTGTTCTTAAGTGCTGTTGAGTCAGTTTCGACTCGTAGCCATCCAGTAAAGGGTTTCCAATGAACAACTGATGAGTTTGAACTGCCAATCTTGTGGTTCAAACCAACCTTGAAGTCCAGTGCTTTATCCTACAGCTTCACACCAGCATGCCATAGATTTTATGAGGCTATAAATCTTTACAGAAGCAGAAATATCACTTTTTGCACATGGAGCAGATGCTGACTTTGCTGTTAGCAGTGGAACTCATAACTTACTATTCTACCAGGGTTCTTTGAGAGTGTCTAGAGTTTTATAAAACTAATTAGTTATTTGGTTTGTTACTGTTATATGTAGTTGAGTCAGTTCTGACTCATTGTGACCCAGGATAGAGTTTCAATGAATGTCTCGTAGGTTTGAATCGCCAATCTAGTTGTTAGCAGTCCAATTCTTATCCTGAAGCACCACAACAAGATTAAAGTTGTAAATACATAGGAAAATTATACTCCACAGTTGGCATATATATGTAAAAAAGTTTCAAAGCATATCCTTCTCTACTCTCTCTACTGAAAGATATATATATATATATAGTTGTTGTTGTTGTTGTCAAGTGCCCTGGAGTCAGTTCTGACTCATAGTGACTCTGCACAGGGTTTCTGAGGCTTGTAAATCTTTACGGGTACAGAAAGCCTCATCTATCTCCCACGGAACAGGCAGTAGTTTCAAACTGCTGACCTTGAGGTTACAAGCCCAATTCGTAACGACTATGCTACCAGAGTTCTATATATATGTATGTTGTTGTTGTAAAGTTCCGTCAAGTTGATTCTGACCAATAGTGACCCTGTATAGGGTTTCCAAGGAAAAACTGGTGAGCTTGAACCACCAACCTTGTAGTTCAAATGACTTTGCAGTCTGACACATTAGCCCACAATGCCACACCAGGACTCTCTCTCTCTC
>NW_006408888.1:337515-340274 GCF_000296735.1 Chrysochloris asiatica | reverse complement strand
AGAGGGAACCTAGATCCAGAGGGCATGAAAGGAAGATAGAATCTCCACTGAGTAGTATCCAATCTGTCTGGGCAGGGCTGATGAAAGGAAATGTGGATAGGTCTCTTGTGATACAATTGTGAATAATTGTTATTAGGACTGATTATGAGGGTTGGAAGTGTAAAGGTAAATATTTTGTAGGAAGGAGAGGAGTGATTAACTTTACAGTCTAGGAGTGGAGGTCCCTGGGACCATCAAGGGAGAAGAGCAGAGTGGGATCCTACCCAGAGAAGCAGTGATGCCTGAGATGGAGGCAGAGATGACGATGTGGCGAGATGGAGCAACTGGGGACTTTAGACACAGAGAGGGAGTGGGGCTGTGTGCTGCGACCAAGGGGCAGGCTTGTAGGGTTGACGACCAAGGGGCAGGCTTGGTTGGTTGATGATGCATGGAGGGGATTGTAACCATGGCAATGAAATGATATACGATAGGATGAATGTAAAACTAATGTTCACCCATGTAAACTATCACAATTCACAATAAAACATTAAACAAAATAAAACAAAACCCGAATGGCCTCCCAAAATGGTTATGGTTGGCCTTGAATTGTTTATCACTACGAAAAAGTCCTGAATGGGGATGTGGAGTGGAAGAGAGGCAGACTAAAAAGGAAACAGGCTAAAATTTAAATCCTGAGTTACATCATAAGGGGCAACAGTAACATCCTGAAATTTCTCAGGCAACTTTGAAAGCAAGAAGTTGAGAGAGGTGCATTAAAGTCATACTCATATTTCACTACAGATTTTATTTTATTTTATGTGATTATAGACTATAGTATCCAATCTGTTTCTTTCTTTTCTTTTCTGTTTCTGTTTTGTTTTTTGTTCCCCCTTTTACCTTCAGGGGGCTCTTTCTCTCCCCACGGTACCCAAGAAGAGAAAAAAATTATGATTATTTAGCCAAGCTGTGATCATACCCTGTAAAATGCTACCATCCAGGCAAAAGCCAATATCAACTGCTATAAACAATATAGACAGCTAACATCTGAAATAGGTACTCTGAGTTGACTAATAGTAAGAGTGAAAAGGGAAGACCATCTCTTGATCACATCTACCAGGATGCAATCAGAAAGCTTAATAATATATCAACACACATTAATCTAATTATTGAAAACTTACCTAATTATTGAAGATGCCCAAGAAGTAACTGACAATATTGGCACATGTCTAGAAACAAGATAGAGTAACTGAGACAAATGATCTCGAGGTAGACTTAGACATCCCATTGGAAGGAGAGCAGGCTTTGGAACCGCATGAGAAGGAATTCAGAAGAACGACATTGAGGGTCATCCAAACACTACACAGGGGGTTTGAGAAAAATAAAAAAAGTCAGGAAAGTGCTACAGGAACAATCAAATAAGATAGATATAACATTGTAAAAAATTCAAAACCCTCAAAAAGGGGTCCAAACAATTAATAATAAAATATAAGAACTAGACAATACACTGAAAGGGCAAAGGAGTAGAATTGAAGAGATGGAAGCCAGAACTAGCACTTCAAAACACCCTAAAGAGAATTCTTTGTTGTACGAACCAACAAGAACATACAACAACTGGAGATTGACATATGTGGCAGCACCACCCATAACTCAATAAAAAAATGGAAGAGTCCAGAACAGAACAACACTTTAAGAACAAATTTAGAGGATCTTGGAGGTCAGTCTATGATGAAAACAATTATAGTGTGAAAGAAGGTAAAAACATAGGAACAAAGATCCAGGTGGTGAGGAGGTCAGCTAGATTGCATGATAAAATAAACTGTTTTAAATGGTGGAAAAAATTAACAGAACATAGGGCAACCTCAAAGAAAATTAATACTTCACAACATACCAAAAAAATGAAAATCTAAGAAGAACATGTAGACATTAAAACTATGAAGAAACTGACAAGAAAGAACACAAAAAACATGAACTCAGACCAGGAAGACATGCAGAACAAAGAAACCAGCAGCACCACACACACACACAAAAAAAACAAACATAATGACAGCAATTAATTCATACCTATCAGCAATTACACTAAATTTCAATTTTTTAAATGTGCAAGTTAAGAGACGGAGAGTGGCAGAATGGATAAGAAAATAAGATCCATCAATACGTTGTCTGCAAGAGACACATCTTACACACAAAGACAAAAATAGACTAAAAGTTGAAGGACAGAAAAATATATACCAAGCTAATTGAAATAAAAAATAGAGAGCAGAAATGGCAATACTAATCTCTGATAAAGTATACTTCAAAGCAAAACCCAACATAATAGACAAGGATAGACATTATCTCATGATTAAAGGGTCAATTGAACAAGATAACAGAACCATAATAAACATCTATGTTGCCAACGAAACTACTCCAAATATATAAAGCAAACTCTAACAGATCTGAAGAATGAAATAGACAATAATAATAATACAATAATAATAATACAATAATAGTGGGAGATTTTAATAGAAAGATAGAAACTCTATTATCATAAAACTTAAATTATAATGTAATGTTGTTTTTGCTGTTGTAAAGTGCCTTCCAGTTGGTTCCAACTCATAGCGACCCTGTATGTGGTTTCAAAGGAGGAGATGGTGAGCTTAAACCACTGATCTTGTGGCTCAAAAGGACTCTGCAGTACAGGGCAATAACCCGCAGTGCCACAGCAGGGTGTTGTTGTTGTCAGGTGCCATCGAGTCGGAACTGACTCATAGCGACCCCATGACAGCAGAATGAAACAATGT
>NW_006408888.1:311447-331028 GCF_000296735.1 Chrysochloris asiatica | reverse complement strand
ATAACAGAGATGGTGTGGTGCTGTAGGATAAACACAGGATTGCAACATTAAACTGTAAAATCAGTGGTATAAATTCACTAGCCACTCCTCAGAAACACTATACAGAATCTCTGTTAGTCAGAATCCACCCGACTATACTCAAAAACAAAAAAAAAGAACAAACAACAATGCATTGTAAGACAAATAAAACTGAACTTGAACTAAAGGGCAAGCCCACCACTCCTCTGTCAGTTTGTTGTACTGTGGTGGTTTGCATGTTGCTGTGAAGCTATGCCACTCATATTTTAAATACCAACAGGGTCACCCATGGTGGACAGGTTTCAGATGAGCTACCAGACCAAAACAGACTAGAATGAAGGAGAGAAATAGATTGAGTCACTGAAAACCTTATGAATAGCAGTGCAACACTGTCAGAACCAGAATACTGAATATTGAAATATCAGAATATTGTCAGGTAGAGTGCTGAAGATGAAGAAGGTATAGAGTTAGAAGGCAGTCAAAATAAAACTATATTTGACTGTGATGATCGAATGGAGTAGAAGTTTTAGGACTTTTGTTTGCTGAAAAGACACAACTCAAAATAAGGAGAAAAAACTGTAAACATCCATTAATAATCAGAATGTCTGAAGCCTGAATATAAGAAAATTGGAAGTTGTCAAAACTGAGATGGAATGAATAAATTGAAAATCAATTTCCTAGGTAAATGTGAGCTGAAATTGACTGGTATTTGCCATTTCTAATCTGACAGTCATATAGTTTACTATGTTAGGAATGACAAATTGAAGAGAAACAGCATCACATTCATTATCAAATTGAACATTTCAAGATCTATCTTGAAGTACATTGTCTTTGATAGGATAAAATCCATAAGCCTATAAGGGAGATCAGATTTATACACCTACCACTAAAGCCAGTGCTGATGAAATCAAAGAATTTTACCTACTTCTTCATTCTGAAATTTATAACTATGCAATCAAAATGTATTAATAATTACTGTCATTTAGAATGCAAACACTAGAAACAAAGTGAAAAGATCAGTAGTTGGAAAATATGGCCTTGGTGATAGAAAATTTACTAGAAATTACATGATATAATTTTGCAAGACCAATGACTTCATCAGATATAATACACTGAAATAAAATTAACTACATCTGTGTAAATAGATGATGGAAAAGCTCCATATCAAAAGTCAAAACTAGACCAGGGACAGACTGTGAAACAGACCATCAATTGCTCATATGCAAGTTCAGGCTGAAGATATACAAAATTAAAACAATTCCATGAGAGCTAAAATATGACCTTGAATATATTCCAACTGAATTTAGAGAGCATGTCAAGAAGATTTTTAATGAATTAGACACTAATGACTGAAGACCACAAAAGTTGTGGAATGACGTCAAGAATATAATACAGGAAGAAAACAAAAAGTAATTTAGAAGATAAGAAGGAAACAACCAAAATGGATATGAGAAGAAACTCTGAATCTTGTTCTCCAGTGTAAAAATGCTAAAGCAAATGGAAGAAATGAGGAGTAAAAGAGCCGAATAGAAAATTTCAAAGGGTAGCTCCAGAAGACAAAGTCAAATATTCTAATGAAATATGTGAAGACCTGATGTTAGAAAACCAATAGTGAAGAACACACTCAGCATATCTCAAGCTGAAAGAACTGAATAAAAAGTTCAAGCCTCAATTCACAATATTGAAGGATTCCATATTGAATGACGCAGAAAGCATCAAAGAAAATGAAAGGAGTAAATTCAAAAAATATGTACCACAAAGAAATGGCAGGTGATCAGACATTTCAAGAGCTAGCATATGATCCAGACCCAAAGAAGTGAAGGAAGAAGTACATGGTGCAGTGAAGGCGTTGGTAAAAAACAAGGCTTCTGGAATTGATGTAATACAAATTGAAATCTTTCAAAAACCTGAGACAGCACTGGAGTCATTCACTTGTCTATGCCAAGAAAATTGGAAGACAGTTATTTAGCTTAATGATTGGAAAAGATCCATATTTGTACATATTCTAAAGATAGGTGACCCATGGAATATAGAATCATTGGACAATATCATTAATATCAAAAGCAAGTAAACTTTTGCTAAAGATGATACAAAAATGGCTATAGAAGTACATTGACAGAGAGCTGCCAGAGGTTCCAGCAGGATTAGATTGGGACTTAGAATGAGGTACATCACTTCTGTCATAACATGGATTTTGGCTGAAAGCAGAAAATACCAGAAAGATGTTTACCTGTGCTTTATTGCGTTCCCAAAGGCTTTTGATTGTGTGAATCATGACAAGCTATGGACAACATTGCAGTGAATGAGTATTCCAGAACACTTAATTATACTCATGAGGAGCATATAAATAGACCAGGAGGCAGTTATTCGAATAGAAGGGACAATATGTGTTTTAAAACTAGGAAAGGTCTGTCCCAGGGTTGTATTCTTTCACCATACTTATTCATTCTGTATACTGAGCATATAATATGAGAAGCTGGATTTTATGAAGAAGACCATGGCATCAGGATTGGAGGAAAACTCATTTCTTGGGTAGTATAGGGAGAGAAAGAGCCCGTTAAAGGTAAAGGGGACCAAAAAACAAAGCAGCAACAGCAAAAATGATTGGATACTGTAGTATATAATTGCAGAAAAGAAAGAAGAGAAAAAAAAAAATCTGTAGCCTAATATGAGTATGACTTTAATATCTTCTTTCAGCTTCTTGTCTTCAAGGCTGCCTGAGAAATTTCAAGACTCCTCTGTTGGTCATTATGACATACCTCAGGATTTAATTTCCATCCTTTTTGTTTTTAGTCTGTCTCTCCTGATCCACAACCCCTGTTCTGACATTATTCTTAGTGATAATCAGTCCAGGGCTGGCTGTGGCCATTTTGCACTGCTGTTTCTTTTTAAGTGGAAACTGTTCCTTTAAATTTTGAGAAGATCTGTGTGCATGCATAGTAGAACCCTCTAGGGGTGGGAGTGGGGTGTCCACTTGTTCAGGCACCCCCTCTAGTCAGCAGAATGGAAGTGCACAAACAGTGAGAGAACAATGAACAGACACACACACACAAATAATGTCCACACCTTTATCTCCCAGGTACTGTCAGGCGTCAGTCCATGGCATCTCTGATCCTTCACTCGCTCAGTCTTACTCAAGGTGGTGACTCCAGGATCCACTGATCCTGGTGGATTTGAAAGCACAAGATTTGTTGCTTCCACTACAAATTCCACTGAATATAAGCCTTCAAGCTTTTAAAATATACCTATATATATATGGTTCAGAGCTCTGGGACTGTCCTCTGAAGCGGCTTCATCTGGTATTCTGTGTTTTTGCTGATGAATATCCTCACTGCACTTCGACCCTACCCACCATCAAGCCCCACCTCCTCTAGTACAATTGGCTCTTGATCATATGCTATCTTTTGAAATATTTGAACATTGTTCATTTCTTTTTGGTATAGTTACTGTGTGCTAGGCTTTGCTTATGTACACAGATGTTCAAAATCCCAACTGGAATAGAAGAATTTTTCAGATCAAAGCACATGCTTGTCTCCTGAGAGTACTGGTTTGATAAGTATAGACAATGTAGAATTTGGCTATCTAAATCTGGGAGAGATAAAAGGCATAAAGTGGTTGATGTATGTGCTTTCACGAGTGTGCTTACACTCAAAATGAAGGGAACAAAGAGAATTGTCACTGAACAAATCCTTTTCTAGATGGACCTGAGGAAGAGACGGTGGGGTAAGAGGCTGAGAGGATTAAATGTTTCAGTTATGAATGTTGATTGTTAATAGTGTTGAGTTGATTTAGAAACTCTTACCAGTGAAAGAGTGGACCAAGAGGGAAGTACTGATGGATTGGAATACAATAATAAAACCGAAAGTTCCTTAAGGATTTTGATATGCTCAGGACAAGAAATACACTTCTCCTAGTTAAATTTTATCAGATACCAAAAAGACTGAAGTCACAATTACTTTTGAAGAACCTGACCTGATTGAGGGATACCTGCAGCAAACTTAAAGGTCTGGTACATGAATAACCTCAATCTGAGGATGTTGTGCCTTACTGAAGAATTAATTGTTAATGATTGTTTAGAGTGGTAACATGATTTGGAAGTGCACTATCCTCCAAATAAAAAAGGACCGTGGTTAGAAAAGCAGGGATAGCTTGTGGTGAAATGGATCACTTATGTGGCTTTTCTCACCATGGTCTTATTACTCCTACCAGCTGATTGGGTTGTTGTTGTTAAGTGCCATCTTGTTGGTTCCAACCCATAGCAACCCTGTATAGGGTTTCCAAAGAGCAACTAGTGAGCTTGAACCACTGACCTTGTGGTTCAAACTAACTTTGCAGTCCAGCACATTAACCTGGAGTGCCACACCAATGCCACACCACTGATTTGGTGGTACTATGCAAATAATGTTTGTGTGATCCACCAAGGGAATTAGAAAACTTTCTAATAATGCAAATTTTTAAAAAAATGCATAAAAAACCAGTGGGGTGAAATAATTTAGGACATTGTCTACTCCTATCTCTTCTTGGTGGTAGTGGTCCCCTCCCCATCCCCCATACACTATGATTGGATGTTTTAAGTCTACTGGGATGCCAAAATTAACCAATCATCTTGTTAGGGTTCCATATACCTTATTTGTATGTATAGCAATTGCATCCAAGAAAGATCTCTATGGGACAGTTGTGCTTTGTAACAAAGGGATCACCATGAGTTAAATCAAATAGAAAGTAAGAGGTTTGGTTTGGGGCTTATAAATAAATTTATCTGTACATTGGGTTTGAATTTCAAAATCCTATTTCACAATCCTCAAGGCTATTTTGAAAAAAATTGAGAGCAAGGGGAAAATGCTTAATTTGATTTCTCCTCCTCCTTCTTACCTTTTAAAAACCAGAGATCAGAAGACTCAGAATTGAGAAGATCTGGTTAGTAGTGTTCAATCTATTGGCTTAACACCCACTGGTATGTATGTTTAGAAGAATCAGAGGGTGGCAGGATCAAGTTGAACGATTATAAGTTCCTGGGCTGATGAAACAATTTAAATTATGGTGTTGGCAGAAAATATTTCAAGTATCATGGACTTCCAGAAAAACAAACAAATCTATCTCAGAAGAAGTACAGCTAGAATGCCCCTTAGATGCAAAGATAATAGACTTTGTATCTCAAACTTTAGATATGTTGTTAGGAAGGACCAGTCCCTGGGGAAGGACATCATATGGTAAAGTGGAGGGACAGTGAAAAGAGGAAGACACCCAACGAGAAGAATTGAGATGATACCAGCAACTATGGACTTAAATATAACAATTGTGAGTCTGGCTCAGGATTGGACAGTGTTTCATTCTATTGTGCATAGGGTTGCTATGAGTTGAAGCCAACTGATTAATGGCATCTAACAAGAAGTCATCATGATACATCATGGGAAAGTAATCAAATCATTGACTCATGTTGAGATGGTCTTCACATGGCTGGCTTAAAGATTTTCAGCTACTCAGTTGAGTGTAGCTTTTAATTTAGGAAATGAGTTCCAGGGACCTGAACCATTAGTACTGTTTATAAGACTCCCTACCCAGAAGAATCCCTTCTAAGTTCTTTGTACGAATGGTTTTAGTACATGATTCTCGCTAAGTACAGAAGATATCTTTTCTCTGATTGCTATCTTAGGCCCCAACTTGTGCTTAACATACATATTCAGCTGATGTACTTTTATCATTATCTTAAATGGTATAGTAGCAGGTATATTATTGTTGTGGAATGCCATTGAGTTAGTTCCAACTCCTAGTGACCCTGTATAGGATTTTCGAGACTGAAATCTTTACAGCAGTAGGAAGCCTTATCTTTCTGCCATGAAACAGTTGGTAGTTTCAAACTATTGACCTTGCAGTTAGCAGCCCAACTCAGAACCACTACACTAGATGAATGGAAACAAAAAAAGATAGAAGGGGAAAAAAAGACAGCGTGGAAGGAAGGAAGTTGAATAGACAGATAATGTGAGCATCATTGTTAGTAAAAGTGCATTTTATTCTATAACCTCATAAACATTAATTCATACTCACAAAACTATTTTCATTGTTCTTATGATATAGAAGTGGAGTCAAGGAAAACATTGTAGTATGGAATGGGACCTTAACAATCTTTTCCGTGAGACACTGTGTTATTTTCTTTACTATATTGATTGGGGATACATTGAATAGGAATAAAATTAAATTAAATTAAAATGATTCTAGATAATTGAAATAGAAATGGATTTATTATAGTAAGAAAATACACTCCATAATTACTGGAACAGCTGAAAAAACCTAGAAACTCTAAGATGAGTTTTCAGGGTTGACTTTCAAAATTACAATGCAGGGCCAAGAGTACAAGGACACTGTCCTGATAATGAGATTACTATGACTCAGAAGCAGTTTGCTGACAGTTCTACATCCACACCACCTCCATTACATGTAAAACCAGAAAAAAATAGTCATTCTATATATTTTCCCTCTTTCTTTTGTCCTTCAGTTACCAAATCCAAGTCTCCAATGAGTGCATCTAGTAGAAGGTTGGTTTCAACTACAAGGTTCAAATCCCCCAGCCATTACTTGGAAACCTTATACTGGGTTGCTATGAGTTGGAAATGACTCAATGGCACTAAACAACAAGTAGTGGCTGCAACAATGGATTTAAACATAGTGACAATTGCCAGAATGACACAGGACCAGGGAGTGTTTCTTGCTGTTGTACATAGGATCTTTATAAGTTAGAATCAACTAGAGGGCATCCAACAAAATGTAGGTAGCCCAGTTGAAAGAAGTTTTGGAAGTAGAATGTTGAATTTTCTAGCATTTACTAGAAGTGGGTCAGAAGACATATTGAATAAGTCATCATAATGCAGTTTCCAAATCTTGCATTTGCTAAATTAGCTAAAGAAGTATATCCTAATGCTAAGAATTTTAGGCCAACATGCAGAAAAATACAGTTGAGAAATTTTTGTACAGAGTAATCTTTGAATGGTCTTTGAATCACATTAGATATTAATCACAAACTTCTGAATACTTTAAGGTAATTTCTATGTTAAAGTGAAATTACTGATCATGCAGTGTAGACCCAATAGTTGATCTGTAAGTGTTTAGACTAAATTACGGAAATAAAATCTTGAAATTGTTCATTCAAGAAGATCTATTTTTCAAGTTTTATAACCCTATAAAAATCAAAGGTGATATAGATTATGCTTTTTCCCATGTATACTCTTATTTGCTACATTATATTTTAGTGTCAGTCATATCTTATATACAATTTTAATATTTAGCTTAATATGATGCATGTAAACAAGAAATAATGGTCTCCAGCACATATCCATAGGAGACTCTAATAAAGAATAGCTCTAGTTTGGCTGTATTTCAGAAGATTTGAAGACACAATTAGCAATTCAGATATTTCCAGCAATAATTGCATACCTTCAGGTATAAAATTCACACATCTGTATCATAAAGAATGATGATAAACTGTCTTTTGTATATTTGGGTTGCTCTTAACTTCTTACTTATTTCTGTAGTTCAGAAAATCCTGTTTTATTCACCCACAAATTTGTATCTGGACTTTCTTAGTGCATGTCTACTTCTGGTTTTTATCAATAGGATTCTCTTGCATATAAAAATTTCAGCAAGAGAGACTTTTCCAAAGCCATTAAAACACTGTGTGTAGGTGAGCTAAGCCCTACAATGTTCAACAGACTCCTGTGAACCCAGATGAAGACCTGGCTGGCCAGCAGTGTGGCAAGACCTGGGGACCCTTGGGCCCAGAGTCAGTGACATAGCCACAGAGGACTAGAGTGGAAAGTGAAGCATCCAGCTGATAAGAAGAGAGGGAATATGCACAAGAACACCCACACTTGCAGATAATACCCACTTGACCTGGCTTCAATGACTGGATGATCAGAGCTCAACTAGAAGAAAAAAGAAGAGGAAAAAAAAGAGTAATCTGATACAATTTGATGAACTTGACCTACACCCATGGAAGCAGTAGCTCAAAAGAGGGAACAAGTCCTTACAGCAAGAATCATTCCCACCCCTTCCACATGCAGAGTAGACAGGGATGGGCAACTTGGACATTGGCTACCCAAAATGGGGGGTGGGGGACTACAAAGGCAAGAAGTGACTGGCTTACAAGCTTTCAAGAGGGAACCTAGACCCAGAGGGCCTGGAGGAAGGTAGAATCTCCAGTGAGTAGTATTCAATCTGACTAGGCGGGGCTGATGCAATGAAATGCAGACAGGTCTCTTGTGATACAATAGTGAATAATTGTTATCAGGACTGACTGTGAGGGTTGGAAATGTAAAGGTGGACATTTTATAGCAAGGAGGGGAGTGATTGGATAGAGCAGCTGGAGACTCTAGATCCAGAGAGGGAGAGCAACTGTGTGCTGAAGACCTGGGGGGCACGGGGGAAGGATTGTATGGAGGGGATTGTAACCATGGCAATGAGACGATATACGATAGTATGAATGTAAAACCAATGTTCTCCCATGTATACTATCACATAATTCACAATAAATCATTTAAGAAAAAAAACAAGAAAAACACTGTGCATAGAAGCAATTTGTATGATAAAACCTGTCCTTAGTTTTGTGAGTTCAGAAATTCATTTTTTCAGAAACACTATTCTTTCACTTAATCCATAATATTCAATAAATGATCACTATGTATGTATGGCTTTGTAAGATATGCACTGGACTGCTAAGTGAAAAGGCAGCAGTTCAAACTCACCAGCTGCTCCTTGTAAACCTTGTACAAGGTCGCTATGAGTCAAAAAAGATGTGAAGACACTTTAAAACAATAAAACATCTAAATATTGTGAAAAGTAAAGATAAGTAAAAAGTGTGGGAAAGCAAAAATAAAGAAATGAGCAAGATAGTAGTCCTGAATTAAATTTCAGTAATTAAAAACACAAGATATTTAACAACTATTACTCAGTATGGCAAGTACTACTTTATAAAAAATACGGGATCTCATAACAGGAAAGATAAACACACTGAAACTTGTCTTAATTTAGTTTAAATTGGAATGACCTCTAGGTGGAAAAATTCTGAAGGAATGTAACTGTGATAACTAGATCTACTCTTCTCTTAATACTTATTCCTTCTCATATCCTTAGCAAGAAAGCTCCAATTTCTAGCTGAGTAAATGGCTATCTTTCATAAGCAGGACACTTGTGCCAATTTCACAGTTACTTGTGCCAATTATTTCTGTGCTGTCTATTCGATTCCCACTTATATCTACCCTATGTTAAATGGAATGAAACACTACCTGGGAACTACTCCATTTTCACTTGTATTTGAGCCCATTGTAGATGCCAAAGTGTTGAAACACCTATTTGCGAATCTCCCTTTTTTTTCGGCTTTACCAATCATGATAGCCTTCTCCAGGGACTGGTTTCTGCTGAACATGTTATTTGGAACATGTCCAAAGTATTAGCACCAACTTCTGACTTCATGAGACGCAATCATGTTTAGAATGTGAAGTAAAACGATTGAAGTAACAAAGTCCTCAATGAAGGTGATGACAGGAAACCAGTCTTAATCTGCTTACCTTTGGCTTTACTTATATTTCAGATAAGTGTAACACTTTTCCATTTTTATTATTTGATATTGTCTTTTGTTGTTTTTGTTATTTTCATTAAAGGAAATTAACTCCTTTTGAGGGATAATTCATATGTAATGAACTGAACATTTTAAAGTTAGAGTTTCATGAGTTTTGACACTGATGCAAATATCAACACAATCAAGATACAGAATTTATCAACCACCCATTGTTTTATTGTGTGTGTGTGTGTTTTTCTTTTGTTGCATTCAGTTTCATACCTTCTTTCCACAAACTTCACCCCAAAGAAACCACTATTCTGTTTTGCATCAAGAGAGTTTACTGTTTATTTACTAGAATATGATATAAAAGTATAATAAAGTATGTACTCTTTTTGTATCTGATTTTTTTTATCAGTCACATTATTTTAGTGCACATGATATACAGATTCACTTCATTTAAAGTGTATACACTTTCTAAAGTGAGCTGTATTTATAAAAATTTGAAAAATATAGTATCTTGTAACTATAGAGATTTTTGAAAATATTTGAGAACATTCCATATGTATTCATAGTAATTACCTTCACACAAAACCTAGTTGAAAGGTAAAAATATCACTTAGTTTGAATTTATTGATGTTACTTAGGAAACTGAACTATTTTTGGGAATCATTTTGTATTGTTGAGATAGTATGGTAATGGAATTCACTTAAAATATTGATAAATATCAAAGACCCAGCCCTCAGTATGGTTGCACCTCAATGTAAAGAAAACAAAAATCCTAACCACTGGACTAGTAAACAACATCCATATAAATGGAGAAAAGATTGAAGTTGTCAAAGTCTTTTGATCCTGAACTGCAAAATCAACCACTCCCCTCCTTTTGTTACAAAATGTCTACCTTTGCATTTCCAACACTCACAGTCAGTCCTGATATCAATTATTCACTATAGTACCACCAGAGTCTTATCCTCATCACCTTTCATTAGCCCCGTCCAGATGCTTGGAAACCACTCAATGGAGATTCTATCTTTCCTGCACCCTCTGGAATTTGGTTTGCTATTGAAAGCCTTTGTAGCCACCCCATTTTCGGTAGTCAATGTCTAAGTTGCCCATCCTTGTCAACCCTGTGTACCAAGGGGGTGGAAATGATCCTTGCTCTAAATATTTGTTCCCTCCTTTGACCTACTGCATCCAAAAGCTCAGGTCAAGTTCATCAAATTGTAGGGAATTACTCTTTTTTTTTCCTCTTCTTTCTTCCTCTAGTGGAGTTCTGATCATCCAGCTATTGAAGCCAGGTCAAGTGGGTACTATCTGCAAGTCTGGGTGTTCTTGTGCATTTATACTCACTTCATATCAGCTGGATGATTCACACTGCACTGTAGTCTTCTGTGGCCATGTCCCTATCCCTGGGCCCAGGAGTCTCCAGGTTTCGTCATACTGCTGGCCAACCAGGTTTCAATCAAGGTGGACAGGAGTCTATTGAACATGGTTGGATTTTGCTCACAACTTCATTGCTGTTTTTCCCACACTTCTCCTTATTGGTGACCAACGTGGTCAGCAGCAAGACCACATGCCTGCTCATGTAATCCCCTTGATTTTAGTCTTGGAAGGGGATTTGCCCTGAGGGGACCTGACCACTTGCCTTGATGGCTCCTGGGGACACAACTTGCTTGTTCTTGTAGTAGTCAATCAGACTGCCATTATTGTTTTTGATTTTTCCTGTTGGTCTTTCTTTCAAGAAGCATCTTCTGTTCTTCTAGCTACTCCAGGCTGGCCTGCTTGTCCTTTCAAGTGGCAATTTCCCACTTCAGAAGATTTTGCATGGGGATCAGGATTTCACCTATGGTATTATACAATGCAAAGGCTCCACAGGAAGCCTCCTTCACTGGGCTAGTTCTAGCCCTATTTTAGGTATTCCAATCAGTTATAAACTGAAGACGAACTTACAAGCTTTCTATGATGATGTTTCTGACTATTCCTTTCTCTCCTTCTCAAGTGTCTATTTTACAATAGTAGGAAAGGGAAACCAAGATTCAAAAGACAGCCAAGAATCTTAACATTATTTCCCCACTTTTACCCATTCAAACCATGCATCAATCCTTGTATCCCAGAGCTCCACTGTTCCATGGTTGTGCTTATATTGTAATTTACTTTAGTTCCATTTAGCCCATGCAAACCTGCCTAACTGTTCTCCCATCTACCTTGTTGTTCCTTCCCCCTCCACCTCTAGTGTATTGCCCCCAAAACTATCCTGTGTCTATTGCCTACCCTGTGCTCCATCTTCCCCTCTCTTCCTTAACCCCACCCCATATGCCCTGCTAACCAGCAAATTTTATGTTTCCACTTTTAATGTGGGTACTTTTGCTTAATATTTTACAATAAGGGTCCCATGCAGTATTTCTCCTTTGACTGACTGATTTCACTCAGCATAATGTCCTCAAGGTCCATCTATGCTATGCATTGGCTTGTGGCTTCCTTGTTATTCTTCAAGGTAGCATAATATTCCATTGTGTGTATATACCACAGTTTGTTTATTCATTCTTCAGTTGATGGACATTTAGGCTGTCTCCATCTTTTTGCTATTGTAAATAGTGCTGCTCTGAACAAAGGTGTGTGTATATCTACCTGTGTTATAGTTTGTATTTCTTGTGGACATATACCAAGTAGAAGATTTTCTGAATCATAACGTATCACTATTTTCAACATTCTGAGGAACTGCCATATTGCTTTCCATAGTGGTTGAACCATTTTGCAACCCCAACATCAATGTAGGAAGGTCTCAGTCTCCACATCCTCGCCAGTATTTATTGTCCTCTACTTTTTTTTGATTTTGACTGTTATTGCTGGTGTGAGATGATCTCATTGTTTCTTGATTTGCATATCGCTAATAGTGATCATGGACATTTCTTCAGATGTTTGTTGGCTGCCTGGATTTCCTCCGTGAAATGTTTCTCAATGCCCTGTGCCCATTTTTAAATTGTGTTATTTTTCTTTTTCTTGTAGAGGTGTTGTAGTTTCCTATATATTTTAGAAATGAGTCCCTTGTCTGATGAGTCATTGCAAAAGATTTTTTCCCATTCTGTTGATTCCCTTTTTACTGTTTTGGTGAAGACTTTCAATGCACATTAGTTTTTAATTTTTAGTATGTCCCAATCATCTATTTTGTCTACTTTTGTTTGTGTAGTTTTCAAAATGTTTGGTAGTCTGTGTATTCTCTTAATTAGAGCCCTCACATTTGTCCCTAATTTTTCATTGATGGCCTTCATAATTCTGGCATTCACATTTAAGTATGGAATCTATGCTGAGTTGGTTTTTTTTAAGGTGTGTGGTATAGGTCTTGTTTCAATTTTTTGCATATTGCTTTCCAGTTCTACCAGCACCATGAGATATATTTAGGCACTTTGTTGAAAATCTGTATGTGGATGGGTTAATTTCTAGACTCTTGCTTCAGTTCCATTGACCACTGTATATTCTATTGTACCAGTGCCAGTCAGTTTTGACCACTGTAGCTGTGTAGAAAATTTTGAAATCATGGAGTGAGAATATTTATGCATCTATGTTCATGAGTGATATTGGTCTATAATTTTCTTTCTTAGTGATGTCCTTCCCTGGTTTTGGTATGAGGGTTGTGCTGGCTTCATAAAATGTATTAGGAAGTTTTCCATCCTCTTGTATATTCTGGTATAATTTGAGTAGAATTGGTGATAGCTCTTCCCTGAATGTTTGGTAGAACTCACCAGTGAAGCCATCTGGACCTGGACTTCTTTTGGTTGGGAGTTTTTTGATGACCTGATCAATTTCTTCTTTTATGGGTCTGTTCAAGTCTTCTACTTCACTCTGTGTAAGTTGAGGTTGTTGTTGTTACTGTTATGTGCTGTGGAGTTGGTTCTGACTGATAGCGACCCTATACAGGGTTTCTGAGGCTGTAATTCTTTATGGGAGAAGAAAGCCTCATCTTTCTCCTGCAGAAGGGTTGGTAGTTTCTAACTGATGACTGTGAGGTTAGCAGCCCAATTCGTAACCACTATGTTGCCTGAGCTCTTTGAGGTAGGTCATGTATTCATCCATTCAAAATTTTCAAATTTGTTGGAGTACAACTCTTCTTAGTATTCTGTTATTATCCTTTTGTTTTCCTTCGTTTCCGTTGTGACATCGCCCATGTGGTTTCTCATACATGTTATTTGTGTCTTCTCCTTCTTTTCTTTTGTTAGTTTTGCCAATGGTTTGTCGATTTTGTTAATCCTTTCAAAGAACAAGCTTCTTGTCCTGTTGTTTCTTTCTATAGTTTTTCTGTTTTCTATCTCATTTATTTCTGCTCTAATCTTATTTATTTTCTTTTGGTGGCTATAGGTTCCCTTTGTTGGTCTGTTTCTAATTGTTGGTGATGCTGTATTAATGTGTTAATTTTAGTTCTTTCTTCTTTTTGGATGTGTGCATTTATCTTAATAATTGTCCTCTCAGCACTCCTTTCTCTGTGTCCCAAAGATTTTGGTATGTATTGTTTTAGTTCTCATTTGTTTCCAGGAACTTTGTGAGTTCACATTGAATTTATTCTATTATCCAGTAACTTTTCATCAGAGTGTCTTTCAGTTTCCATGTATTCAAATTTATTTTCTTGGTCTTCTTATTGTTGATTTCTAGTTTTATGGCATTAAGGTCTCAAAAGATGCTTTGTAGTATTTTGATGTTTATCAATTTATGGAGTCTTGCTTTATGGCCTAACACATGGCCAATTCTGGAGAATGTTCCATGTACACTGGAAAATAATATGTACTTTGTTGTTGGCTTGATAGCTCTGTACATTTCTATTAGTTCAAGTTGGTTGATTGCATTCCTCTATAACTTTGTTGAGTTTATTCTGGTTGTTCTATCCGTTTTTGAAAGTGGCATATTAAAGTCCTACTATAATTTTAGATTTATCTGTTTCTTTTTTCATTCCTAGTAGGGTTTTCTTTATATATCTTGGTGCTCTTTCATTGGGAGAGTAGATGTTAATTTTGTTTGTTTAATCTTGCTCAATCGACCCTTTAATCATGAGATAGTGTCCTTCTTTAGCTTTTATGCTGGTTTTTGCCTTAAAGTTCATTTTTTCAGAGATTGGTGTTGCCAGTCCTGCTTGTTTTTTATTGCAGTTATCTTGGTGTATTTTTTTCATCCTTTGACTTTTAGTCTGTTTTTGTTTTTGTGTGTAAGGTGTGTCTCTTGTAGGCAGCATATTGAAGAGTCTTGTTTTCTTATCCATTCTGCCACTTTCTGTCTTTTCACTGGTGCATTTAATCCATTGACATTCCATGTAATTATTGATAGGTATGAATTAATTGCTGTTGTTATGTTAATTTTTTGTGGTACTGTTCATTCCTTTGTTCTGCATGCCTTCTCTTGCTGATTTCATGTTTTTTATGCTAATTCTTATCAGTTTCTTCTAAGTTTTTATGTTTCCTTGTTCTACTTGGATCTTCATTTTCATGGTAAGTCATGAAGTATTAACTTTCTTTGGAGTTACCCTATAGTCTATTAAGTTTTCCCTCCATTTAAGATGGCCTGTTGTATCCTGCAAGCTACCTGACCTCCTCACCACCTGGATCTCTGTACCTATATTTTTTGCTTCTTTGACATTCATAATATTTTGATTTTTTATTGTTCTCACAGGTCCTCTGAATTTGTTGTTGTAATTTTGTTCTGTTCTTAACTCTGTTATCTGTTGACTGAGTTATGGGTGGTGTTGCCATGTCTGTCAATCCTGGTTGTTGCCTATTCTTGCTGGGTTTTGTTCCAAATAATTCTTTTAGGATGTTTTGAAGCACTGGATTGGCTTTGACAAAATTTCTTAGCTTCTGTTTATCCTGGAATGTTTTGCTTGCACCATCATATTTGATTGACAATTTTGCTGGATAGATGATTCTTGGCTGGCACTTGTTTTCTTTTGGGTTTTATATATGTCTCCCCATTGCCTGCTTGCCTGCATGGTTTCTGCTGAGAAGTCAGAACTTAATCTGATTTGCTTGCCTTTGTAGGTAACATTTTCTCTTTCCTTGTCTTTGATTTTGGAGAGCTTGATTATGATATGTCTTGGTGATTTTCCTTTAAGGTCTATCCTTCCTGGGGTTCATTCAGCTTCTTTCATGTTTATTCTCTCATCCTTCAAGATGTTTGGGAAATTTTCTTCCAGTATTTCCTTAACTATCTCCTCTGTGGACTTGTGTTAGTCTTCCTGTTCCAGAAGGCCAATAATTCTTACGTTATTCCTCTTCATATTATCCAGCATAAATCTAATACTCTCTTCAGATTTTTTTATCCATTTTTCTGCTTGCTCTTCTGTCTAACAATTGAGAGATTTGTCTTCCAGCTCCCTGATTCTGGCTTCCATCTCTTCCATTCTACTTCTTTGCCCTTTCAGTGTATCGTGCATTTTTGATATTTTATTATTAATCATCTGGACTTCTTTTTGCAGATTTTGGTTTGTTTCCAATGTTATATCTATCTTGTTTGATTGCTCCTGTAGCACTTTCCTGAATTCTTCCTTATTTTCCTCCCCCCTTTTTGTGGGCCATTTTAATGTTTTCTCTATATAATTCTTCTGAATTCCTTCTCAGGCAGATCCAAAGCCTGCTTTTCTTATACTGGGAAATCTGTGTCTTCCTCCAGCTCATTTGTCTCAGTTACTCTTTTTTGTTTTTGTACATGTGCTGAGATCTTTTGTTTTATTTCTTGGACATTTTCTGTAGTTAGGTGGGTTTTTAATGTTTAAATGAATGTATATTGCTGTGTTGTTAAGCTTACTGAAAGTCTCTTGGTGGATGTGATCTGGAGATAGGTTTCCCTTTCACATGTAATACCTAGCAGTTGGTATTGTCTACTGTCCAGATGGTGGGGTATTATTGGTTATTCTTGTAGCTTAGCTATATGAGCATGATTTCTGTCTCTTCTTGGGTAAAGTAGGGAAGAAAGCTTCTACCCCCCGGGAAAGAGTTAGATTAAAAGGACCAAAAACAGAAACAATATAAAAGTTGAGACAAAAACCATCACTTAAAAACAAAAATAAAACTGTAGCTCAGTGACCAGTAGCCTTTGCTGTGCAGGTCAGTGTGTGTGCACAGTAGAAACCTCCAGCAGTGGGTGGGGGGGTGTCCATTTGCTTATGCTCCTCCTCTAGTCATCACGGTGGAGGTGTACAGATGAATATCGAGAAATTAATGCTAGAAAATTGTCTACTATTTTTAATCTGCAAAGGTCAGTTAGGTATTTCTGTATGCACAAATTCTCAAAATAGTAGTGTCTTTGCATATAGTAGTTGGTGTTGGCTCATGCCTTTTATGTTGGGGTTTTACAAGGTGCAAATATGGTTTGGTTGTATGGCCAGACTTGTTTTTTCTTGCTGGGTTGGCAGGAATAAAAGGTTCCACCCAGGTCAACTTTTGGACTGCGTTCAGAGGGAAGAATGGGGCTCCCAGAAACCTTCTCCCTGTGCCATGAGAAAACTGTGGGCACAACGCTGGATCCTTATGGGGGGTGCACTCCCATCCGTCTGAAAGTGTCCCGGCTGGGCAGTGAAAGTGCAACCAGAAAGTGAGAAATGTGAGAAATGAAAAATCTGTCACATCTCTTTTTCCAGATGCAGCTCTGCAGCTTTTAGCACTGTATCACTATCCACTTGGCTGTGGCCCCACCCTCCAATCTCAGCCCAGGCTGAGGGATCCTTAGGGAATCGATTGTCCTGATTGATTCAGAAATTGCCATATTTTGCTTTCACAGTCATATTTCTCCACAGATGGGTGTGGGAAACTGGTGCCTGTTGCCATATACAAAACCCAAAACTCGGGCACTGCTCCGGGAAAGCTCCTTCTCTGTTTTTTCCTCATCTCCACCAAGGAGCCTTTCCTACCTGTCTCTCTCACCAATTTTTGTTATAAAACTTCTACCTTTACTATTGTGACAGTCACAATTAGTTGTGATAACAATTACTCACTATTGAATCATAAGAATCTTATGCCCATCTAGGCAAGATGAAAATTATTCAGTGTGAACTATGACTTCCCCCACACATTCTTAAAATAAATTTCCTCTTGAAACCTTATAAGTCAGTCACTGGGTGCCTTTATTGCACCCTCATTTTGGGTAGCCAATGTCTAAGTTGCCCATCCGTATCTACCCTGTGTACAGGGGATAGCATTGATACTTGATGTGAAGGCTCCTTCCCTCTCTGTTGGTGTTTTGAGCACTACCTCCATGTATATAGGTCAAGTTTATAAAACTGTAGTAATTTACCCTCATTTCCTTTATCAAAAATTGTTTTTTGTTTTCTTTTTTATCTTCCTCTAGTCGAGTTCTTGAGTTCTGGTGTAGCATTGTGGGTTAATGCGTCAGATTGCAAAGCCATTTGAACTGCAAGGTTGGAGGTTGAAGCTCACCAGCTGCTCCTCAGAAAGTCTATACAGGGTCCCTATGGGTAGGAACTGACCCAATGGCACTTAACAACAATAGTCTAGTTCTGGTTATCAAGCCATTGAGGCTAGGTCAAATGAGTTCTATGTGCAAGTTTGGGTGTTCTTGTGTGTCTGCTCTCACTTCATATCAGCTGGATACTTCACTCTCAGCTCTAGCCCTCTATGGATATGTCCTTGTCTACAGGATCAGGTATCCCCAGGTCTCAACACTTTTAGGAACTCCAAAATTTTGAGCTACTATGCATTTGACCTAGCTTGGATTGCTAGTTGACCAGAACCTGACAAGATAAAGATGTTTGGTACTGAGAGCAAGTGCAAATTACTATCACTTACTTTTTGTTTTGTTTTGTTTTGTTTTTATTGTGAACGGAGTGATAATTTACATAGGAGAACATTGCCTTTACACCATTGTTTCATTGCAATGATTACAATCTCCTCTATGCATCTTCATTCAACAGTATTTGTTTCCATTCCCTCTGTTTCGTTTTGTTTTTGTTTTTATTTTTGTTTTTTTGGGAGATGTACACACAAAAAAACTCAGGAATATATAAAAATTTAAACACCCAAAAGGCACATTCTGCAAGACTGCCACTTGGCAGCCAGCACCCATTCCGTCTCTTTCCATGAGTCCAGAAACCTCAGCTACTTTCTTTCTCCAGGTCCTCATCTCTGCCTCCATCTCTGGTGTTGCTGCTACTCTGGATAGGGTCCCTCATTCCACCTGTGCTCTTCTCCCTTGATGGTCCTAGGGTCCTTTGCTTCTGGATTGTAAGATTAACTATTTTCCTCTTTTTATTACAAAACCTCTACCTTGAGTGGAAGAGGCAGAAAGGCATCAATGAAGAAATGGGCTGAGTTATACCCCAGTCCATTGAATCTTGTTGACCTGGAGAAAAGAGAGAGAAGAGGAAGGGCTGGCTGGTCCAAAGTTTGGTGAGACCTGAGGACACTTGAGCTCATGGACAAGGACTTAACCACAGAGGGCTAGAGCTGAGAGTGAAGTATCCAGCTGATATGAAGTGAGGGGAGATGTACAAGAACACCCAAACTTTCAGATAGTACCCTCTGGACCTAGCCTCAATGGCTCAATAATTAGAACTCGACTAGAGGAAGATTGAAAAAAGATTTTTTTTTTTTTTCTGATAAAGGAAACAAGAGTAAATTGATTAAATTTGATGAACCTGATCTATACTCAGAGCAATAGTTACTCTAAATGCCAACAGAGAGGGAAAGATTCTTCATATCAAGTATCAATGCTATCCCCTCTGTTCACAGAGTAGATGTTGTTGTTGTTGTCAGGTGCCATCGAGTCAGAACCGACTCATAGCGACCCCATGCACAGCAGAACGAAACAATGTCCGATCCTGCGCCAAGCTCACTACTGCCGCCACACTTGACACCATCAATGATGTCACCTGGCTGATCCATCTCGTTGGGGGTCTTCCTCTTTTTCTCTGACCCTCCATATTACCCAGCATGACATCCTTCTCCAGCGAATATTCTCTCTGGACAATGTGTCCAAATTATGAGAGATGAAGCCTAGCCATCTTGGCCTCCAAGGAGCACTCT
>NW_006408888.1:304674-306047 GCF_000296735.1 Chrysochloris asiatica | reverse complement strand
TAAGTATTCCTTTATATGTGGTTCAGAGTTCTGGGACCATCCCCTGAGCCTGCTTGGTTGGGTATTCTGTGTTGTTGTTGGCGGAGCTCTCTGCTATATGTCCACCCGATCTGCCATCTTGTTTGTTCTCCCAATCATACTGTCATTTTTGTTTTGGATTTTTCCTGATGATCTGTCTTTGATGATGTATCCTTTGTTGCTCTAGTTTTTCCAGGGTGATTTGCTTGTACTTTCTAGAGGGAATGTCCCACTTCAGAAGGTTCTGGATGGGGCTTAGGATTCCATATAAGGTCCTATACACTGCAAAGCCTCCACAAGATGCCTATTTCACTGGGCAAGTTCTAGAACCCCTTTTTGGTATTCCAATCAGTTATAGGCTGAAGACGGGCTTACAAGCTGTCTGCAATCATGTTTTCCAACATTGCTTTCTATCCTACTCAAGGGTCTATTTTACAATAGTAGTCAAGGGAAATCAATATTCATAAGACAGTCAAGCATCTTAACATTATTCCTCTGGACAGACGATGCTTCAATCCCTGTATCACAGAACCCCATTGTTCCAAGCCTGAGCACACATCACAATTTACCTCTGCACCATTTAGCCCATGCAAATCTGTCTCAGTGTTCCCTTATCTATGTTGTTATTTGATCCCCTTCCCCATTTTTGTGTATTGCCCTCCCCAACACCCAAATAACACCCAAATGATGGTGTGTCTACCCACTACCCTGTGCTCAGCTGTCCCCTTCCTTCACTCCCCCCAAGCTCCCCACCTCACTCCCACCGGTAACCCACGAAGAACACCCCCACCCTTTTAGTATGGGTATCTTTTCTTAATCTTTTACAATAATGGCCTTATGCAATATTTGTCTTTTTGTGACTGACTAATTTCACTCTGCATAATGTCCTCAAGGTTCATCCATGTTATGCATTGGCTTACAACATCCTTGTTATTCTTTAAGGTAGCATAGTAGTCCATTGTGTGTATGTACCAAAGTTTATCCATTCTTCCGCTGATGGTCACTTAAGTTGTCGACATCTTTCTGCTATTGTGAATAGTGCTGCTATGAACACTGTTATGTATCGTGGAGTCAATTCTGACTCATAGTGACCCTGCATAGGGTTTCCGAGGCTGTAAATCTTTATAGGAGCAGAACGCCTCATCTTTCTCCCACAGAACTGCTGGTAGTTTCAAACTGCTGACCTCGAGGTTGGCAGCCCGACTTGTAACCACTATGCTACCAGAGCTATGAACATTGGTGTGCATATATCTACTCGTGTTATGGTTCATATTTCTTGTGGCTATGTCCCAAGTAGAGGAATTGCTGGATCATAAGATATTTCTATTTCCAACTTTCTGAGGAAATGCCACACT
>NW_006408888.1:301527-303263 GCF_000296735.1 Chrysochloris asiatica | reverse complement strand
GACAAAGGGCATCCTTGTCTGGTTCCTCTTCACAAAGGGAAGGCTTTCAGTTTCTCTCCATTGAGAGGGATGTTTACTATTGGTTTTGTATAGATACTCTTCATTATGTTGAGGAATTTCCCTTCAATTCTTTGTTGAGTGTTTTTAACAGGAATGGATGTTGGATTTTGTCAATGCCTTTTCTGCATCAATTGATATGATCATGTGGTTCTTTTCTTTTTTCTTATGTGGTGGATTATGTTAATTGTTTTTCTAATGTTAAGCCATCCTTGAATCCCTGATATGAATCCCACTTGATCATGATGTATTATCTTTTTTATGTGCTGCTGGATTCTGTTGGCTAGGATTTTGTTGAGAATTTTTGCATCTATGTTCATGAGGGATATTGGTCTATAATTTTCTTTCTTAGTGATGTCCTTTCCTGGTTTTGGTATGAGGTTTATGCTTGCTTCATAGAATATAAGTTTTCTATCCTCTTCTATATTCTAGAATAATTTAAGTAAAACTCATAACAGCTCTTCCCTGAATGTTTGGTAAAACTCACCAGTGAAGACATCTAGACTTAGAATTTTTTTTAGTTAGGAATTTTTTGATGACCTAGTCAATTTATTCCTTTGTTATAGGTCTGTTCAAATTTTCTACTTCACTCTGTGTAAGTTTAAGTAAGTTGTGCTTTTCTGAGATTGCATCCATGTCATCTAAATTTCCAAATTTGTTTGAGAATAACTCTTCATAATATTATGCTATTATTCTTTTTGTATCTATTGGTTCTCTTTTGACATCACTCATGTAGATTCTTATGCATGTTGTTTGTGTCTTCTCCCTCTTTTCTTTTGTTCAGTTTGCCAATGGTTTGCCAATTTTATTAATTCTTTCAAAGAACCAGCTTCTAGTTCTTTTGCTTCTGTCTACAGTTTTTCTGCTTTCTCTTTTATTTCTGCTGTAATCTTTATTATTTTCTTTTTTCTGTTGACTGTAGTTTTACTTTGCTGGTCTGTTTCCAGTTGTTGGAGATGTTATGTTAATGTGTTGATTTTGTATTTTTTCTTCTTTTTGAATGTGAGTATTTATTGCAATAAATTGTCTTCTCTGGAATGCTTTTGCTTTGTCCCAAAGATTTTGATATGTTGTGTTTTAATTCGGAGTTATTTCTAGGAACTTTGTGAATTCACGTTTTATTTCTTCCACTACCCAGTCACTTTTAATCAGGGTGTTACTCAGTTTCTATGCATTCGAGTTTATTTCCTTGGTCTTCTTATTGTTGATTTCTACTTTTATATCATTGTAGTCTGAGAAGATGTTTTGTAGTATTTTGATGTTTGTAAATTTTTTGAAGGCTTCTTTTGTGGCCTAACACATGGCCTATTCTGGAGACACATGCACTGGAAAAGAATGTGTACTGTGTTGTTGTTGGATTGAATGCTCTGTACACATCTATGATATCAAGTTGGTTGATTGGGTTGTTTAGTCCTCTGCGTTTTTGTCTAGTTACCTTCTCTTTGTTCTATCCTTTTTCAAAAGTGGTATATTAAGATATCCCACTATTATTTTAGATTTGTCAATTTCTTTTTTTCAAATCTATTAGAGTTGGCTTTATAAATTTTGGAGGTCTTTCATTGATAGCATAGATATTTATCATGGTTATGTGATCCTGTTCAATTTACTCTTTAATCATGAGAAAATGTCTCACTGTATCTATTATCCTGGTTTTTGCCTTAAAGTTTATTTTATCAGAG
>NW_006408888.1:298610-300281 GCF_000296735.1 Chrysochloris asiatica | reverse complement strand
ATCTTACTTATTCACTGTCCAGCTTTCGCATCCATATGAGGTTATTGAAAATACCATGGCTTGGGTCAGGCACACCTTAGTCCTCAAGCTGACATCACAGAGTAGATAGGGACTGGCAACTTAGACATTGGCTACAAAAAATGAGGGATAATAAAGACAAGAAGTGAATGCCTTACAAAGTTTCAAGAGGGAGTTTAGTTTAAGAGTATGGGGGGAAAGAAAGAGTCCCCACTGAATAGCTGTCATCTTGTTTAGATGGGTCTGATGAAATGAGATGGGGATAAGATTCAATAGTGAATAATTGTTATCATGAATAATTGTGACTGTCAATTGTAAGGGTAGAAGTTTTGTAACAAAAACAAGGGAGTGGTTAATGATACAGTCCAGAAACAGAGTAACCTAGCTAGGACCATCAAGAGAGAAGTGCACAAGCAGACTGCGGGACCTTATCCAGAGAAGCAGCAGCACCAGAGATGGAGGCAAAGATGGGAGCATGGAGAGGGGGAGCAGCTGAGGACTCTAGATTTATGGGAAGAGAGGAACTAAGAGCTGGTGGCCATGAGGCAAACTTGCAGAATGTGACCTTTGGAGATGTAAATTATTATATATGCCTGAGTATTTTGTTTGTTGTTGTTGTTGTTTTTAAAAAGTTAAAATGGATAGAGAGAAATGCTGTTAACTGATGGTACATGGAGGGGATTATAATCATTGTAATGAAGCAAGGTGAATAATTTGTTGAATGTAAAACTGATATGACCTGTAAACTTTCAATCAATCCACAATAAAAACCTTAAAACACACACACACACACACACACAAACCTCTATCTTTACAATTGTGACAATAGCAAATAGTCAGAATAACAATTACACACAATTGAATCACAAGAATACTATCCTCATCTCCTTCCACCATACCCATCTTTGACAAAATTAAAACTTGTCAAAACCCTCCCCCTATACTCTTAACCTAAACTCCTTTATGAAAATTTGCAAGCCTGACACTTCATGCCTCTATTGCCCCCTCATTTTAGGTAGCCAGTGTTTAAGTTGCCTATCCCTATGTACTCTGTATACAGAAGGGATAGGATTGATACTTACTGTGTAGACTCGTTCCCTCTCAGTTAGTACCTTGACCTACTACATCCATAAATATAGTTCAAGTTCAAAATATTGTAACAATTTGCACTTGTTTCCTTTATCAAAAATTGCTTTTGTTTTATGTTCCTCTAGTCGAATTCTGATTATCAAGCCATCAAGGCTAGGTCAAATCGGTACTATCTGCAAGTCTGGGAATTCTCATGAATCTCCCTTCACTTCATACCAGCTGGATGTTTCACTCTTAGCTCTAACCCGCAGTGGCTATGTCCTTGTCCATGAGCTCAGATGTCCTCAACTCTCACCACACTTTGGACCAACCAGCCCTTCCTCTTTTCTCTTTCATCTCCAGGTCAATGGGAGTCTATGTAACAAGGTTGAACTCAGCCCATTTCTTCATTACTGTCTTTCCCCCAATTCCACTCACCAGTAGTTTAACCTGGTCTCCAGCAAGCTTGCATGCCTGCTCATGTGTTCCTTTTGAGTTTCAGTCTTGGAGGGGGGTTTGTCCTGAAGGCACTTGATATCTTGTCTTGATGGCTCCCTGGTGAACAACTTGCTTGTTCTTGTAGTA
>NW_006408888.1:291585-292719 GCF_000296735.1 Chrysochloris asiatica | reverse complement strand
GTTCACACCTTTATCTTCGAGGATGGAAGGACATGGTGGGTGCATGCCTCTGATCCTTCACCTGCTCTATCTTGCTGAAGAAGGCTGCTATGGAGCTTCTGGTGCCGTTCGATCAGAAAACTTTAATTTTCTTGTTTCTGTTACAAATTCCACTGGCTATAAGCTTTCAAACTTTCTAAATATTCCTTTATATGTAGTTCAGAGTTCTGGGACCATCCCCTGAACCTGCTTCATCCAGCATTCTGTATTATTGCTGATGGAGATTCTCACTGCACTTCTCCCTAATCTGCCATTAAACCCTGCCTCTACAACTTACTTTTGCTTATGAGTGCAGTTATTCGAAATATGAACTGGAATGAAAGGATTCTTTATATTAAGGAACAAGCTTGTTTCCTCAATGTACTGAGTTGATTGCTGTTATTGTTATGTGCTGTGGAGTCAGTTCTGACTCATAGCAACCCTGTACAGTGTTTCCAAGGTTGTAAATCTTTATGGGAGCAGAAAGCCTCCTGTTTCTCCTGTGGAACAGCTGGTAGTTTCGAACTGCTGTCCCTGAAGTTAGCAGATAGGGATGGATAATTTATGGTAGGGGCTATCAAGGCTTTAAGTGACTGGCTTACAATCTTTTGTGAGAGTGCTTAGTTTCATAATTCAGGAGGTAAGATAGAATCACCCACAGTCACAGTTGCAACAATCACAATTAATCTTGCTAACAACTACTCACAATTTAATAATAAAATCCTATCCCCATTTCAAGATTAATCTTGACTGTGGAATATGTGCAAATAACAGGGGAGAATAGTTCATTTTTCATTTCAGGAAGAGATGATCCCAGGACCCTTAAGAAGGAGGAACATGTTCAGAGGATGAGATCCTACCTTAAAAAGTGGCAACAAAAATTTATTTTTGATAAAGGAAATGAGGTAAATAGCTACAATTTGATGACATTGACCTATACTCATGGAGGTAATAGTTCAAAATACCAAGAGAGGGGAGGAGTCTTCACATCAAGTATCAATGCTATCCTCACTGTACATAGAATAGATAGGAATGGGCAACCTAGACATTGTTGTTGTTGTTGTCAGGTGCCATCAAGTCAGAACCAACTCATAGCGACCCCATGCACAGCAGAAC
>NW_006408888.1:278318-287828 GCF_000296735.1 Chrysochloris asiatica | reverse complement strand
TCATTTGTCTGCAGAAATCTATCATTCGTTCTCCAGCATCATTTCTATTACCAAGTCCAAATTTTCCAACTACTGGTCCCTCCTCTTTGCTCCCTACTTTTGCATTCCAATCACCAGTAATGATCAATATATCTTGATTCCATGTTTGATCGATTTCAGACTGAATAAGTTGGTAGAATTCTTCTATTTCATCTTCACTGGCTTTAGTGGTTGGTGTATAAATTTGAATAATAGTGTATTAACTGAACTTCCCTGTAGGCACATGGATATTATCCTATCACTTATAGCATTCTACCACATGACTGATCTGGATATGTTCTTTTTAACATTACCTACCTAAAATGAAGGTGCGGTAAAGACACACAGTGACTGGCTTACAAGGTTTCAAGAGGGAGTTTAGTTTAAAAGTGTGTGGGGGAAGATAGAGTCCCCACTGAATAGTTTTCATCTTGTCTAGATGGGTCTAGAAAAAAGAGATGAGGATAAGATTCTTATGATTCAATAGTGAGTATTTGTTATCATAACTAATGAAGATCGTCACAACTGTAAAGGTAGAACTTTTGTAACAAAATCGGGGGAGTAGTTAATCTTACAGTCCAGATACAGAGGAACTTAGGACCATCAAGGGAAAAGAGGTCAAGCGGAATGAAGGACCTTATCGAAAGAAGCAGTGACACCAGAGATGGGGACATGGAGAGAGAGAGCAGCTGAAGACTCTAGACTCATGGGAACAGAGGGACTGAGAATTGGTGGCCAAGAGGCAGACTTGCAGAATGTGACCTTTGGTGGTGTAAATTATTATATATGTATGAGTGGGTAAAAAAAAAAAAAAATGAGAGCTAAAATAAATAGAAATACTATTAGCTGATGATACATGGTGGGGATTATAATCATTGTAATGAAACAAAGTATAAGATTTGTTTAATGTAAAACTGATGATCTACCCTGTAAACTTTCACTGAATTCATAATAAAAACTTAAAAAACAACAACAACATTACTGTTGACTTGATTCCGACTCATAACACCTGCATGCATTGCAGAGTAGAGCTACTTCTTAGCATTTTTTTAAACAATGATGGAAGAAGTCCAGAGACATCAGAGACAATAGGAAAGAACCTGACAATTCAATTTTTTAATCCTAAGGATCAGCTCTACTCTGTGGCCTGTGCAGTTGTCATGGTTCAGAATCAACTTGATAGTGATGTTGTTGTTGTTGGTAAGTGCTATTGAGAGAAGCAGATCACTGTTGGAATGGTTCTCATTAACTGTCAATCTTTTGGTCTAGTAATTACTGCAAACTGTCTTAAGTGCCACCTAGAGAACATCTCATCTTCTATTGTTGTTGCTAAGTGCTGTCAAATCAGATCTGACTCATAGCAACCCTGAATTGGGTTTTCGAGAATCAGCTGGTGAGTTTGAAATGCAAGTAGTCCAATGCTTATCCTACAGTGTCACACCAGGACTCTTCTCATCCTCTGTTCTTGTTGTTAAGTGCCATCAAGTTGTTTCATCTCATAGAGACCCTGTATGGGACATTCTAAGTAGTGGGTTAGAACCACCAACCTTGTGTTAGCAGCCCAGTGGTGATCCTATAATGCCGCAGCAGGACTCTTCTTCAAGACTATTGCACTTAGTTCATAAAGGGGCATGGAACTAGGCCTTAGCCATTCAGCATTCCTATTCACTTGGCTACTGACTGATTCAAAAGCAAGTATTTGACTAAGCTAGCCTAAAGTGACTTCTTTTAGGAATGGGAGGAAAATGTAAGTTTGGGACTGCTTACTACAAGAGAAGAGCTTGGATCTGTGTTGGGGTCATAGCATGGAGCCAGATGATTAAAGAAGTCCAGGGACATGTGAGTCACGAGGAAAGAAAATGACAGTTCAAACTTTATCAGAAAATTTTCACTATCAAGAGACAGTTTAGATTGTTGTACTTATCTACTATGATCATGACTTAATCACTCCATAGAAGCAAGTCAGAAATTACAGGTTGTTCTTGGCAATACATTAAACCCTTCCTTATTTACTCGCAGTTGTATTCGCATCACCCTGGTGTCTGGGTTCTTAGTACCACAATTCATATTGATTGTGGCGTCTGGTCCTTTTTGTCTGGCTCTTCTCCAATCTCCCCTTCTGACTTCTCAACATTTTTTTGATCTTCTGTTTTGTCCTCAATCCCCTTCTATATATCTACTGAGAAATTCTGCTTTATCTTCTACATGGAAGAATCTTTACATGCCCTAGTCATTCTTCAGGGTTGTGCGATTCATGCACACTGAAGAAATTATGGAATTCTTCTTTGGCATGAAGCACAATATTTAGGATCCTGATGATACATTTATTTTCCATTAACATATCTATGATATAAATATTAGTAACTAGTGAAAAAATCTGGAGTTATAGTATGGCACAATAAAGTACTGGACCGCAAGGTCGGTCTGAACCAAAGGTCGCAGGTTCCGGCTCACTGGTCACTCCTTGACAACTCTACATATAGGGTTGTTATGATCAACAACACTTAACACCAACAACAGTGCAAGAATCTATTTTGATTTAAAATTGCTACATGAGTTTTGTCAGCATGCTTTTCTTCTAAAAAAAAAATAATAAAAAAGTGGCAGCAGAGACTGATAGCACGAAGAGACAGAGCAGCTGGGGGCTCTAGGCCCATGGACTAAGACTGTGTGCCTGTGCGCAGGAGGCTAGCTTGCAGAATATGCCCTTTTGACATTAAAATCAAGATGTATATTTTGTTTTATATGTGTACGTCAAATATTTTTGTTTTATTCATTTGTCAAATATAAGATGTAAATGGGGAGCCGTAGAGAGGAAGTAGGATAACTGTTGTTGCATGGAGAAGATGGTGACCATTGAAATGATATCAACTGTGTAATTTGTTCAATGTAAAGCTGACAGTCTTGTCTGCAAACATTCACTCAATTCACAATAAATGTTTTTGAAAACTAAAGAAGTATTCAAGAGCAAAGATGTGAGTTTGAGGACTAAGGAGTGTTTTACCCAAGCCATGGGATTTTCAATAGCCTCATATTCATGTGAAAGTTAAACAATAAAAAAAGAGAACTGTAGAAGAATTGATACATCTGAGTTATGTTAGAGGAGAATATTAAAAATACTATTGACTGCCAGAAGAACAAACAAATCTTTGTTTGAAGAAGTATAGCCAGAATGCTCTTTTGAGCAAGCATGGCCAGGCTTCATCTGTCATACTTTGGATATATTATCAGGAGGAACCATTCCCTGGAGAATGACATCATCCTTGGTAAAATGGACGAAAGTGAAAAAAGAGGAAGCACCCCAGTGAGATGGATTGGCACAGTGACCACAGCAATGGGTTTTAGCATAGCAACAATTGTGAGATTGGTGCAGGACTGGGCAGTGTTTTGTTCTGTTGTGCATAAGGTCACTGTGAGTCGGTACTAACTTGATAGCACTAACAATAACTGTGTATTAATTTGTTATTATTTCCTTTTGCAGAAACTAAGTGCTACTAAATAGACATAATTATTTTGTATACTATGACTTTATTAAACTTTATTAACATTATTTATTAGCTATAATAGCTTTTTGTTCATTACTTAGCAATTATGAGTAACATAATGGCAAGCAGTTTTACTTCTTCCCTTAAATATAAATTCCTTTTCTTCCTTTGACTTATTGCACTTTCTTGAATCTCTAGTACAATATTATACTAGTAGAAGGGATGAGAGTATAAACAATGTAACCTGGTGGTGATGGTTTCATCCTTATCCATGAGGGTTTCTATGGGTTTTTGCAGTTGCCCTTTAACATACTGATCATGTTATCTTTTAGTCCTAATTTGTTCAGATAATTTTATTATGAGCATGTGCTTAATTTTGTCAAGTGACTTTCTGTATCCACTGAATGAACATATGGCTTTCCTAATTTATTGTCTGAACTGTTGTTGCTAAGTGATGTTGAGCCTGTTCTGGCTCACAGAGACTCTGTATAGGGATTCCAATGACTGGCTGGTGGGTTTGAACCACCAACTTTGTGGTTCAAAGAGACCTTGGGGTCCAGTTCTTATCCTACAGCACCAGTCATGAATTTGACTTTGGGAAGGTTTTGCTTTATCTTAATACTGCTAGGGATTCATTGCATTTCTTAAACCTGTAATTTAATGTTTTCAACCAAATTTAGCAAATTTCAATCCAATATTTTTTTCATTATTTTCCTGCTCTTTATTTTTTCTCATTTTTTTTTTTTTTCTGGGACTCCAATCACATGTATATTAAATGGCTTGATATGATCACTCAGATCTGTGTGACTCAAACCTCTTTTCATCAATCTTTGTTATTGCCATTCTTCAGATTTATTTTATCTACTTTTAACTTTACTTCTTCCTACTCCTAGCTGCTGCTGAGAACAAACACTAAATTTTAATTTGTTATTGACTTTTTAAACTTCAAAATGATTCACATTTTTTAAAAAAATCACTTCTCTCGCAAATTTTTATCTATTCTCTCACTTGTTATTGTTGTTGTTAAGTGCCGCCGAGTTGGTTCTGATTCATAGAGACTTTATATAAGGTTTTCAAAGAGTGGCTAGTGAGTTTGGACCCCCTATCTTGTGTTTCAAGTAGACAGGAAAAGACTTCAGCCTGCCTCATGGATTTAGGACTCACCAGCCTCTACAACCACTTGCTCACTGTACAAGTGAAGAAATTATTGGATATTATGAAATATAGATCCATGAGTATTTATCAAAATTTGAGAATTCCATTTGTGTTGTGGATGAGACGCTGCAGACTATGATGCCTGTTTCTAGAAATTAGTTGTTGCAGAAACTGGAATCACTTGAAGAAGCTCGAGTAGATTTTGTTTCTGTGTATAGATTAATTTCAATGTTTTGTGTTTATTTGGCCACTCAGGGAGATAATCCTAAGAAACATTTAGTCAAACAGGAATTAGAAAGAATCAGAGATACATTAACACAGTGGAGGAAATAACAAACCAAAAGAAGGTTGACAAGTTTGGCAGAATTACACCTTCAAGAGTCATGAAAAATGCCCTTTGGGAATCCAAATCTAAAGATTCTCCAGATGTTACCAATAAAGGAAAAATTAAAACAACCTTTTTTTGTTTTGATGTATGTATATTTTTAAAGTACATCATTTAAAAAGTTTTCCACAAAATAGATGATTACTATATGGTACTGCATGGCTTAATTATATTCCTTAATGAATTTATATATAAAATTTACACTTGAAATTTGTAATGCTCAAGACTTTTTTTTCCAAAAAGGTGAAGTCATCTTGCTTAAGGTCGCTTCTTGGAAACCCTATACAGGGTCTCTATGGGTCAGAACTGACTCGGTGGCACTTAACATCAACAACAACAACATAAATACTTACGAAGTTTTTAACATTATGGCATATGTTATTCTGCACCATCTCCTAAGGAAACTCTTACTCCGTATGTGTTAATAATTGTAGCACTATTTTTTAACCACCTATAAAATTTAAGTTAATTGTTCTTTGTAGATATTTGTATTATTTTCAATGCTCCTTATGAAATGTGCTACTTGAAGGGTATTTTTTATTAGAGGCAGTCCCTTGATTACAAAGAAGTTCTGTTCCTAAATTTGTCTTTAAGTCAAATTTGTAAATAAGTTAGTTGAAGCATTAATCTAATTGCAATTGGTCAAATGATTGTTTTAAGGTTGTATCACTTGCTTATCAAGGTTGGTAATGAGTACTCATCCAATTGTGATAAAATGTTCTTCATATAATCTAGTTTCTCAGATTATTTGTTCATCATATAGATTGAATATGTATGGCGAAAGAATACAACTCTGACACATACCTTTCCTGATTTTAAACCATTCAGAAGTAGTCTGCCTTTCTTTTGTTTTTAATAAAACAGTTGACCATTATTACTCACTGCATTTTATGACTATGATCCAATTTCTACATTCTGAGGACATTAAAATTCTTAATCTCTATAATGACATTCTTCTGACTTCAGCCTAAATTAAACTACTTTCTTCTTTCTTAACTGTAACTCCATCCTACAATAATATAAACAGAATTGTGGCCATATAATCCTTTCCCAATTATGGTGACCTTATGTGTGTCAGAGTCTTTTAGAAGATTTTTCAATGGCTGAAATTTTGGAAGTGGATCACTAGTCCTTTCTTTTGAAATAAAATCAACCTCAAACCTTTTCATTAGCAACTGGTTTTTGTTTTGTTTTGTTTTGTTTTTTTGTACTCCCAGGGATTTCCTGATCTCCAAACATCCATTAAAACAAACAAAAAAATAAACAAAACATTGTAAAATTAAATGCACTCTAAATTCAAGATGATTGTTGGAGACTGTCCTTCACATATAGCTGTCTTTTATCAGTTTTGGTTTCATCTTAAGCATTTTATGCATGTTGTTGCTTTTAAGTGCTGTTGAAGTGGCTCTGACTCATAGAGACCCTGTATATGGTTTCAGAGGAGAAGCTGGTGGGTTTGAATCACTGATATTGTGGTTAGCAGTGTAGTGCATATTCTGCAGTGCCACACCAAGACTCATTAAGTTGATTAAGAACTAGCATGTGTGTGTATTGTGACTGTGTGTGTGAGTTTCATTTTTAATTCAATGTGGGTCAAGGCTTTCTAAAATGCTGTAAAATTGATTGTTGTGGCTGTTATTAAGTGCTGTTGGGTTGGTTCTGATTTATAGTGACCCTGTATGGTGTTTCTGATCTTGTGGTTCAAACTGACTTTGGGGTCAGGTACTTATCCTATGACGCTACACCAAGATTCCACAACTATAGTTGTTGTTGTTGTTGTGAAGTGCCGTGGAGTCAGTTTTGAGTCCAACAGATGCTGTTTAGTTTCCAAGGAGTGGCTGATGGGCTTGAAGTGCTGACCTTGCAGTCTAGCGCATTAACCCACAGCTCCACACACGGACTCCATAACATTAATTACTGGAAAGTATATCATGGACTTGGGTAGCATCAAACTACTATGAATGTTTCTAAATGCTTAATCTAAATGCCAGTTCTCAACTGGCCTACAAAGCACACATTGAGTATCATAGCATTGCATATGCCCACAAAAACTAAGCAAAATAAATGGGAAAATAACTTTCTATTGAATTGTTGCTGTTGTTGTTAAGTGCCGGTAAGTCTGTTCCAACTCATAGTAACCCTGTATAGGTTTTCTGATGACCAGCTGGTGGATTTGAATTGCCTACCTTGAAAGCCCCATAATCTGTGCCATAGAATGAGCACTGTTTTAGCATCACTTTCATCTGGCATCCTGTGTATGATCTCAATGTAACCAACAGTGTTATTATTGAATTTGTTGCTATCTACTTGACAGAGATGATGTTAAATCAATCCAGATTCATTTCATAATTAGACTGACCTTTGAGGCTTGAGTTGATCTCCAAAATGTTTGGGACATCTGTGAGAAATATTCATATTTTAAAAAATCAATGTGTAAGATATCCTGGTTTGGCTCTCAAGTACAGAATTGTATTTTGCAGGACTATTTTATGATCACAGTATGAGAAACATTTCATTAAGCTATATTTGCATTAATTTAGTAGTTAATGGCATCTCAAATCAAGAGAGTTGAATGAGCTGAGACCACAGAGGTCTTTTTTTTTTTTTTCCCCTGTTAGCAATGACATCTCCGTTTTCTTGCTATAAAATTTCACTACAGGAAGGAAAGCATGTTCTCATTAAATTAAATATATTTTCCCATTGGCTACCAAGTAAGAATAGGGAGACCTATGAAAATAATCAATTTGGAAGAATTCCCATAGTTCCTGTTACCAGTGTACATTGTTAAATGAATAGAAACTCTCTGCAATGTGCAACCTCAAACCACTATCAGTAAATATTTGCTACTAGATTTGCCTCAAGTCTACCAGTGACAAACATTTCCATAGGCAAAATTCAAAGCCCAGACGTGATCTTGAAATGGGCATGGTTTTTGAGTTCTGACCAATTCACCTGGATAAAACACAGTTCAAAGATTTCATTTCAAACTCTGTTAAAATAGCAAATGCTTTTTATCAAATTTGGATATATTGTAAATATTGAGTTGATGTTTCAGAGACATAGAAAAGTGAATTTCACTTCTGCTTCTCTAAGCCCCAAAATATAAACCATAAAGAATAATCTCAATTTTTCATAATTTAATTTTTTCCTGTAATTATTCTGTATACAACCTGAGTATTATCAGAATTGGATAGCTGATATTTCCTTTGAAGGTTTGGGGTAGGTGGTTTTCTTTGGTTGGATGGCTCTTAATTAGAAAAGCTTAAACTTTGCTTGTCTTCATATCATTTGATGATTTGGTATATTCTATCATATATGGGTGAGTCTACCTGAAGTTGATAGAGTGCTTTATTATTATAACAAAAATTTATTGAGCACCTGGTATGTTTCAGGAACTGAGAGAAAGCACTGAACAGAAACAGGTAACTCATCTTCATCACTACTTTATGGAGCTTAATTTTTAGGATGAGTAAACTAGCAGTGTAGTGGATATGAATTGGGCTGTGAGTTGCAAGGTCAGCAGTTCGAAACTACCAACTGTTCTGTGGGGGAAAGATGAGGTTTTCTGCTCCCGGAAAGATTTACAGCCTCAGAAACCTTGTACAGGGTCACTATGAGTTGATTCAGACTCACGGCACATAACCACCACCACCACCAAACTGGCAATAAATCTAACAATATGTACTAATGATACAGAACAGGACTGATACAGAACATTGGATATGAGAGAGTTGTTGGAGCATTAACTTATGCAACCTCTTGACCATTTTCTTTTATTAATGATTTGTTCTATCTGGGAGTCTTGGCATGGCATTGTAGGATAAGCAATGGACTGCTACAAGATACAAGAGAGAAGGAGGAAGTTGCTAAAATTTGTAGCCTCTTCTTTTCTGACAGTCCCTGCAAATAAGATAACCTCTCAACATGTGCTAGTTAAGGAGTAAACCTATGTGAATGTAAACAATGGTATATGTGAGCTCTCTTACTCTTAGACTATAATGCATCATCAAGATACAACTAAGAAAACTTATTTTGGTAATCATTTCATTCACAATGGTTGTAGAATTTAAGGGTCATTCAAGTTTTGTATTCACTGGTATACTTGTAAAAAGAAAGAACACATTCTTTTTTTTCTTTTTTAAAGATCTTATTGTGAATTGAGTGATCGTTGTGATAGTTTACATCGGAAAGCATCAGTTTCACATTCATTGTTTCATTGCAATGATTACAATCTCCTCCATGCATCATCATTCAACAGTATTTGCTTATATTCCCTGTTTTTTTTTTTGTTTTGTTTTTATTTGTTTGTGTTTTGTTGTTGTTGTTGGGGGGGGAATGTACACAAAAACACTCAGAAATATATAATCATTTAAACAACTAAAGGGCACATTCTGTAAGCCTGCCTCCTGGCCACCAGCACTCAGTCTTTTTCTTTCCATGAGTCTAGAGTCCTCAGCTGCTCTCTCT
>NW_006408888.1:271920-277068 GCF_000296735.1 Chrysochloris asiatica | reverse complement strand
ATGGTTTGGTGCCGACTCGATGGCACCTAATAGCAACAACAACAATATCTGTGCCCTAGTGGCACAGTGGTTAGTTGCTTGAATGCTAACCAACAGGTTTGTGGATTGAATCCACCAGTCACCCCACAGGGGCAAGATGTGGCAGTCTGCTTTCAGAAAGATTACATCTTGGAAACCCCATAGTATCACCTCTGTTTCATTCTATAGGGTTGCTGTGAGATTGTGAGATGGAATAGATTCTACACGTCGTGATTGCTTGTTGCGTTTTTTTTGTTTTTTGTTTTTTTACATCTATATCTAGGAGTCCTGGTGTGGTGCTGTGGGATAAAGCACTGTACCACAAGGTCTGTTTAAACCACAAGATCAGTGGTTCAAACTCACCAGCTACTCCTTAGAAACCCTATACAGGGTCACTGTGAGTTGGCACCAATTCAACAGCACTTAACAACAACAAAATATCTTTATCTAAGGAGCAGGAGAAAGATGAGGCTTTGTGTTCCTGCAAAGCTTTAAAACCTCAGAAATTCTCTTCAGTTCAGGGTCATTATGAAATGGAATGTAACAGACTGCACAACAACAACATATGTAAGAAGGAGTCCACATGCGACACTGTAGAATAAGCACTACAATGCTAATGGAAAGATCAGTGCTTCAAACCCACCAGCTGCTCCTCAGAAACCTTATACAGAGTCATTTTGAGTAGTAACTGACTAAACAGCATTTCACAACATAGTTTAAGAGACCTGGTGACCCAAGAGTTACATTCTTACATGTTAAATTGAAAGACTGGTGGTTCAAAGCCTCCAGGGGTAGCTATGCTTCATAACTGACTGGACTGCACCTAACAACATAGCTTTATATCTATATTTACAATATATGCTGGTGAAAAAAACCTGTTGAGGATTATCACTAGGCGAAAGAAGACCCTCAGGCACAGAGGTCACATAGTCAGCCAAAGACATTGTTTATAAATTTAGTGGCATGTTTCCTCTCATAAGTTATTATTTAGATTTAGCAGTTCTTAAGAACACAAATTGTATTTTTACAATATTATGCACTAACGAGGACTAAGTGGAATGGAGCACTGCCATCTTTTGCTAATTAAGAACAGTGCAGTAGAATCAATTTAATCCATTTCCAAAGAAATGTGGCATGTGAGAAACTAGTTCTTTTGCTCACATTTAGATTGGGTAATATTTTTATTATGACTTTCATAACCTGGCCTAACTCTATACTAATTGTTTTAATCACCACAATTTCAAATTATATGAACTACTTGGCCATAATTAATACAAGACAAGCAGTGCCTTTCAGGATGATTATATAATATTATAAATTTATCATAAACTCCAATGATGTTCTATCTTAATTATAGAAATTAATAGATTCTGTATATGTTTAATTATCTGTTACATTGATATTCCTATAACTTTAAAACAATTCTGTTTTAATATGGCCAGTTCTCAAACATGAATTCACTAATGGGGCATAACAAACAAGTTATCACTGTACTTTAGGAAGGGAAACCATCCATTTATGTATGCAATTTTTCATGCTTTATATATACATATATAAATGTATGCATATATAATTTATTAAATTTGAAACATATTTATACAGGTTTAAAAGATAAATTCTCATCTACTTCAATAGTTTTGTACATATTGCAGTAGGGTTGTGAATAAAAATATATTTTACTTGTTCTTTCCTGCTCCCACCAGAGAAGTAACTGCTTGTATGGGTAATACTGAACAGCTAACCTTAAGATCTGCAGTTCAAACCCACCAGCTGCTCCTCCAAATCCCTATGCTGGGTAGTGAGGAGTGGGAACTGACTCCATAGCATGTAACAACAGAAACAACATGGTTAAAAAAGTCTGAGATTAAAGGTACATTAAATAGTAGAAAAAATTTGTTCAAAACATTTTAGCTGAAGAATTCTTTTTAATATTTTAAGTACTACTTCCATAGACAAATTTTCCCTAGGTATTAACCAAACCCTCTGCCCTCAAGTCAATTTGTATTCGTGGGGAGTTGTTGTTGTTAAGTATTAATTCGAGTTGGTTCTGACTCATAGCCACCCAGTATAGGGATTCTGTGGAGTGGCTGGTATGTTTGAATCAACAACCATGTGGTTAGAACTCCATACACAGGACCAGAGGACAGAGTAGATCTTCCTAAGAGTTTCTAAAAGAGTTGTAAGTTCTTCACAGAAGTGTTCAAACCTCTGATATTTGGTTAGCAGCAGAACACTTTATCCTCTGTGTTGTCAGTCATCCCCCCTTTCAAAAATTCTCTAGGAACTTATATTAAACTCTCACATCTCTATTTGGGGTAGTGTTAAAAAAAGAAAATTTGGCTTAACTAAATAAATTTATCAACTTAGAGTGATGGATCTCTCTCATTTTCATGTAATTTCATACTCCCTTTTGTCATCCTAAATATGTATTAATTCAACCTTTTCTTCTGAAACATTTGACAATTTTCAATTTGGGGTTTATTTTCCATTTTTATTGCCATATTACTAGTTCAAATGAGCAATATTTTTCAAGTAATTGTTTGTAATAGACTCTTAACTAGTGGTCCCTTTCTCAGAACTTCAAAGTAATTTGCTACATCTATGTCTATTTTGGACCTGTGATGTGGTGTTGTAGGGCAATCACTGGTCTGCTAACCAAATGGTTGGTAGTTCAAAACCAGTTGTTCCTTGGAAAGTCTATACAGGGTTGTTATGAATCAGAACTAACTTGATGGCACTTAACAATGTTTCTTTTATATAATGTCTCTCTCAACCTCTCTCTCTCTCCTCACTCTGCATTTCTCTCTCTCACACACACATGCACAAAAGCACACATTCATAAGCACACATGCAATATATACACACAGATCCTGGTGTGGTGCTGTGGGTTAATGCATCAGACTGCAAAGCCGTGAACTGCAAGGTCGGCAGTTCAGCTCACCAGTTGCTCCTCGGAAATCCTATACAGGGTCTCTATGGGTCAGAACCGACTCAACAGCACTTAACAACAACAACAACATATACAATTATTAGTTTGCATTCTAATGCAAGGAAAATGTCCCGCTTCCATTTATTTGTCTCAGTATTAATTTAAGGATTTCTATCCAAAAAGGTTATGACAATTTGCATAGTCATGACATTACATGGAATGATGTGATTCTTATATACTACCAATAGAGGTCCTGGTGTGGCACTGTGGGTTCATGCTCTGGACTGCAGAGTCGGTTTGAATTGTGAGGTTGATGGTTCAGGCTCACCAGCAGCTCCTTGCAAACCCTGTACAGGGAACTGACTCTAAGACATTTAACAACAACAACATTACAAATAAGAAGTGTTGTCATTCATTTAAATGCTTACCAGCTTAATAGGTGAGAAACATCTCCATGTCTTAATTCGCATTTTAAAAATTATATATGAAGTATAATACCTTTTTTTCTTTATAACAACAATTTTATTTGGTTTTCTTTTAAGTTAAAGTCATGTCTATTTGTAGGTTTTCTATTCTGTACTAATAAAAAGCCTGATTTTTCATTCATCTGTACCACATGTTTTAATTATAGGACTGAACAAAACCAACAAACCAACAGCAAATATCATGTCTTTTTCCAGCAATTAGTCTTCCCTATATAAATAGAAAAGGACATGATATTTGGTGGACATTGTGGTCGTTGCTGCTATTGAATAAGTTCCATTTCACAGAATTTCAATGAAAAGGAGCAATTTCCAGCAATTAGTCTTAAACTACCAGCTGCTCCGCGGGAGAAAGATGAGGCTTTCTACTCCCGTAAAGATTTACACCCTCGGAAACCCTGTACAGGGTCGCTATGGGTCGGACCCGACTCGACGGCACTTAACAACAACAACAACAACATAAATAGAAAACCACCACTCATCTATAAGATTGTCATAATGTGGTGGCTTGTAAGTTTCTGTGATTCTAGAAGCTGTGCCATGGGTATTTTAAATACCAGCAGGGTCAGCCATGGTGGACAGGTTTCAGATGAGCTTCCAGATGAAGACAAACTAGGAAGAAGAAGTGACTAACTACTTCCGAAAATTTACTCACTGAAAATATTATGAATAGCAAAGAAACACTGTCAGATATCGTGCTGGAAAATGAGCCACTCAGGTTGGAAGACACTCAAAATGAGACTGGGGTAGAGCTGCATCCTCAGAGTAGAGTTGACTGTGATGACATGAATGAAGTATATAGCCTGAGAGAATAAAGCCCTCAGGACCTTCATTTGCTGATGAACTCTAACTAAAAATGAAGAGAAACAGCTGTAAACATTCATTAAATATTGAAATGAAGTATGAATTGGAATGAATGTGCAAAGTATGAATCTAGGAAAATTAAAAATTGTCAAAAATGAAATGGAACACATAAACATCGATATCTTAGTCATTAGTGAGCTGAAATGGACTGGTAATGGCCATTTTGAATCTGATAACTACATGGTTTACTATACCAGCAATGACAAATGGAAGAGGAATTGTGTTGCATTCATTGTCCAAAAGAACATATCCAGATCAGTCATAATGTACACCACTGTCTGTAATACGATAATATCCATGCACCTAAAGGAAAGCCCAGTTAATACCACTATTATTCAAATTTACGCACCAACCACTAAAGCCAGTGAGGTTGAAATAGAAGAATTCTACCAAATTCTTCAGTATGAAATTCATCAAACATGGCATCAAGATGTATTGACCATTAGTGGTGATTGGAATGCAAAGGTTGGGAGCAAAGAGGAAGGATTAGTATTTGGAACATATGGCGTTGGTGATAGAAATGATGCTGAAGATTGCACGAGAGAATTCTGCAAAACCAATGATTTGTTCATTTCAAATGCCTTATTTAGACTGCATAAGAGAGGACTACACAGATGGATCTCGCCAGATGGAATACACAGAAATCAAATTGATTGCATCTGTGGAAAGAGACAATGGAAAAGCTCCATATCATCAGTCAAAGCAAGGCCAAGGGCAGACTGTGGAATAAACCATCAATTGCTCTTATGCAAATTCAAACTGAAGCTGAAGTAAATGAAAATAAGTCCACAGGAGCCAAAATATGAACTTGAATATATCCCACCTGAAAATAGAGATCATCTGAAGAACAGATTT
>NW_006408888.1:267070-268831 GCF_000296735.1 Chrysochloris asiatica | reverse complement strand
CAGGATTGGAGGAAGACTCATTAACAACCTGTGATATTCAGATGATACAACCTTGCTTGCTGAAAGTGAAGAGAACTTATTTACTGATGAAGATCAAAAAGCACAGCCTTCAGTATGGATTGCATCTCAGTGTAAAGAAAACAAAAACACTCACCACTGGAGTAATAAACAACATTCTTATCAAAGGAGAAAAGATTGAAGTTGTCAAGGACTTCATTCTTCTTGGATCAACTATTAACACTTGATAGTGAGGTGGTGGGTCAGAGAAAAAGAGGAAGACCCCCAGCGAGATGGATTGGCCAAGTGCCAGCATCAATGGGCTCAAGCATGACAACAATTGTGAGGTTGGCCCCAGACCAGGCAGTGTTTCATTTTGTTGTGCATAGGGTTGCTATGAGTCAGTACTGACTCAATGGCACCTAACAACAACATAATAGAAAAATTACACATGTGGCCTTTTGGGTCTGACTTTTAGTATATATGATAATGTTTTTAAGGGTCATCCACACTGTAGCATGTACCAATACTTCATTTCTATTTATGACTAAATTCCATAGCATGTTGTTGTTAGGTGTAACTGAGTCAGTGCCTACTCATAGCAACCACATGCACACCTGGAGTGCTGCCCAGCAGTGAGCCATCCTCACAATTGTTCTGTCTGAGCCTATTGTAGCCACTGTGTCAGTTTATCACTTCAAGGGTCTTCCTCTTTTATGATGACCCACTATTTTACCAAACACAACATCCTTTTCTAGAAGTTGACCCTTTCTGATAATACGTCCAAATTATCTGAGATAAAATCTCAGTATCCTTACTTCTAAGGAGAATTCTGGCTGTATTTCTGCCAAGACAAATTTGTTTGTTTCTCTGTCCAGGGCACGTTCATTCTTTTTCTACAACACCACAATTCAAATGCATGAATTATTCATTGGTCTTCCTTATTCATTGTCCAGCTTTCATGTGCATATGAGGTAATTGAAAGTACCATGACTTGGATCCAGTGCACTTTAGTTCTCAAAACAATATCTTTGTTCTGTCACAACTTAAGTGGTCTTTTGCAACAGATTTGCCCAATGCAATACATGTTTTTGTTTCTTGACTGTTGCTACCATGAGTGTGGATTATGGATCCAAGTAAAATGAAAATGAGATCAATGACAACTTCAAATTTTTCTCCATTTATTATAATGCTGTTCATTGTCTAGTTGTGAAGATTTTTGCTGTCTTTATATTGAGTTGTAACCCATACTGAAAGCTGTATTACTTTATCTTCATCTCCAAGTGCTTCATGTCCTCTTTGCTTTCAGCAAGCAAAGTTGTATCAACTGCATATCACAGGCTGTTAAAGAGATTTCCTATAATCTTGATGCTGCATTCTTTTGCATATAGTGCAGCTTCTAGGATTATGTGCTCAGCATAGGGATTGAATAAGTGTGGCGAAAGGATACTACACTGATGAGCACCTTTCCTGATTTTAAGGCATTCGGTATCATCTTGTTTGAATTACTGTCTCTTGTTCTATGTACAAGTTTCTCATGAACACAAATAGGTAATACCCATTCTTCACAATGTTATTCATAGTTTGTTTTGATGGCTTGCTTTTGTAAGCCAATAAAAAACAAATAAACATCTTTCTGATATTCTCTGCTTTCAGTCAAACTTCATATAATGTCGATAATAGTATCATTCAGTCCATACCCTCTTCTTAATCTGACTTTAATTTATGGCATCTCTTTGTGGATGTACTGCTGCCATTGTTTTT
>NW_006408888.1:229360-264080 GCF_000296735.1 Chrysochloris asiatica | reverse complement strand
TTATCATGGTCAACTCTACTTTGAGGAGACATCACATCCCCAGTCGCATTTTGAGTTCCTTCCAACCTGAGGGACTCATTCTCCGGCACTATTTCTGACAGTGTTTCTCTGCTATTCATAAGGTTTTCAGAGACTGAAGTAGTTCGTCAGTCTTTCTTCCTAGTCTGTCTTTGTCTGGAAGCTCATCTGAAACCTGTCCATGATGGGTGACCCTGCCGGTTATTTAAAATACCAGTTGCGTAGCTCTCAGAATCAGAGTAACTCAAAAGCTACCACTGTATGACAGACAGATGAGTAGTGGCCTTAATATTTCAAATTGTGGCTTGAATTTTTTTCTTCATATTTTTCAGGTTGAGAAATGCTGAATGTACTCTTGTCATTTGGTTTACTAACTCCAGGTCTGTGCAGATTTCATTATAATACTTTGCTTTGTCTTCTCTAAGAGCTTCCCTTTTTAAACTTTTTGATCGAGTCTTCTATTTTGTCATTTCTGTCATTTGCTTTAGCTGCTCTACATTGAAAAGCAAGTTTCATACATTCACTTTATTCTTTTCTTTCTTTCTTTCTTTCTTTCTTTCTTTCTTTCTTTCTTTCTTTCTTTCTTTCTTGTCTTTTCAATGGCAATTGCTTTCTTTATGGGTGATATGGATGGTGTTCTTAATGTCATCCCTAACTCCTCTTGTCTTTGGTCATTAGTATTCAGTGGGTTAAATCTGTTCTTAAGATGGTTTCTGAATTCAGGTGGGATATACTCAAGGTCATATTTTGGATCTCATGGACTTGCTTCAATATTCTTTAGTTTTAGCCTGAACTTACATGTGTGCTATTGATGATCTATTCCATAGTTTGCTCATGACCTTGCTTTGACTAGTCATATGGAGCGTCTCCACTGTGGCTTGGATGCAATCAATTTGATTCAGTTTTATTGAATCTAGTGGGGCCTAGCAACCCTATATTGGGGTTTCTGAGGATCAGCTGGTGAGTTTGAACTGTCGACCCTGTGGTTCAAACCAACCTTGAGGTGGAGTGCTTATCTTACAGCACCACACTACTGTTTATATCTGTGTATGTGTTGTAAAAAGTGTATTGTCAATGAAAAAGTCATTTGTCTTCAAAATTCTTTCATGTAATCTGAAGTATTATTTCTAACACCAACACTATATTTTTCAATTAGTGATCCTTCCTGTTTTTATTTTAGATTTTCACATTTTAATCACCAATAATTATAAATGTATATTGATTGCATATTTGATCAATTTCAGACTGAAGAAATTGGTTGTTGTTGCTGTTGTTAAGTGAAGTCATGTGTGAATTGCTTCCCTTGCAGTTAGCAGTCCAGTGCTTATCCTACAGTGCCACATCAGGACTCCAAAGAAGCTAGTAGAATTCTTCAATTTCATTCTACATTTGCCACTGTTTCTTCTCATTTTGAGTTGTGCATCATCAGGAAATAGGCGTCCCGAAAACTTTCCTGCAGCCTCATCTTTATGAACGACTCTACCTTGTTGAGGTATTTCTTTCCCAGTTGTATTGGGAATGTCTTCCAAACTAAGGTACTCATCCTTAGGCACTATATCAGACAATGAAAGACATAACATATTCCACCCCTTAATGACTGCACTGTTTTTGTCTTCAATCTAAGATTAATTATAATAAATTTCACCATTTGGTCCACTCTACCACTGAGTTTTCTTATCCTACTTTTGGAAGGCTCAAAATTTATCTTTTAGTTGGTTGTTCAATTAAACTTCTTATGGGCAGAATTTTCTGACCACTTTTATGATTTATATGCCTTTTCCTTCTCATCCTCTTTTCCCTTCCCCTTATTCTTTTTAGTAGGATGTATTGTTGAAAGGCAGGTTGGCTGGATTAAAACAAAAATAGAAACCTTGGATTTTACTGGCATTCCTTGATGAAAATTCTTCCCAATAAAACACTTCTTTGTATCTTGATTACAATGAGTCAGATGTTACTGTTGTTAAATGCCATAGAGTCAGTTTCCACTCATAAAAACCCTCTATGGCCTTCTTTGTGGGAGCAAATGAGTCAGATACAACTGTATTATTTACTTGTTTATTTTGCAAATACTGCTCTTACAAAAATAATGTGCACACACATACAATGGGCAGAAATGATGAAATTATGTTAAGAAGTCTGGCATGGCACAAACATGTATACATGTTTTTAGAAGTGAATTTTAATCTCATCCACTTTCATTCAATAGTTTAAAAATATTACTTTGATCATATTTGTATAATAAAGTTATAACTCGTGGTCAAGAAGTTATTGATAGAGTTTGTCAGTATCCCAGTAATCATAAATTAAACAACTGAAACCCAACCTCTGCTTTTGCTCTGTTCCAGTTTTCAGTAGGGCCTGAAGGGAGTGAAGTTCCTTGTATGTGATCTGTGCAAAGGTATATCACACTGGCTAGGTCAGTGTAGATGAAATATCTTATAATTGCATATTTCTATCATCTTGCCTAATCTATTTATCAACATTTCTTCGTAAAGTTAGGAAAACATAGAAAGACATAACACATTCCACCCCTTAATGACCACACTGTTGTTGTTTTCAATCTAAGATTAATTATAATAAATCTCATCAATTGGTACTCCCTACCAATGAGTTTTTTTTAACCTAATTTTGGAATGCTATGTGGATGCTTGTTTAGTTTTCACTATCCAGATGGCTATTTACAATGCTTCTTTTACTGTTTCTCAAAAAGCCTGAGGGAAAGGCAGAGTAACACTACAGTGTATACTCACACACACATATATCACTGTGAAAATAAGTACAAAAGTGCATAGATGTTTTGATAAAAATGTAATTTATACTTGCCCTCTCTTCCTCTTATGATATGATTAACATTCATCTGTTTCTTAGTTATTCATCAATAGCTTTATTTCATATAATTTATTTATTTACAAATCAATACATTTATAAATTTTATATTAATAAATCAATAAATAATATGCTATAAAGATAGCATTTACCTTTATAAAGATAGAATTTACCTTTCTTATAGATAGCAGATACCTTTTTCTGATAACAGATGTTAAAAATTAAGGAACTATTTCTTTATGTCAACAAAAAATTCTAATATGTTCTTTAAAAGGGATACCAATTTGTTTAAATATATATGCAATAGAGGAAAAAGTCCTGGGAAAGTTTGAGGAAAAATATAGCTATAATTTAATGAGCTTTCTTTTGTGCTCAATTTATTACATTTACCTCTTAAATTTATAGTCTTTAATGTGTCTCAAGTCAAAGCCTCTTGTCTCTAACGATATCATCCAAAGATTATGGTCTATGGTGTCAGACTTCCTGGACTCTGATCCTAGATACATTATGTACATGTTTTGTAGTCTTTGGTGAGATTTTTCTTTTCTTTTTTTTTTTAGCATCTGTGCTAATGGTACTTAGGTCTTAGGGTGTTCTGAGAGAGAGTCAGAGATAAATACACAGATAAAGATAAATTAGCTCAAGATCTGACACCTACTCTCTTACACTGGGTTAGCCAACAAAACCAATGAAGCCTATGAATGTTCATATAAACTCAAATTCACTGCCATTGAATTGATTCTGATTCAGAACAACACTTTATAGGACTTCCAAGTTTGTAAAATCTTAATGGGAAAAGAAAGCAAGTATTTATAGGGTGAGGTTTATAGCAAGGAAAAGACTTGCACAAGTTTGTAAAGGTGGATGGTTCTGACGTCAGGCCATAGGCTTCTTCTGACTCATGCAACTGCAGGGGCTGATGCAACTAAAGTTGGTAGGTCAGACAGCAGGCTTCTGGCTGCAAAGTGAATGAATCCAAAGTCAGCAGTTAAGATGACAGGCTGCTGATGATTCACAGGACTGCCAGACAACATGACAGGCAGCTCTAACAAGTCCAAAAAACCAGAGGTCAAATGATGATCCTGATGCAGTATTCAAAAAGCAATTAAGTTTTTCCTGTTGTTTTTATGTGCTGTGGAATTCGTTCCGAGTTCATAGCAACCCTGTACAGGGTTTCCTAGGCTGTAAATCTTTATGGGAGCAGAAAACCTCATCTTTCTCCCATGGAACAGCTGGTAGTTTCAAACTGCTGACCCTGAGGTTAGCAGCCCGATTCGTAACCACTACACTACCAGAGCTCCTTTTTTTTTTTTTTTGCCTTGTGTCTAATATATTAGAAGCAGGCCACACCCCCCAGAAAAACTTCCTTTCAATTGACTTGCTGATTATAGTAGATCTCTTCATGGGAGTGATTACATTATATTAGAGCTCATCATTGAGGATTGCAACATCGTTAAGTGTCAAACCACTGAGAATCCTTGCCTAATCAAGTTGACACAAAACCTGAACTATTACATCTAGCATCCCAACATCTATCAAGAATAAAGTGTGTTTATTTCAATCATGCATTCTTTTGAACCAGGGAATAAACCATAGAGTTGATATTGGGACACTGAAGTTCCACTAAGAGATGAAATTGAACTTCATAAACCTCTGTTCAAAACAGGTTAAACACAAAAGATTTTATGTTTTAAGGAAGTAGTGTTATTTCAGAACTAGTGTGCAATAATCCTTGAAAATTCTTGTTATTTCCTCATTCCCAGCGCCCACTTATCCTGTTAAATGTCTACTGTCCCTTGGGGAAAGCATAAAGAAAAATATATTTCTTTTTGGTCGTGTAACAAATTCTTACCTCAAAGAGATTAGCTTTCTCTTCATTCTAGGTCTGTAAACTGGCTCAAGCCAGTAAATTGTAACTTGAGTCAAATTTATGTTTATTTTATTTTATGTTTCAAATTTATCTTGGTAGAGCTTTTCCACTTACACAAATCTAATAAGTCTCTAAAACACTGCCCTTCTTAGACAGGAAGTACATAAGGCAGTACATAAGATAATAGAGCGAAGCCTAACCACACCCAGACCTTCAGAGACGGGAAACTTTCCTCTTGAAAGGGCAAGCAGACCAGCCTGGAGCAGCCAGAAAACCAGAAGACACTTCTTGAAAGAAAGACCTACAGGAAAAATACAGAACAGTAAGGGCAGTCCAACTGCTACCATAAGAACAAGCAAGTTGCTAGCCCAGGAGTCATCAAGGCAAGTGGCTTGGTCCTCTCAGCGCAGATCCTCTCCCAAGACTAAGACGCAATGGAAATCCATGCTCTGATTGGCAACCATGCACATCACCCATAAAGGGAAGTGACCGAAGAACACAATGAAGCTATGAACTAAGCCCTGCATCATTCTGCAGACTACTGCGAACCCGGATTGAGACTCAGCAGTGAGGCAGAACCAAGGGACCCATGAGCTCAGAGTCAGTGACACAGCCACAGAGGACTAAAGTGAAGAGCAAAGAGACCAGCTGATAAGAAGAGGACAAACAGACACAAGAACACCCACACATGCAGATGATACCCACATGACCTGGCTTCAATGACTGGATGAACAGAACTCAACCTGAGGAAGAAAGAAGAGGAAGGGCTGATAAAAAGGAATGCAGACGGGCCTCATGTGATGCAATGGTGAAAATTGTTACCAGGACTGATTGCGAGGACTGGAAATTTTATATTTTATAGCAAGGAGGGGAGTGACTAACCTTTCAGTCTAGGAGCGGAGGGCCCTGGGACCATCAACGGAGAAGAATGAAGAGAGGGACCCCACCCAGAGAAGCAGTGAGGCCTGAGATGAAGACAGAGAGGACAACGTGAAGAGATGGAGTGTCTGGGGAGTTGAGACCCAGAGAGGGAAAGGGGCTGTGTGCTGAGGACATTGGGGTGGGGGGGTATGCAAGGTATACCCTTTCATTGGGGGATGATGCATGGACGGGATGGTAACTAAGGCAATGAAACAATATAGGATAGAATGAATGTGAAGCTAATGTTCCCCCATGTAAACTATCACTCAATACACAATAAAACATTTTTTAAAAAAAGAATTCTGGAAATCCTCCCTCCCTCAAAATGAGTATGCATCTATCCCTGAGAAAGGGAATTTTCTATGGACCTCTGTTGTTGTTGTTAGGCGGCATTCTGTAGGTACTGACCTGTCGCAACCCTATGCATAACAGAACAAAACACTGCCCAGTTCTGCACCAACCTCACAACTGCCACTTGTGCCAATTCATCTTGTTTGAGGTCTTTCCTCTTTTTTGCTGACACTGCACTTTACCACATATGATGTCCTTCACTAAGGACTGGTACCTCCTGACAATATGCCTGTAGTATGAGAGATGAAGTCTAGCAATCCTGGTTTCTAACAATGGAGTATATCCTGAAGAGGATTAGTTGTTGCTGTTGTTAAGTGCCTGTTTAGATTTATAGTGATGCCACATAGGGTCTCCAAGGAGCAACTGATGAGTTTAAACTGCCAGCCTTGCATTTAGCAGTTCAGTGCTTATTCTACACTGTTATAACAGGACTCCAGTTATTGCTGTTGTTGTTAGGTGCCATCGAGTCAGTAACAACCCATAACAACCTTATGCACAGCAGAACGAAACACTGCTTGATTCTGGGCCAACCTCACTACTGTTGTCATGCTTCAGTCCATCAACGCTGCCACTTGGCCAATCCATCTCATTAGGGGTCTTCCACTTTTTCTCTGACCCACCACCTTACTAAACATCATATCCTTCTCCAGTGAGTGGTTCCTCCTGACAATATGTCCGAAGTATGAGAGATAAAGTTTAACCATCTTAGCCTCCAAGGAGCACTCTGGCTGCATTTCTTCCAACACAGATCTATTGGTTCTTCTGGAAGTCCATGGCAATTTCAATATTATCCTCCAACACCATAACTCAAATTCATAAGTTCTTCTACAGTCTTCCTTATTTATTGTCCAGCTTTCAGATTCATATGAGGTTAGTGAGGCACACCTTAGTCTTCAAGCTGACATCTTTGCTTTTCAACATTTTATAAAGGTCTTGTACAGCAGATTTGCCTAATGAAATACGTCATTTGATATCTTGACTGCTGCTTCCGTGAGTGTTGATAGTTGATCCAAGAAGAATGAACTCCTTGACAACTTCAATCTTTTCTCTATTGATAAGAATGTTGTTTATTGGTCCGGTGCTGATGACTTTTGTTTTCTTTACATTGAGATGTAATCCATATAGAAGACTGTGATCTTTGATCTCCATCAGTAAACGTTTTAAGTCCTCTTCACTTTCAGTAAGCAAGGTTGTATCATCTGCATATCACAGGTTGTTAATGAGTCTTCCTCCAATCCTGACACCACATTTTTCTTCATAGAGCCCAGCTTCTCAGATGATTTGCTCAGCATACAGGTTAATAAGTATGGTGAAAGAATACAACCCTGTCACACACCTTTATTAAGTTGAAACCATTTGGTGTTTCCATGCTCTGTTCGAACAACTGCCTCTTGGTCCAGGTACAGATTCCTCATGAGCACAATTAAGTGTTCTTGAATACTTATTCTTCACAATGTTTTCTGTAGCTTGTCATGATCCACAAAATCGAAAGCCTTTGCATAGTCAATAAAGCATAGGTAAACATCTTTCTGATATTCTCTGCTTTCAGCTAAGACCCATCGGACATCAGCAATGATATCCTTTGTTCCACGGCCTCTTCTGAATCTGGCTTGAACCTCTGGAAGTTTTCTGTCAATGTATACATGCAGCCATTTCTTTATTACCTTTAGTAAAACTTTACTCGCATGGGATGCCAAAGTGATTGTCCAATGATTTCCGCATTCCATTGGGTCACCTCTCTTTGGAATGGACACAAATACGGATCTCTCCCAATCACTCGGCCAGATAGTCGTATTCCAAAATTTCTTGCCAGAGATGAGAGAGTGCTTCCTGTGCTGCCTCACTTTATTGAAACATTTCAATTTTTATTCCATTAATTCCTGGTGCCTTGTTCTTTGCCAATTCCTTTAACGCAACTTGGACTTTCTCCTTTAGTATCATTGGCTCTTGATCATATGCTGCCTCTTGAATTAGTAGATCATCAACCATTTCCTTTTGGTACAATGACTCTATGGATTCCTTCCATCTTCTCTTGATGCTTTCTGCATCATACAATAATTTGCCCAGAGAATCCTGTAGTATTCAACTAAAACTCAACTACTTCATGAGAGATAGGTCTTTGAAAGTCATTGAGGAAGGAATAAATTAATCTTTTTTAAGGAGGAGAGGAAAGATTGTTCCCACTGGCAAAGAGGAATCAGAATAATTTAGACACCAAGTGTCCCAGTCTCATTAGAAACTATTACATATACTCTTATTAAATTTTCAATGTCTAACTTCTTCCCAGTAAGTGTCTTAACTTTCATATGACACCCTATGAGACTGTATATTTAATTACTTCTTGATCACCTACTAGATTAAATTTTATGTTTGCTTTTCAGAAATCTTAGTCCCATGGCTACAGGAGATAAAAGTTTACTTTAGAGCAGATTGTTGAATCTTTCTCATCTGTTATATTCTTAAAACTGTGAACTCATTATCACTCTCCAGGTCATCGAGCACACTAAGATTAACCAAATCCATTATACTGCTATTTTTATTTAACATATTCTATGGCAGAAATTACCTTGGATTTCAAAACTTTTCCTTGTATAAATTTTGGATTATAGGTGTCTACAGGTGACAGTTCAAGTTACTATTTTGTCATGGACTGTTATTGTTATATGCTATAGAAAAGGTTCTCACTCACAGCATCACCATGAATAACAGAATGAAATGTTGTCTAATCCTGTGTCATCCTCACAATTGTAGGTATGTTTGAGCGTAGTGTTGGAGTCACCATGTCAATCCATCTAGTTAAGGGTCTTTCTCTATTTTGCTGACCCTTGGCTTGACTAGTCATGCTGTCTTTCTACAGGGACAGGCTGCTGTCATCCCAAATTCTAATTATTAACACATGCTTGCAGCTGTTACTTTTCATTTGGACTCATGCCATACCAGTTAACAAAGGTATTGAGAGATTTACTCCATCTACACCATTAAAGTTGACACTACTTACAGGAGGCAGATCTTCCATAGTCTTACTTTGAGTGCTTCCCAAACAAAAGGTCCCATCTTCCAGCAATACATTAGAATTGGCTTTTATTATTATTATTATTATTTTAAAATTGCCAGGTCTTTCTTACTAATCTGTCTTAGTCTAAAATCTCTGCTGAAACACGTCCACCACATCCACCATGTGTGAACATTATTCCTGATGTGGCACTTTAGGTAGGATAATCACTGAATTGCTAACTGAAAGATTGGTGGTTCAAACCCACCAGCCACTTCATGGAAATCCTACACAGTGTTACTCTGAGTTAAGCTTACTTGAAGACACTTAACAAAAACAACAATGGGTGACCCTGCTTGTATTTGAAGTACTAGTGGCATAGTTTCTAGCATCAGAACAATATGCAAGATACCTCAGTAAGACAAACTAATAGGTTGTCATAGATTAATAGTGTCTACATTATCATCTTTCATGAGATCATTTATATTGTGAAATATAATTAAACCAAAGAGTCTATTCCAGATAACCTGGAGTCATTGCAGAGAACCCTTTCATAACATTCTGTTCCCCTGGATCTCTTCATAGTATCATTTTAAATATCAGTCAGCGAAGCAGAAACCACTCTGAGTAATATAATAAAAGGATAATATATGGAATTAACCATGTGCAATTGTAGGCTGTTGACTATGTGTCTTATAAAAGGAGGACCAGTGGTCAAAGAGAAAGGCTAGGCATAAAGGAGAGGAGTGCGTGGACAACTGGAAACATTGAGGACAAACTGAAACTCTTTTCTATCTCTCACTGCCTTGCATCTTTCCAAGGCAGTGATGTGCCAAAAGAGCTGATAGACTTCACCTTGTCCACAGCGTAAAAGCATGAAGGTGGAGATTTGCTTGGATCTGGAGTCTCAAAAAACCTAAATGCAGCCCCACCCCATTTTAACAACAGAAGGTGCTTATTCAGACACTTGCCTTCAGAGAACAATGGCTGATGCTTCACTTTTGTCTTGAAAATTTCACACAATCTCTCCAAAGTCCAGATGTAACCTGGACAAGGGATTTCTGGGAAATGCAATTCCAACTTAACTAAGTTGAACTGACTCTTTGATTTAATTATTTTTCAAAATATAAATGATCTCATGGAGGGTGATAATGTAGACATTATTAATCTATGACAACCTATTAATTTATCTTACTGGGGTGCCTTTCATATTGTTCTGATGCTAGAAACTATGCCACTAGTATTTCAAATACAGGGTCAGCCATTTGTAGTTTTTATTTAGTGTCTTCAAGTCAGTTCAACTCAGAATGACACTGTATAGGATTTCCATGAAGTGGCTGATGGATTTGAACCACCAACCTTTCAGTTAGCAGTTCAGTGGTTATCCTACCTACAGTGCCACATCAGGAATAAGGTTCACCCATGGTGGATGTAGTGGACGTATTTCAGCAGAGATTTTAGACTCAGACAGATTAGGAAGAAGGACCTGGCAATCTATTTAATTAAAAAAAAAAAAAAAAAGCCAATTCTGGACAGCACTTAACAATAACAATATTGAATTTTGGGAGTGTGGTGTCTCCATAGGATAAGCACTAGTCTGCTAACAATAAAGTTGGTGTTGGAATCCACCAACCACTCCTATGAGAAAGATGAAGCTTTCTGCTTACGAAAAGATTTAAAGTCTCAGAAACCCTACACAGTCACTCTGAGTTGTAATCAACTTCAGGACACTTAAAACAAATTATTACATTTAAGAGGCAATGGTTCCATAGGATAAACACAGAACTGTGAACCTCATAGTCTGTGGTTGAGCCTACCAGCTGCTTCACAGGAGAATGCTGAGGTTTTATGCTTCCTCCAAAATTTAAAACCTTGAAAATTTTATACAGGGTAGGTATAAGTTGGAACCTATTCAAGGACACTTAACATCAATAATATTACATATTACATTTTGATTTGTGGTTCAGGAATTTTAAAAATTCTTACCTTATATGTAAGTTAAATTTTCATTAAGTGTGTTATTATTTCTCTAAATCAATTTATTATTACTCTAGACCATAAATCTCACAAATGGCATGTTTGTTTTCACATTGTTGTTGTTGGGTGTCCTTGAGTTGGTTCAGACTCATAGCAAATTTATGCATAATCTTATAAACACAATAGACCACCACTGGTATGTCAGTTTGTCATACTGTGGTGGCTTTTGTGTTGCTGTAATTCTGGAAGTTATGCCATGGGTATTTTAAATAGCAACTGGGAGATGAGGCAACTTTTCTTGCTAAAATCGAAGAGGACTTAAAACACACTTACTCATGAAGGTCAAAGACCACAGCCTTCAATATGGGTTGCATTTCAATGTAAAGAAAACAGACATCCTCACCACTGAACCAATAAACAACATTCACATAAATGGAGAAAATATTAAAGTTATCAAAGATTTCATTTTGCTCTAATCAACCACCAACACTCATGGAAGCAGCAGTCAAAAAATCAAATGATGTATTGCAATGGGATAATCTGATACACAAGATGGCTTTAAAGTGTTGAATAGCAAAGATATAAATTTGAGGACTAAGGAATGCCTAACCCAAGCCATGGTATTTTAAATAACCTCATATGCATGCGAAAGTTGGACAGTGAATAAGGAAGACCATAGAAAAAAATTCACGCATTTGAGTTGTGGTATTTGAGGAGAACATTGAAAGTGCCATGGACTGCAAAGAGAACAACAAATCTGTGGTGGAAGAAGTTCAGCAAGAGTGCTCCTAGGAAGCCAGGATGGCCAAACTTCATCTCTCATACTTCTGACATAGTGCCAGGATGGACCAGTCATTAGATAGGGATATCATTTTTGGTAAAGTGGAGGGTTGGAGAAAAAGAGGAAGACCCTTATCCAGATAAATTTGTACAGTGGCAGCAGTAATGGGCTTGGGAGTAACAATGATTGCGAGGTTGACCCAGGACCAGGCAGTGTGTCGTTCTGTTGTGCATAGGGTCATTATGAGTTGGTCCCTATTCAATGGCACCTAACAGCAACAACAACAACTTGCACAATAGAATGAACCATTATTTAGTCATGTGTCATTCTAACAGTAATAGAAGATTTGTAGATTTTAAGGCCAAATGCATGCAAGTTGTGAGAGAATAAAAAAGAAAGAAAAGATAGAAATATAAATAAAAATATAGATCATATAATTCACGTGCAATGTTACTCAGACCATTTATGTTCTGAGATTAGGGTTTCTCATCCCTGGCACTCCATGATTCTCATCCCTGGTACTCCATAATAACTGACTGACTAAGGTTTCTGACTAAATTTGAGATGTTTTCATAATCTTACAAAGTCTGTATTATCTATCATTAGAAAAAATGTCTTGAAATAGAAAAATATGCATGACCTGATTATATTTGACATAATAAATCAACATTTTAAAATTTGGTCTCGTATTGCTATTTACATACACAATACACACAAATAATTTGGCATTTTACATTCTCTGTGTTTCATATGATCCAACCTAAAATCTAACTACTAGAGAAAGTCTTGTCTTATACCAAATGTTTCAGTGGTCCCTGCCATATTCATTAAACTGAATGAATCCATTTAAAGCAAGAAGTATGGTATTACTGACTTATAATTGTGAATTAATTTATATGGGATAGCCATGCAGCCGTTTATAAAATCTATTATGCTAGTGTAATGAGTTTAAAGTATATGTGTATTTCAATTTGCATTCCACATGATTCGCTTTCTTAAATGAATAAAGCAGTAGGTGTTACTGAACAATTAGCAAATGAACTTAAATAGTATATTCACTGAAATAGGTTGTTGACTAATTCCAGAGTACTATCCCTGATGTTGTTGTTGTTGTCAGGTGCCATCGAGTCGGAACTGACTCATAGCGACCCCATGCACAGCAGAATGAACAATGTCCGATCCTGGGCCAACCTCATTACCGCTGCCACACTTGATTCCATCAATGATGCCACCTGGCTGATCAATCTCGTTGTGGGTCTTCCTCTTTTTCTCTGACCCTCCATCTTACCCAGCATGACATCCTTTTCCAGCAACTGTTTCCTCCGGATAATATGTCCAAAGTATGAGAGACGAAGCTTAGCCATCCTGGCCTCCAAGGAGCTCTCTGGCTGCACTTCTTCCAAAACAGATCTATTGGTTCTTTTGGCAGTCCATGGCACTTTCAGTATTCTCCTCCAACACCACCACTCAAAGGCATCAATTCTTCTACGATCTTCCTTATTCACTGTCCAGCTTTCACATCCATATGAGGCTATTGAAAATACCATGGCTTGGGACAGGCGCACCTTAGTCCTCAAGCTGACATCTTTGCTCTTCAACACTTCAAAAAGTTCCTGTGCAGCAGATTTGCCTAATGCAATACGTCGTCTGATCTCTTGACTGCTGCTTCCGCGAATGTTGATAGTGATCCAAGAAGAATGAAGTCTTTGACAACCTCAATTTTTTTCTCCCTGATATATGTGTGCAATTATCAGTCAGAATATTAATGATCAAATAATTTTAATAAGCTCATTTTTCATATATGGTGAGACACCTGTACATTTTTCAAATAAATATATAAGTTAAATGATCAAAGACATCTTATCAAAATGTTCATTTTTAGTGATGTAAAAATAATTTTTATGAACTATTTCCCCATCAGGCCCTTTCTTCTTTTTAGTTCCTTTAAAGTCTTTTGTTTTAATTTTTAGTTCTTTTTCACCTCTATTTGCTCACTTTTGCTTACTCTTTCTTCTGTTTACTTATTTCACTGATTTTTTCAATTGCCAATACCTGTCAAGCAATACCCTAAGCTTTATCATTTAACTTAGATGGAAAAGAACACGCCTTTCTTTGTTCTTCACTGTTCTGTATATATTTATCTGATAGGTTCTATAATAATCTATTCTTCTTATTTCTTTTTATACCCGTCACCTCCTACTACTGTGGAAGAACCACAGGGGCAGAAATTGTTTTACTTTAAATCCCCAATGCCAAGCACTGTAGCAGTATAAACAGAGAGTTAGTGAGTATTTGTTTGACTGAAGGATGGATGAGTGGATAAGTGAGCAATAAAATCAAAGTGCCTCAGAAATCAGAGACATCTCAATGTGGGAGGAGTGGTGTCATGAAAATATATACTTGGGAATTCAAAAGCACAGGTATAGTGATGCTTCTGCAAGCATCAGTAGTAAACAGCAAGAGAATGGTGGCCCTATATGGTCAGTGTCTAGTGCTGTGGTATTGTTGTAACTGATTATACTGTGAATGTGAGGCAGAGGAATAGCAATCAGCTTGAATAGGCACATTTAACTGGGGTTAATTTAGTATGTATCTCTTTCAGCTCCTCCTTTCTGTTCACTGGGAATGAAAAACCCTTAATATGAATTAAGGTAAAATTATATAAAAGGTTAAGAACCACTGCCTTGTGGTTTAAAAGGACCCTAAGTTAAAATATAAATGAAATATCCATGAGACCAATTTTACAACCCATTGCCCATGGCTGGTTTTCTGGATGCTACTCTGGAGGCTGATGCATTTTAACATCAAAGTAGTGGAGGACTGACTTGTGCACACACAGTACTCTCTGATCCCTCCATGCTTCTGGTGAGACCTCAGGCACATATAATGTAAACTATATGAATATTGGTCTCTCCATATTACTTCCTAGAGCAGCCATGTTAAAAGTTTCATGCCATTTTTTTTTCTATTTTTTTTAAAATCAATAAGTTGAAAAATACATTAAGAAGGGCTTCTTGTCTTCATTCACTCATCAATATTTTAAGAGCAATTCTTTATTCAGAATTGGGTATTCTAGCAAATTGGATTTCTTAATTTTATTCAATTGCAGTATTTTATTTATACTGCTGATTCTTGTGCATCACTTGAAAAACTGATGTATTCTATTATGTTGGTATCCCACAGGAAACAAATTTGCCCATATTTTTAATTTAAAAACATATTTAAACCCAAAACTGACTTGGGGAGGGAAATAATAGTCCAAAGAGGAAATTTAGCTTTTATTATATAAAAGGAGAATGATATTCCAGTTATTTGTTTTTAAACAGATATTGTAATTTACAATTCCATTCTTTCTCCAAGAAATAGAAGACACCATTTGAATATTACAAAAGGGCTTTGAATATTTCATGGAAGCCTGAGATTAAAATATATTGTAATTTGTCTGAAAACTTTTTGAAGCCCCTTAGATGAATAAGGCAGACATAATAAAAATTTAAAAACAATAAAAAAGGTATAAAATTAAAGATGTGATTCTTAGCCAAATCATCCTCAATACTACTAGAATTTATGTATGTAACTCTTGTATGCTGTTTGATTTTGCATCATCTCAATATTAAGGTATATGAATAAATGATTTGATACTAACTCCTGTGCTCAGTTTTCCAGTGGATTGCATAGATAAATGTAAGAAATATGAAGTACTTTTGGTTCAAACCTATCCAGACAAAGACTAAGTTTACATCTACTTTAAGGGTAGCTTTAGTCTACAGGGAATGAGTTACATTGAAATTACTATGCATTTTTAATTAAAAATAATTTTCAAATTTTTTATGATATCCTGGAGGTGCTATAAAACCAGAATTTGTAATCAACAAGATAGACAGTTTACCATATGGTTTCACATAGTATTATCACTTTGTAGGTAACAGTTTTAACTTTAATAATATGCGTGTCAGATATGTTGATAAGACACTGTGTGCATTATCAATGTTAAAGAAAGAAAAAAGATGATACTTCTCTCTCTCTCCTTATAAACATATCTGTATCTATTACTTCCAATCCCTGATCTTCATTAATGGCATTCCCTAGGGGGCACTTAAATGCAACTGAGCATCAGTTGTAAATGTATTATGACTTTATTTTCTTCCCAGAAAATAGAGTCTCGATCCATTTCCATCCTTATAAATTATAAACTGTCACTACTCACTGCTGATATTTTAACTGCAGAATTCTCAGCTTGTCAGGTATTAATAATGGCTCTGCCTGTCTGCCCTTCAACAGAGACATTAAACTGAGGTCTCCTCCACTTGCCTCTAGTGGCTGCTCAAGTGGAGTTAAAGATCACATCAGACTTTCCTGAAAAAGAAGAGGCAACCCCGGAGCCTTGACCTTCATTTTAAAAAACATGCAATGTACAAGTAAGTTATTATTTTATATTTGATGCTGCCAGCTTGATTTCCATGGAATCATCAGAATCTGAAAAATAATTTCAGAATTTCACTTATTATATATTGAAATTATAGAATATAGTGCAATCTCTATTCAGTCTACTTTTCAATGCTATAGAAGAGATAGGCATATCTGTAACTTCATAAGAATATATTTTCTATTATAGCTAAATTTTAATTATCTACCAAATGCCTTCAGCAACTCATTGTCATATTAATATAGGATATTTTAGATTTAGGATATAGCAATGTTATTTAATAGGAAACCAGGTGTACATTTTATTTACCACATTAGATTGGAAACTTAGAATCAAGTAAAATGGTCCAAGATGAATTTGGAATGCTTCCATGTTGTTTCAATTGCATTTTGGTATTTGGATACTACTTGAAGCAAGAAAATGTACTCATTAAATTTTACTTCACTATTTGGTGTTTTACAGTATGACAATTGGAGTCTAAAATTTGTATTTAATTTTGAATTGAGGTGAAAGGTAATTACTCAAAATATATCCATGTAGATGCAGGAAAGAAATATATCTTCCCAAAATACTTACCTTTAATATTTTCTACCCTAGACTGCTACAGTTGACATGAAACAGAAGCCCAAAAGTGATCACCAACTATGTGAATTTGCAGTTAATACCACTGGCCATAAAGTGGATCCTTACTCATGTTGACCCATGTGTGTTAGAGTAGAATTGTGCCCTATTAGGTTTACAATAGTTGTTTTCATAGATTGCCAGATTTTTCAGTTAATAGTCATTCAAACAGGCTCTTTCTATTTCTTCCTATGTCCCCTAGCATCTAACATTAAATCTACCACGCATTAAAATTCAATATCATAAACATCTTGAAACAGGCTCTTTCCAGTTAATTCTATTTCCTCCAGTATCATGTGAGTTGTTGTTAGGTGCCATAGAATCTGTACCAACTCATTGGAACCTAATGTACAATATAACTAAACATTACCCAATCCTACACCAACCTCACAATTGCTGTTACACTTGAGCCCATTGCTGCTGCCACTGTGCCAATTTGTCTCGTTGGGAGTCTTCCTCATTTTCATTGACCCTTCACCTTACCAAGCAAGATGTCATTCTCCAGGGACTGATCTTCTTTATGGTGTGTCCAAATTATGAGAGATGAAGTCTGGCCATCCTTGTGTTGTACTTTGTCCAACACAGATTTGTTTGTTCTTTTGGTGGCCTATGGTACTTTTAATATTCTCCTCTAAAACCATAACTCAAATTCATCAATTCTTCTATGATCTTTCCATTGTTCACGGTCCAACTTTCACATGCATATGAGGTTATTCAAAACACCATGGCTTGGGTCAGGCACAGCATCATCCTCAAACTGACATCTTTGCTCTTTAACACTTAAAAGAGGCTTTGTGCAGCAGATTTGCCCAATGCAATACATTGTTTGCTTTCTTGGCTGCTGCTTCCATGAGTCTTTGCCAACTTCAATGTTTCCTTCATTTAAATGGATGTTGTTTATTGGTCCAGTGGTGAGGAGTTTTGTTTTCTTTTCTTTCCATTGAGATGCAACCTATATCAAAGGCTGAAGTCTTTGATTTTCATCAGCAAGTATTTTAAGTCCTCTTTACTTTCAGCAAGCAAAGTTGTATCATTTGTGCATAATAGGATGTTAATGAGTCTTCCTCCCACTGTGATGCCACATTTTCTTCATATAATCCAACTTCTCAAATTATTTGCTCAGCATACAAATTGGATAAGTATGTACTAAACAGTACATTGACAGAGAACTACCAGGGATTTAAACTAGATTGAGACAAGGATGTAGAATGAGAGATATCACTGCTGACATCAGATGGATCTTTATTGAAAGTATAGAATACTAGAATGATGCTCACCTGTGCTTATTGACTACATAAAAACTTTTGATTCTGTGATTCATGACAAGCTATGGACAATATTGCAGAGAGTGAGCATTTTGGAACACCTTTTCTGTGTTCATAAGGAACATTTACATAGACAAAGAGGCAGCTGTTCTAACAGAACAGGGGAATACTGAATGGTATAAAATTGAGAAAAGTGTGTTCCAGGGTTGTATTCTTTCACCATCTTATTCAATCTAATTCATACCTACCACATATCAGGACTCAAGTTATGTTACATATACTTAGGAATGTGTGAAGGAGGAATACTGTCATTTACAAAAGAAAATATCCATATTGTAGAGGACTCTTTCAAATAAGACTCAAAGAGTCAGAATTATAAAATTAAAGAACGACAGATGTATCCAACTATTCATGGTTTCAGTAAAAAGATACATGAAAATCCGAGGTATCCCCCGAGAAAATTGGGATTCTACCTAAACAGTTGTAGACTATCTCCTGTGGGTAATTATAATAAGAGCAAGATCAATTTTAAGGCATTCATATCAAATATTTATTTGATTGCATTTTCATCTAGCGGAGCAAGACAGATAAAAACATTGTTTTAAATTTTATAGAAAACACATTTCAAAAATCACTGAAGGAAACTTAATTTCTTAAGAATTTTTTCCTTGCTAACACATCTCGAAGTCATGACTTTATAAAGAGGAGATAAAGTTTTACATTTTTACTTAAAAAGATTTCTCAGCCACTTCATAAACTCTATTATACTATTACTGTGCTAAAGATGTTATTGGAAACTTGACTTGAAAAGAAAGGATGGTTGAAATCATTCAAAGACAATAGACAATAGAATGGCAGTAGAATATAAAATCTAACATCTCTAGTTTTCTATAAGTCTGTATTGTTGTTGTTGTTAGGGTCGTCGAGTGGGTTGCAACCCAGAGTGACCCTGAATAGGGGTTTCCAAGGAGCTGCTGGTGAGCTTGAACTGCCTACCTTGTGGTTCAAACGGACTTTGCAGTCTAGCACATTAACCCACAGTGTCACAGCAGGACTCCAAACAAGTTTGTATGTGCTGGTGGTGGTTATGTGTCATCGGTTCTGACTTATAGCGACCCTGTACAGGGTTTCTGAGGCTGTAAATCTTTACGGGAGCAGAAAGCCTCATCTTTCTCCCGTGGAACGGCTGGTAGTTTCGAACTGCTGACCTTGAGGTTCACAGCCCGATTCGTAACCTCTACACTACCAGAACTCCTTACAAGTTTGTATAGTCACAGCTAATTTAGAAACGGAATCAGATTGAATTATTTCAGCTCCTGTGTTAAGATTCCAAGTCCAGTAGCATGTTTTCTGTTCTTCAAACACAAAACAGCTTGATTATGAGCTGAAAGAATGACAATATTACCAAGTATTTTTAGCATTATTTCTTTAAAGAGAAGGTTGTTGTTACTGTTAAGTGCGATCAAGTTGGTTTTGACTCAGTGCTACCTTGTATAGGGTTTTCAAGGAGTGGATGGTGGCTTTGATCCACCAGTCTTATAGTTAGCAGTCCAGTGCTTGTCCTATAGCATCACACCAGGACTCCTAAAAAGAAGAAGGACCACCTCTGTAAGACTGGGGCTGTCCTTCTGCAATTGATTGAAAACTTTGACAGTTAGGAAGGTAGTCATTTCCAACACATCACAGCTCTTCATGGAACTCTCTGTGTAACTGTTTAAACTGAGAGGTTCAATAAAAAGAATCTGCAGCTTAAACATAAGAGAAATAAAGATAAAAGAAGGGGATGGGGAGGAACATTCTGCACAAATGCAATTTAAGTACAATTAGTGTTTTGAATTTAATATAGGCGTCACACTAAGTGTGGCGCAAAGGAGCTCTGGTACTGTAGTGGTTACGAATCGGGCTGCTACCCTCAGGGTCAGCAGTTCGAAACTACCAGCTGTTCCGTGGGAGAAAGATGAGGCTTTCTGCTCCCGTAAAGATTTACAGCCTCAGAAACCCTATACAGGGTGGCTATGAGTCGGAACCGACTCCACGGCACTTAACAACAACAACAACAACTGTGGCACTATGAGTTAATGCGCCAGACTGCAAAGCTGTTTGTTCTGCAAGGCCGGCAATTCAAGCTCACCAGCTGTTCCTCGAAAACCCTATAAAGGGTCGCCATGGGTCGGAACTCACTTAACGGCACTTCACAACAACAACAATCATATGATATTCTTGCATCCCAGGAGTAGAAATAATTTGTTCCTTTTCCATATCGTTTCTCACATTACCTTTTATTTATTTTTTTTTTAACAAAGTAAATGATAACCCACTTTATTAACTATGCAAAAGCTTTAAGACTGTGGATCATGGCAAGCTATGGATTATATTGCAGGGAATGAGTATTCCAGAACATTTCATTGTAAAAGGGAAACTGTACATAGACCAAGAGTCATTTGTTTGAACAGAACAAGACAACACTGAATGTTTCAAAATCAGGAAAGTGTGCCCCAGGGTAGTATTTTTTTCAGCGTACTTAACCAGTAAAGAGCTCTAGCAGCGTTGTGGTTTTAAATCGTGCTGCTAAACTTCAAGATCACCAGTTCCAAACAACCATCCATTAAGCAAGGTGAGGCTTCTTGCTCCCATAAAGATTTATGGTCTCAGAAACCCTACAAAAGATTGCTATGAGTCAGAACCAACTCCACCACCACCATTCAATCTTCATGCTGAACAAATAATCTGAGAAGCTGGATTATATAAGGAAGAACATCTCACATTACTTCTTAATGATAGGGTTGTAGGAGATCTGTGGACATCAGGGGTACAAGGGGAGTCTGAGACAATCACCATAAAGATGCTTTTCTGTTGTTAAGTGCTTTTGAGTTGGTTCTTACCCATAGCGACCCTATATAGGGCTTCCGAGGAGCAGCTGGTAAACTTTAACCGCTGCCCTTTTGGTTCAAACTGACTCTACAGTCTAGTGTGTTAACCCACAGTGCCATATAATTATTGTTGTTGTTGTTAAGTGCCGACAAGTCAATTCCTACCCATAGTGACCATGTATAGGGTTTCCAAGGAGTGGCTGGTGAGCTTGAACAACCGACCTTGCAGTTCAAACTACTTTGCATTCTGACCCATTAGCCCACAAAGCCACATTATTAGGACATGGTATTTTCAATAACCTCATATGCATGCAAAAGTTGGACAATGGATAAAGGAAGATAGTAGAAGAATTGTTGCAGCTGAGTTAAGGTATTGGAAGAGAGTACTAAAAGTATCATGGACTGCCAAATGAACCAATAGATTTGTGTTGGATGTAACACCTGCCAGTGCTTCATTCTGTGGTGTATAGGGTCACTGTGAGTCGGTACCAATTCAATGGCACCTAACAACAACAGCATTAGGACAAAATACTTTTACTGTAAATATTTTATATTGAGTCCGATTTTTCCATTATATTATCCAGTCTATGATATATGACTTTCTACCTGGAAATTTGAAGAAGCCTGGTGGTACAAATGGCTAAGTACTTGGATGTTAACTGAAAAATGGTGGCTCAAACCCACCAGCTGCTTGGAAGGAGAAAGTGCAGTCTGCTTTCACAAAAGACTTACAACCTTGGAAACCCTATTGGAAAGTTTTGTTCTGTCCTATAGGGTCATTATGACTAGGAATTCAATTTGACTGCAGTGAGTTTTGGGGTTTTTTCACCAGAAACTTAATTAAGCATTAAAAAAGAACACTGCATCAATATTTTCAAATAGTTTAATGGTATCCTAAGAGATTGAACAATAAATAATTTCCAAAAATGCTTAATTCAGAGTGGTCTGAAAAATGTCACTATCAAACAGAAAATTCCTCATGATGAAAGAAAGTATCAGTTACATATCTTAACATTTTAAAAAAGTAATATCAGTCACTTGGTATTATGTAGTAAAATGTATCATCAGCTCAGTTAATGTCCTGTTTCCCTGTTTGCAAAGATTTAGAGAAATATTATGGAAATATGGCTTTATTTACACTATGCACAAATACAAAACTATACTCATCTAAGTCAGTATGGAAAAAATCATTCTATAGTTACATGAGAATATGGAAACCTTGGAGATATCAAGTTAATTAAGAAATAAATAAGGAGTATAGTATGTTTCTCAGAACACAAACCATTATAAGAGGTAACGAATAAGATGTTAGGCACTTCTATAATCTCTTTGAATATATGATAGTAAAAGTAATAGCTAGCGTGCATTGATTAATTATAAGAGCACTTGCCTCATATAATCTTTAAAGCAATCCAAGGCAGATATATATCAATTGTCTTGCTGGAAGTCAGGAACCTAGTAATTAGTACAACATGAATTTGAACTTAGGTTATCTGATGTAGAAGCCTATTCTCTGAGTTTTCGTTTTGCCTCCCATGAGATTGCTCTAAAATCACAAACCTAGATGTATAAAGAGTTTAAAATAAATTGAATCCATGCTCCTAATTGACTCAAGGCTCCTTGGAAGCCATGATGGCCAGACTGTGTCTCTCATACTTTGAACATATTGTCAGGAGAGACCAGTCCCTGGAGAAAGATATCATGCTTGGAAAAGTGGAAGGTGGGAGAAAAAGAGGAAGACTCCAAATGAGATGAATTGGCACAATAGGAGCAACAATGTGGTAAACATAGCAACAATTGTGAGATTGTTGCAGGACCAGGCAGTGTTTCATTATTTTGTACACAGGGTTGCTATGAGTTGGCACCTACATGATGGCACCTAATAACACCTAATAATAACAACAACTGAATCAAGAAAGCCTGATGTGGCCTTGGGTTGCAAGGTCAGTTTGAATCTCAAGGTCAGTGGTTCAAGCTTACCAGCTGTTCCTTGAAAACTCTATGCAAGGTCGCTATGGGTAGGTACAGACTACGGCACTTAACAACAACAACAAAACATCTTCATGGTGGTTGTCTCAGACTCCCCTTGTAGCCATGGTGTCCACAGATCTCCTACACCCTGGCATTAAGGGATAATGTAAGAAATGGTATGGACAAGGAGCAAATCCTTTCCACTGCAGGAATGCAAGAATATCATACGGTAGTGACATTTATATTAAATTCAAAACAGGTCACTATTCTTTCTACTCTTCTTTATTTTCTCTCCTTTCCTCTTGAGTTATTATCTCCCAAGTATTACAGTCCAAAAGGAGCTAGGGAAAAACGAAGTTTGAGGTCTATGTCCTGAAGGATAATAAAATTGGAAATTAACTGAATATTAAAATTAAAAACCTGTTTTTCTTCTTGATTTCATCATCATATAGCTTTGATGCCTTGAGGAAATCATTTAATTTCTCTGGGACACTTTTTTAAAATATGTAAAATGACAGTATTTATACCTCATCTGAGTTTATGTGAGATTCAAATGAGCTAAAGTATGTGAAAACACTTCATGGATTCTTTAAATGTAAGTTGCTCTTTTTTGGCAAGCTGGACAATTCAATAATCAACCCCTTCTGAATAAGTTTATAAATTAAAAAAACAAAACAAAACATGAAAGTCTTTTTAAAACAGTGTATTTTTTACCTTCTTGATTTTATTACTAATCTAAGTAAAGTTGTAAACCAGACTGATAGCCACAAGATAGACATAGACAGAAATGAGGGTTCCCACATGATAGTGACTGATCTAAATTCAGAAGGCAAGCATTACTGAGGAGACAAGGTCACATGAATGCTGAGTCAGCAAGCCTGGCTCTCAACCAGACTAGACACACCTGTTCTTGATTTTAAAATAGTGTTGTGAATTTCTGACATGTCAGATATGTAAATATTTAATTATACTTGTATACTATTATTTTCTTCAGTGCAATGATAAATAAGTATGAATGTGATAAGGCAATTTTTGTTTTATAGGAATTGTTTAAATGAGTTATGCAAAAATTTTATATGTAGTTAAAAGAAGTACAATTCTCAGATGTACCACTTTTGCATTAACATTTAAGAAACATAAAAAGGAAAATGAAAACTCAGAATCCATTTCTTGTTGACTTGTTAGATTTCTCCATAAACTCCTTTGTCTAAAAAATGCTAATTTATCGAGTATTCCACAAAACCTACATGTAAAGGAACATTGTTGTTGTTATGTGCTGTGGAGTTGGTTCCAACTCATAGCGACCCTGTATAGGATTTCTGAGGCTGTAAATCTTTATGGGAGCAGAAAGCCTCATCTTTCTCCTGTGGAACAGCTGGTAGTTTTGAACTGCTGACCTTAAGGTTCGCAGCCCAATTTGTAACCACTATGCTACCAAAGCTCTTTAAAGGAACATAAGAAAGCAGAAAACAGTAAGACCAGCTCATATATAGATTTACCTAACAATTATTTTAAACACTTCCCTAAACATTGTGAATAAGGAAATTTAGGGGGAAAGTCGAACTTTATAAAGACATACATATGACTATTTCTTTATCACTTGGTAGGGGTTTGACTACAGCGTTACTAGAAAAGGCATAAATAAAGCATATGATAAATTTAAAAGAAACAAAATGAGGAAAATATATCACAGTTGAAAAGAAAAGAGCGAATAATGTCCTTGCCAGTTTTCTCTGTTTGGGGACTCAGAAATAGACCATTACACTGTCATGCATCACTTAACATCCATGATATGTTCTGTAAAATAGAATTTTATGTGATTTGAACATTGTACCAATACCATTTTATATATAGGTAGACCCCAGATTCAAAAAGAGTTCTGCTCTTAGATCTGTTTATAAGTCAAATTTGTACAAGAGTCAGAGAAGATTGGTATGGTTCATATTTAATTAACATGAGTCCATCATATGATTGTCTCATATTTATATATAGTGCACTTTTGTATGCATGAAAATAGTATAAGAACTTCTTAGTACATTAAAGATAGAATTAACATAATAATACAGTAACAATAATAGTGTTTTCATGTGCATCATAAGTAGTACTGGGAACCATTGCATGTACCATGAATTTTTAATCTAATAGGCTTTACAGGGTTGGAACCACAGACTTATATGAGGTCAGGTGTTGCTTGAATGGATCCTAACGGACCTTATGTAGTGTATGATTGTACTGAAATCAGCAGGTCATGCACAAGAAGATGGTTTAACTGCTAATTAACACTAAATTATATACTGAGAATTACATGCTAATTAATTCTTGATAGGGCTAATGCCCTTTTTACTATGTCATTTTCAATGAATATATTAAGATGAAGGCTAAGGTAAAGTGTTTGGCACATAGATTAGAAATCAATAAAAAGGATATATCAAAAATTAAATGTATTAGGTGTTTTAAAGGTAGAGGTGATTGAGGTACAGAAAATTACTGGAGTACATTACAAACATATGTATAAATCAAATGTGGATATTTTTAAAAATATAAAAGCATTATTACAAGAGGAAGAAAATAAAGGAGTTAAAATCCAAAAGATCTCTTAGTTTCATCAGAGTTGCACAAGTTTAGGGTTATAGGACTTTTTGTCAGTGTAACCCCAATTCCATCTTAGTTAGTGGTTTCATAAAATCCCTCTCAAAGTGCTGCTTACAGCAATCCTTTTAGGAACTCAATCCAGGTTGCAGACAGTGATGAGGCAGAACAAATCTGATTGGCAGAAGAACATATTTTCCCTTGGGGTAAGGTAGCCTACAGTTAAGTTGGGTTTTGGGGGAGAGCCAGAGGTTGAGTAGTTTCACTATGTATTCCTTCCAGAAAGCTCAATAATTTTAATTGTGGTCACCATGTCTCTCTGTTTCACTAATACCTTTCATCACTGCTTCCTCTGTACTATTCTGAGGGCAGTGAGGTTCACCTGTTTAAGAATGCCTTCACCACAAATAAAAACTACCAAACGGATTTTAAAACCTCTGTGGTCGATCCTTTAGTAAAAATCCCACTACCTGTCTGTCTATAGATGCAATTTGTTGGTTCATTTATTTATTGTTTCATGCATTATTCTATTCAGTCTATAACATTTAGAAAATACCTAAATATTTTATGATCATTAAGACTAACTGGAGAAGCTTAAAAAAAATTGTTGCAAAACAGTTTATAACAAAAGGCACCCTTTGGTGATGTAAGATTGAAATGCAACTGAATAGCAATGATAAATTTTCACTTGCAAAATAATTCATTTGAGTAAACATTAGCTGTATATGCAGTTTAGAATTAAAAGAAAATATGCACAACAGCACAGAAATGACAGCGTGCACCTAATAAGGCAAATCACACGTGAGAATTTCCCTGTTTTCTTATGTATTTTCATTAGAGCAATTTCATTTAAAAAGGCCAAATCACACTCCAACAAACAAAATTATAAGTAAAAATGAATTACCATCGATAAACTTATAAAAGCAGTCAAGGTGGTATAATGAAAAATTAAACTTGAAGATTGATAGAGGAAAGTTTAAAACCCAGATATGCAATGTAACTGCTTTAGGATTTTGCATAACTTCTAAGTCACTGATATTTATTTCTGTATATGTAAAATGGATACAATAACACTGGTACAATAACAGTCTTACGATAATTAAATGAGCAAATGAACATAAATTGCCTATGAGTAGAAGATCAAAATGCTGAGTTATCCTGTGCAACCCTCACAAACATTGCTATGTTTGAGAATATTATTCCAGCCACTGTGTCAATCTGTCTCCTTCAGGGGTTTCCTTTTTTTTTTCACTCATCTATTTTAACAAGCATAATATCCTTCTCCAAGGACTGGTCCATCTTGAAACTTGTCCAAAGTATATGAGTCTAAGGATTTGTGTTTCTAAGGAGCATTCCAGTTGTATATCTAAAACTGAATATGTAAAACAAAACAAAACCCATCATGACCAAGTGGGATTCCTATCAGGGATGCAAGGATGGTTCAACATCAGAAAAGCAATCAATTTAATCCTCCATCTAAATAAAAATTTTAAAAAGGAAAGAAACACATGATCATATCAATCAATGCAGAAAAGGCATTTGACAAAATCAAACATCCATGCCTAATAAAAACACTCAACAAAGTAGGAATTGAAAGGAAATTTATCAGCATTATTAAGAGCATATATACAAAACCAACAGCCACCATCACTCTCACTGGAGAGAAACTGAAAACCTTCCCTTTGTGAACAGGAAGAAGACAAGGTTGCCCTTCATCACCACTCCTATTCAATATTGTGCCAGAAGTCTTCGCCACAGCTATAAGGCAAGATAGGGAAATTAAAGGCATTCAAATTGGCAAAGAGGAAGTAAAACTCTTTCTATTTGCAGTTGATATGATCTTATACACAGAAAACCCCAAAGACTCAGTAAAAAAAAAAAAAAAAAACTATTGGACCTCATTGGAAGTTTCAGCAAAGTTGCAGGGTACAAGATCAACATACAAAAATTAATTGGATTTCTCTATATTAATAATGACATCATTGAAAAGGAAATTAGGAAAGCAGTACCATTTACAATAGCCACCCAAAGGATGAAATATCTAGGAATAAATATAACCAGAGAAACAAATGACCTGTACAAAGATAACTACAAAACACTACTACAAGAAACCAAAAGAGACCTACAAAATTTGAAGAATGCACCATGCTCCTGTATAGAAAGACTTAACATTGTCAATACTGCCCAAAGCAATCTACACCTATAATGCAATCCCAATCCAGATTACAATGACATTCTTCAAAGAGATAAAAAAAAAACAAAACAAACAAAAAACAATTTGAAACTTTATATGGAAAGGAAAGAGACCCAGGAGAAGCAAAGCACTGCTTAAGAAGAAGAGCAAAGTTGGAAGCTTCTCATTCCCTGATTTCAAAATTTACTACACAGCTACAGTGGTCAAAACAGCTTGGTACTGGTACAATGAAAGACACGTAGATCAATGGGACAGAAGCAAGAATCCAGAAATTAACTCATCCACATACAGCCAATTGATCTTTGACAAAGCACATGGGAAGGAGATAGTCTCTTCAACAGATGGTACTGGCAGATCTGGAAATCAATATGCAAAAGACTGAAACAAGACATTTACCTCACACTGTATACAAAAACCAACTCAGCATGGATTAAAGATTTAAATGTGAATCTCAGATTTATAAAGATCATCAGTGAAAATATAGGAACAAATTTAAGGGATCTAATACAGAACATTCACAGACTACCAAATATTGTGAAAATTGCACAAACAAAAGAAAACAAAATAGACAATTGGGAGATACAAAAGGTTTTGGAAGAAGTGCAACCAGAGTGCTCTTTAGAGGCCAAGATGGCCAAACTTCGTCTCTCATACTTTGGACATATTTTCAGGAAGGATTAGTCACTGGAGAAGGATATATGTTTGGTAAGGTGGAGGGTCAAAGAAAAAGAGGAAGACCCCAATGAGATGGATTGGCCAAGTGGCAGCATTGATGGACTCAAGTGTGGAAACAGTAGTGAGATTGGCCCAGGATCAGACAGTGCTTCATTCTGTTGTGCATAAGATCGCTATGAGTCAGTACCAACTTGATGGCACCTAACAACAACAACAACAAAGGTTAGAAACTTATATGTATCAAAAGATTTCACCAAAAGAGGAAAAAGGGAGCCCACAGAATGGGAAAAATCTTTTGCAATAACATATCAGACAAGGGACTTATTTCCATGTATATAGGAAACTACAACACCTCTACAAGAAAAAGACAAACAACCCAAATTAAAAATGGTCATAGGATATTAATAGAAGGCATTTGCTAATAAATTAGCATTGGAACTAGTGACCATGAATTTATATTTGATGGTAAAAATTATATTAATTTTTGATAAATTATTAATCTTTTCTTATCAGTTATTGATAATTTTATAATCCAACTAAATAGTAAATTGACATCAAGGTTCTGAGTCCTATTTCTACTCATTTGGACACACTATTCATTCTAATGAGACTTCTCATTTTATTTCCTTATTATGCATGCTCCTTGTGGTCCATTTCTTATTCTTTACCTAAATACATTTTGACATATGTCACATTTTATCACTTATTATCCCCAGAACAAAGGTCCTAGTCCATGTCCCCATGAAATCTTCATTTACTAATTTACAAAAATGAAAGAAGAAAACTGGAGAATTTAACTACCTCAATTATAGACTATATACCCACCGATACCCACGTATATATGTTGTTGTTATTGTTGTTAGGTGCCATCAAGATGGTATCGACTCATAGTGAACCTATGCACAATAGAATGAAACAATGCCCTGTCCTGGGGCAATTGTTGCCAGACTTGAGCCCATTGATGCTGCCATTTTGTCAATATATCTTGCTGGGGGTCTTCCTCTTTTTCTCTGACCCTCCAACTTACCAAACATGATATCCTTCTCCAGTGACTGGTCCCTCCTAACAATATGCTCAAAGTATGAGAGATGAAGTTTGACCATTCTGGTCTCTAAGGAGCACTTTGGCTGCACTTCTCCCAACACAGATCTGCTGGTTCTTTTGGCAGCCCATGGCACTTTCAATATTATATACATCCTGTATATTCTTTGCTAGACAGTTATTCATCTTATCTGCATAGAGCATATACTTCTGCTGAAATAAATAAATAATTTAAAATCACACATTGATTTCTTATGTTTATTTTCACTCACTCATAAAAGCTTAATAGTAACTTCCACTAGCATAATAGTAAACAAAAAATCAATAACCTAATAAATGTATCCATGAAGCAAACAGAAATAAACAGTGAATAAAGGAATTTAACACATTTCATATAAGAGAAAGCAGATGGAGAAATTAACAATGCTTTATCAGAGAGTGAGGAAGCCATCACAAGTGATGCACCCTAGAAAGCCATTAAGGAAAAATATAGATATGAAGCACAAGCAGTAACTTAGTTGACAGAATGGATAGAGAATTAAATGATTAATATTTTCACAACTCTTCTAAACACAAACGCACTTGCAAACCACATGCAGATTAGACACAGTATTTAATTAGAACTGTGCTCCGTGGGGTTTTCAATGGCCTTACACTTTACAATCAAATGTGGAGCACAAAAATATTTGAGAAAATATTTCAATCTAAAAAATAGAAATGATGGCACACTAAGAACAGATAAAAGAATTATGAGAAAATAGAAGCAAGGTCTGGAGAAGAACAAAAATGAAAATCAGGAGTTAAAAATGAGACGAAACTATCTCTGTGAAACAAATGCAGGATATTATAACTTAAAAAGGAATAACCAGAAGACAGGAAATCAGAGTCCTTGTAATTTAAAGTAGGGCCACTGAAATGAAATATTATTACTACGGCTAATAATAGCAATTTTCCTGAAAATATGCATCCAAATTTTAAAAATGGTAACAAAATCAAAAGATAAAACTGAAACTAGAGGTTTAGTTAAGAATTTTCAAAATTGGAGAAGGTGGTGCAGTATTGTAGATTAGGTGGAAAGGACTAAGTAGGATACAGAAAACCAGATGAGACAGATGCAGAGAATAGTCCTCGAATGCTGAGCTTCAGATGAAAGGATAGAGAAGTGGATTGAGTGCTTAGTGGGAGAGAGAGCTCAGCAGAAACTGAAAGACAAAAGTTGACTGCTAAACTGTGGTGGCCGACTGGACCTGTTATAGCCATCTTTAGCATTTATGAACAGCTCCAAAGTCAGGAAAATATATTCACCTTGCAGAAAACTACTTAGGCTCTCAGAGACAAAAGTGTGATTTTTATTCTTGTTCTACACTCTCCTGGTTACCAGAGGTAAAACCAGTAAGAAAGCCAGTATGCACTCCCAGGGAAGCTCCCATTTTTCAGGTGGTCAGAGCCACTCAGAGGTGAACACTGAGATTGTGAACCCCATTGAAGTGCAGATATGCTATCCACAATAACCCCACTAAGGTGGGCTCTACTATAAATCTGCAAAGTTGACCAGGGTCACCCCTGGACTAGCTCTCACTAGGAGAAGCAACAGAATGGACATGTAAGGTAGAGAAGACATAAAAAAGAAGAAAAAGAAAGACTGGTAATCTGTGTGGGCCAGACAGCTACAGTGGGGCCATCTTGAACTTTCTCAGGTGGCTGTGAAGGCACAGAGGCATACTATTTATTGGTTGATAGAAAGCCATTCCCAGTTTTTTTTTTTTTTTTTTTTCTTCTCCTCCTCCTTTTTTTCTTCACTACTATTTTATTTTTATGCTGCTCTCTGATTTGTTTATTTTCCTTCTGTCTTATGTTTTCTCTTCTTGCCTCACCTGACAGGAGACAGCAACTGTGGCCACACAGTCTAGCTACAGTTGTACCCTCAACAATCCCAGAAATTGGGCTAGAGTCAATACCAGCTATTGTATACCAGATCAAGAACAACAATCAATGTCAACTAAGTCCACCTTGAACTGAACTGCATGAACAGCAAATAGAGAACAGAGCACAAGTTCATCTCCTAATCACATCCACAAAGAGGCAGTTGTGGAGTACTTTATAACTCAACAACATACAGTCATCAACTTAATACAAACACAACAACATTGCAATGCCTTCAAAACAGCAGACAGTTTCTGTTCACATAAAGAAAGGAGACAGAGTAGCTCAAACAAATGACAAAGAGTCAGAGTTATAAAAGGTTTTTGAGAAAAATGAGGCACTGGAACAACCTGAGAAAGAATACAGGGGAATGATATTTAGGTAACTCAAAATGATTGGCAGAGAGGTGGAAGAAAACAAGGAAGAATTCAGAAAAGCACAAGAGTAATTTCAAACAAAATAGTAAAGATTAGAGACAACATAAAACCTGAAAACAGACACTCAGACAATTATTACTAAGATATCATAAATGGACAATATATTGAAAAGGCAAAGGAGTAGATTTGAATCAATGGAAGCCAGAATTAGTGAGCTTGAAGGTAAATCTCATTGCTAGTAAGCTAGTAGAACAAGCAGAAAAAAAGAATGAGAAAATCTGAAAATAGCCTAAGATTCATGTGGGACGTGAAGAGGAATAATCTATGTGTAATCGGAAACCTAGATGAGGAAGAGACAAAGAAAAGTACAGACAAGATAGTCAAAGATCTGTTGGAATAAAATTTCCCTGACATCATGAATGATGAGATGACAAGCATTCAAGAAGATGAATAAACCCCAAACAGGATAGACCTCCCAAAAATTACCAAGACATAACATAATGAAACTTCTCAAATTAAAAGAAAAGGAAATGTAACTATGGCAATGAAATGAAATATGATAGGATGAATGTAGAGCTAATGTTCTACGATGTAAACCACCACTTAATTCACAATAAAAACTTACAAAAACAACAACAACAAAAGATAAGGAAAGAATTCTAAAGCAGCTCATAAAAAAAACATAATATTATCTACAAAGAAAAGCCAAAAAGATCATTCTCTGATTTCTCAGCAGAAATCAGGCAGGCAAGAAGGCAATGGGGAGACATACAAAAGTCTGAAAGGAAAAACAACAACAACAACAAATACTAACTGCCAACTAAGAATCACATACCCAGAAAAATTGTCCCTCATATGTGATAGTAAAATTAGAACATTTCTAGTTAAATAGAAATTAAAGAAATTTGCAAAAACCAAGCCAATTTTGCAAAAATACTAAAGGGAAATCTCTGGACTGAGAACCAACAGCAGACAGCAACTGGAGATTGACAAACATAGTAACACGACCCAGAATTCAACCCAGATATAGACGCATCCAGAATAAAACAAAACTACAAGACTGAAAATAGAGAATTATAAATATCAATCTATAGTACAAACAACTAAAAAGAAAAAAACTATAGTTACAGAATTCCAAATGGCAAGGAAGTCAAGTAGATTTCAAAATAAAGCAAACTGTCTTAAGGTGGGGAAGAAATTAATAAATTAGAGGGTAACCACAAAGAAATTTATTATATCTTCACATAAAATCAAGAAAAAGAAAATCCATGAAGACTTTGCAAATATTAAAACTATGAAGAAATTGACATGAAAAAGTGAACTCAGCACAGGAAAACATGTGGAACAAAGAAACCAGTATAACCACACACACCAAAAAAAAAAAAAAAAACCAACCCCACAGCAACATGACTGCAATAAGTTCAGACCAATCAATAATTATGCTGAACGTCAATGGAGTCAACACACTAATCAAGAGACAGAGAATAGTAGAATGGATAAGAAAACAGGAGCCTTCAATATGCTGTCTATAAGAGACACAACTTACACATAAAGACAAAAAAAGATTAAAATTGAATGGAAAAATATATATTAAACTACTGGCAATCAAAATCAAGCAGTAGTGGCAATATAGATTTCTGATAAAATAGCCTTTAAAGCAAAAACTAGCATAAGAGACAAAAAAGGACATTATCTTATGATTAATGTCAATTGAACAAGAGAAATAGCCATAGTAAATATCTATGCTCAAGAAAAGAACCTCAAATACATAAATCAAACTCTAATAGAATTGAAGAAAAAAATGGACAATCTTACAATAATAATAGGAGATTTCAAAATAGGGATGAACAGCTAGAAGGAAATTCAAAAAAGACACAGAGGAACTGAAAAACACAATCAATCAACTTAACCTCATAGATTTATACAGAGCACTCAATCCAACAACAGCACAATACACATTCTTTTCTAGTGTACAAAGAACATTCTCCATAATAGATTATATGTTAGGAGGCAAAGCAAGTTAGAATACATTTAAAATCATCAAAATACTACAAACCATCTTCTCAGACCACAATGCTATAAAATTAGAAATCAACAATAGGAAGATAAAGGAAACAAAATCAAATACAAAGAAACTGAATAACACCCTGTTTAAAAGCTACTGGGTAATCTAGTTGTGATTCAAACTGACTTTTCAATCTATAGCACCACACCAGGACTCCACTGGATAAAAGAACAAATAAAAAAATGAAATTAAAAAAATTCCTTGAAACAAATTAGAATGACAATACAACATACCAAAACCTTAGGACATTGCAAAAAGGGCAATTTATAGCAATAAACACACACATCCAAAAATAAGAAAGAACCAAAATTAACATATTAACATAACACCTACATCCAACAATTAGAAAACACCAGCAAACTAAACCTACAGTCACCAGATGACAATGAATAATAAAGATTAGAGAAGAAAAAAACAAATTAGAAAACAGAAAAACAAAGAAAGAATCAATAAGACAAGAAGATGGTTCTTCGAAAGGATTCATAAAATTAACAAACTGTTGGCAAATCTAACCATTGATAGCAAAGTTCAATAAAACAGAAAACAAAAAATGCTGGTGAGCGTGTGGAGACACTGGGACCCTCTTACATTGCTGGTAGGACTGTAAAATGGCTCAACCACTCTGGACAATGGTATGGCATTTCCTCAAAAATAGTTGGAAATAGAAATATCTTGGTGGTGGCTGTGTGCCGTAGAGTCGGTTCCGACTCATAGCGACCCTGTACAGGGTTTCCGAGGCTGTAAATCTTTACGGGAGTAGAACATCTCATCTTTCTCCCGTGGAGCAGCTGGTAGTCTCGAACTACTGATTTTGCTGTTCGCAGCCCAATTCGTAACCACTACGCTACCAAAATCCCAGACACCAGTAGATATATGTACACTGATGTTCATAGCAATATTATTCATAATAGCAAAAATAGAGACAGCCTAATCTGGTAGCGTAGTGGTTACGAATCGAGCTGCGAAC
>NW_006408888.1:225080-229075 GCF_000296735.1 Chrysochloris asiatica | reverse complement strand
AAAAGAGTTTTATACTAAAAAAAAAAAAAATTCTTTTGTGATTAGCAGGGGTGTGAGGAAGAGGAAAGTAGTTCACTGGTTAGAGGACAGACACATGTTAGTTCAGATGATGGGCAGGGCAATATGCAGGAAGGGGGAAGGTAATATACAAAAAGAGGGAAAGTAGCAGAAGAATGATGAAGATAGATGCAGGGAGGTATGCATGGACTAAAGGTGACAGAGATAAATAGTGATACATACACAATTTGGAATAGTAGTGTTCTGTACATAGATATATGGATTGAGACATAGGCTGAATGGATAAGGGAGGAAGAATAGGATATCTATTTACATCTATCTATATCTATCTATCTCTATCTCTATTGAGATTGAGACAGAGACAGAGATAGAGATAGATACAGAGAGAGTGCTGATGTGGCATTGTGGGATAATGCACCAGACTGCAAAGCCATTTGAATTGCAAGGCTGGTGGTTCAACTTCACCATCTTTTCCTTGGAAACCCTAGGCAGGGTTGCTATGGGTTAGAACCAACTCAATGGCACTTAACAACAATGTATTAAGTGCTGTCGAGTCAGTTCCGACCCATAGTGACTCTGCCTAGTGTTTCCAAGAAAAAGATGATGGGTTTGAAATGTTGATCTTGTGGTTTGCAGTTCAATGCTAATTCTACAATGCCGTACTAGGAGCCCATGTACATATATCCCATGTACAAATATTTAAGAGTTTGAAAGAGGATGTTTGTACATGAGTATCTATCTTTCTTGCAAACACAACTATGAATGTGGTTAAGCAAAATGATGAAAGCTTCCTATATTATTAACATCTTAAGGCAATAGGTTGATCAGTCTGGGGACTCAGGACCAAAGTCTCAGGGGACAACATGGTCAATTGACATAACATAGTCTACAACAATAATGTTCTACATTCTACTTGTGTGAGTAGCATCTGGGATCTTAAAGCTTATGAGCAGCCCTCTAAATTGTAGCTATTTGTTTCTCCATGTGTGGAAGAAAGAATGATAAGAATTGAAGAGGCTTGGAATTAATTAGTCCAATGGACTAATGGAACATATGAACATCAGTTTCCATGGCTCTGAGAACAAAAGAACTAGACGGTGCCTGACTACCTCTATCAACTGCTCTGAAAGGGATCATGTTTTTAGGGTCCTGAATAAAGTGTTAGAAAATGTGGAACAAAACACAGAATTGTTTAATAATAATAGAAGCCTGGGTTTACTGGTCTGAAAGAGACTGAAGGAACTCTTGACCATACTTCAGGACTATAAAGGAACTCTCCCTCGTAGCCCAATTTTCAGCCAAACAGTGGATATGTTTATGGGGGTTGAGGATGACAACACTAGCAAGGTATGTGCACCATGGAATCATCAATCATTCAAAATCAAAAGGGCAACATCTTACTAATGACAAGAAGGTGTGTAGAATGCAAATAGGAACCATGGGAGAAAAAGGGCTAGCTGCTGTTGCATGGAAAGGCTTGCAATCATTGAGATGAAACAAAGTTGAATGTAAAGCTGATGATCTTGTCTGTAAACCTTCACTCAGTTCAAACTAAAAATCTTAAAAGGAAAAACCAATACTAAAAATCTAGCTAATAGAATAAAGTGAAAACAAAGCAAAACAAAATTCAATAAAAAAAGAAAAATGTCCTCATAACCGAAGGATATTTCAAAATTGGAACTCCAACTACCAATTTCAGAAAACCTGGGGAAGAAAAGATGTTGATGTAGTGGTTATACGTGTAGACTCTACTCACTACTGAATGTTTTCAGTATTTCTAACTCTTGCCAGTTGTACATTGGACAAGCTGTTTGACCTTTTAGTGTTCAGTTTCTTCATCTATAACACTGGGCTAGTATTGATGATATTTGCCTCCTAAGGTCATTGCTGGTGGTGGTTATGTGCCGTGGAGTCTGTTCCAACTCATAGCAACCCTGTACAGGGTTTCCAAGGCTGTAAATCTTTACAGGAGCAGAAAGTCTCATCTTCCTCCCGTGGAACAGCTGGTAGTTTAAATCTGCTGACCTTAAGGTTCAGCAGCCTGTTTCATAACCACTATGCTACCGGAGCTCCTTCCTAAGGTCATTATGAGAATTAAATTACTGAAAGGCAAACAGATTTATTTAAGTATCTTATACTAAGTACACAAAGTCTGATAATTATTACTCATAAAACCTTTGTAGTCAGGTGAGAAGTGTTTAGCTCTTAAAACACCAGGAAACAGAATGTCATCAGACTTTTTAAACATTATAAGACCCTAGAAGAAAGAAAAACAACACAATGCTGTTATTGGATAAATTTTGTCCCCCTCCCCTCCCAAATATGTGTTAAGTCCTAACCCATGTACCTATAAATATAATCTTATTTGAAAATAGCTTTTGCTATGTTAATGAGTCCATGCTGGAGTAGCTTAGGGTGGGTCCTAAACATAATCACTTCTAAGTGGTATCATAAAGAGAAAATAGATACATAGAGACCCACAAAGAATGAAAGATAAACACCAGGGGGGAAACCTTCTACAAAAAAAAGGATCTCCAGAGATTGGTAGCAGAAACCAGAAACAAAAACAAAGCCCCAAGGAAGATATCACCTTGAGCAAGACCTTGTTTTGCACTTTGAGCCTCCAGAACTGTGAGAAAATAAACTCTTGCTCAGTACAACCATCCACTTGTGATATGTTTTTGTGACAGGACTAGGTAACTAGGACAAATATCCTCCTAAGTCTGAAGGTAAAGTATTTTTAAATTAGAATTCTTAAAAAAAAATAATAATAATAATTAAAATTCTTTACCTAAACTAACATTCAATTGTATGAGTAAAATAAACACATTTTTACAACTGCAGAATTATCAAACTGGTGTTGTTATTAGTTGTTTGCTATGTTATTTTTTTAACCATCCATGCATCTTTTTTAAGAAACTCCTCTGGTAGCATAGTGATTGTGAATCGGGCTGTGAACCTCAAGGTCAGCAGTTCGAAACTACCAGCTGCTCCATGGGAGAAAGATGAGGCTTTCTGCTCCCGTAAAGATTTACAGCCTTGGAAACCCTGTACAGGGTCGCTATGGGTCAGAACCTACTCGACAGCATTTAACAAAACAACAACAAAACACATGTCCCCTTAAGATAAGGATATAAATGAAGAAAGAAAACATTAGAAGACCTAGATTCAAGAGCTTCAACAATGAAGAAAATCCAGAATCATAGCTGTGCATCATGCCTAGAAAGAAACTTAAATAGTCTGATGAATGAGTCAAAAATCTACAAAAGGAAATCATTAAAAAGCAAATAGAACTGATAAATCAATTGATGTGTTGAATTATTTGTAAAATATTATTGGAAAGGTTTTAATCTGTATGTTGGAACATATGGAAGGCTTACTGCAAGATATTTTTTAACTATATGAATAAAACAATACACAATCGCTTGCAAGAAAATACAATAATGTAGGCAAGACAAAAACACCATCAGACTGTCACTTGACTCAAATGTAAATGATATTTATAAAATCATGACAGAAGTACGTAACTGGCTGCCATTGAGTTGATTCAAATTCATAGTGAACCTATGGGCCAGAGAAGAGTAGAACAACTCCATGGGGTTTGAAAAGCTGTAAATGTTTAAGGGAGTAGAATGCCTCATCTATCTCACATACAGTTGAAATGGTTGTTGTTAGGTGCCATCGAGTTGGCACCGACTCATAGTGACCCTATGCACAGCAGAATGAAACACTGCCCGATTCTGGACCAACCTCACTACTGTTGCCAAACTTGAGCCCATCAATGCTGCCACCAGTCCAATCCATCTTGTTGGGGGTCTACTTCTTTTTCTCTGACCCTCCACCTTACCAAATATGATGTCTTTCTCAAGAGACTGGCTCCTCCTTACAATATGTCTGAAGTATGAGAGACGAAGTTTGGCCATCTTGGCCTCCAAGGAGCACTTCTTCCAAAATGGATCTATTGGTTCTTTTGGCAG
>NW_006408888.1:212948-224490 GCF_000296735.1 Chrysochloris asiatica | reverse complement strand
TCATGAGTACAATTAAGTTTTCCAGAATACTCATACTTCACAATGTTGTCCATAGCTTGTCATGATCTACATAATCAAAAGCCTTTGCATAATCAATAAAGCACAGGTAAACATCTTTCTGATATTCTCTGCTTTCAGCCAAGATCCATCAGACATCAGCAATGATATATCCCTCATTCCACGGCCTTTTCTGACTCTGGCTTGAACCTCTGGAAGTTCTCTGTCATGTTTGATTGCAGCCGTTTCTGTATTACCTTTAGCAAAACTTTACTCGCATAGCATATCAAAGAGATTGTCCGATGATATCCGCATTCCGTTGGGTCACCTCTCTTTTGAATGGGCACAAATATGGATCTCTTCCAATCAGTCGGTCAGATAGTTGTCTTCCAAATTTCTTGGCAGTGATGAATTAGTGCCTCCTGTGCTGCCTCATTTTCTTGAAATATTTCAATTTTTATTCCATCAATTCCTGGTGCCTTGTTCTTTGCCAATTCCTTCAACACACCTTCCTTCAGTATCATTGGCTTTTGATCATCTGCTACTTCTTGAAATGGTTGACCATTAACAATTTTCTTTTGGTACAGTGACTCTGTGTATTTTTTCCATATTCTCTTTATGCTTTCTGCATCATTTAATAATTTTCCCAGAGAATCTTTCAATAACAATAGTCAAGTCTTGAACTTTTTCTTCAGTTCCCCCAGCTTGAGAAATGCTGAATGTGTGTTCTTCCTTCTTGGTCTTCGAATTCCAGATCTTTGCATGTTTTGTTGTAATATTTGGCTTTATCTTCTTGAGCTGACCTTTGAAATTTTCTATTCAGCTCTTGGACCTCCTCATTTCTTCCATTTGCTTTAGCATCTCTATGCTGGAGAGCAAGTTTCAGTATCTCTTCTGACATTCATTTTGACCTTTTCCTTCTTTCTAGTCTTCTTAATGACTTTTTGCTTTCTTCATGATGATGTTCTTGATGGAAATTAGTCAAACACAAAAGCAGTCAGTAGGTTTAGGTGTTTTTCTTTGTGGTTAGTAGTCCAATGCTTAACCTATTACATCACCTTGACTCCTTAATAAGAGTACTGAGTATTTTACTTAACTTAAATTCATGCTATAATTACCAAGAATGTAGTAGATGGAATAAAAAAATCTTGTCTCCCATAATATGCTGTTAATGCCTCATGCCCAACATTTATAAACTGAGAAGGGAGTAAAGATCTGTATTTAGAAACAGCAGACTAAGCAACAGAAGAAAATTTACACATATAGAGTATGAAAGACATCAGGTAAAATGGAAATGTGCTCATGCAAGCTTAGTAGCGGCTGTTGTTACGTGCCACCAAGTAGATTCTGACTCATAGCAACGTTGTATAGGATTTTCGAGGCTGTAAATCTTTGTGGGATCAGAAAGCCTCATCTTTCTCCCTAAACGTCAACCTTTTGGTTTGCAGACCAGTGCTTATCCTATTGAGTTGTCATTGTTAATTGTCGTTTAGTTGGTTCTGACTCATCACAACCCTGTATAGGATTTCTGAGGAATAACTGGTGAATTTGAACCACTGATCTTGTGATTCAGACCAACCTTGAGATCCAGTGCATTATCTCACAGGGCCACACGAGGACTCCTAGCCTATGGAGTAGTATGGCTTAAAATTTTAAATTATGTACCTCCTATACAAAGGAACCCTGGTTTGATGCTATAGGATAAGCACTGATCTGCTAACTACAAGGTTAACAGTTCAAACCAACCAGAGAAATATGAAGCTTTCTGATCCTGTAAACATTTGGTGGTGGTGATATGCCATGGAGTTGTTTCTGACTCATAGTGACCTTGCATATGGTGTCTGAGGCTGTAAATCTTTACAGAAACAGAAAGCCTTATCTTTCTCCCTCAGAACAGTTGGCAGTTTTGAACTGCTGAGCTTGAGATTAGCACCCAAATTCATAACCACTACCTACCAGAGCTCCTTTTGTAAAAATTTACAGCCTCAGAAACCCTATACAGGGTCATTGAGTCAGAATCGATTCGATGGCAGTGAGGTTTTAGGAGTTTTACCCATAATACAAGAAAAAAATAGATTAATTTTAAAACAGTATTTTATGCAAGCCCTCTGTCTCTCTGGTGTATTCTCCTTTCACCCTAGTACTGCTGCTTCTTGGCTAAATATTTCATATATTAGTTTTGCCATCCCTTCCCCTCACTGCATTTCAGGACCGACTCTCAGACTTTTTATTCTCTTATAAATTTTCTTCCCTCTGGTTTCAGGCCCTGCCAAGACCCTGTGGGTTATAGCAGCAGGTCATTCCTATTAATGCTACTGGCAGAGATGCCCAAAATACTTCTGATTGATTGGAGCCTGGTTTGCTAGTCCCTCACTTTCGGGAACACTAAATTCCTTTGCAAATTAAAAACAAACACAGCTGAACTATTTTATGTTTAATTTAGCCTAGCCCAGATTAATGGAACTTCAGGCAGTTTGGAACCCTTAAGAACTTTCCTGGGATAATTATAGTAGCTATACATATTAGCATCAAAGTCTTATCTGTAAATCATTATTTTCAACACCACAACTTAAATTCTAAGATGTTAGGCTTCTGATGTGTGTTTTCATGTAATGATATTTCAGGGGAGAGGACATGATCAGAGTTGACACATAGAGTGACTAATAAGTAAAAATATAATATTGTCATTACCAAAATAAAAAATAAAACATAAGATTTGATTAAAAACATTTGTCACAAATAACTGTAGACATAGTAGTGACACTATATATATGTGTACGTATTTGATGATGCGTGTGTGTTTATGTGTGAATTAGTACAGCTGAAATGACTACCCCTACCATTTTAGCTCATATGATATTAAAAAGGTTCTAAACCTGCAGCGGAATAAAGCAATGTTTAAGACTCTAGCTGTTTAATATAATCTGCCCTATGCTTTCCACTGAAAGAAAAAGAAAAAAAAAAGTAGAGACAAACACCCTCATCCCATTTTATTATGCTTATTATAATGTGGTCTGTGTAGCTATTATTGACTCAAACAGTCATGCCTGTGTCACAGAATGCATTCATAAAATTTCTTTGATTTTGCTTTTTAGATTTTTATGTGTTAGCTCTTTTTGTTGCAGTTATGAGACTATTCTGATTCAATTTATTCTGAAAAATCTATGCAGTAGATGAGTAGCCACTGTATTGTCCCTCTCAAACTTCTATACACTAGGTTCCCTATTATATTTATAGGGTACTTTTATGAGGGGACTTCAAAAAGTCAGTGAAAAATTCTATCATCTTTCAATTTCCTTTTTCACAGTTTTTTTTTTTTTTTGTAGCCCACTGGAATGCCCCTATTATAATGTGTGTGTGTGTGTGTGTGTGTGTATAGAAAGAGTGAAAAATAATATATGAGTGCCCCAGTTTGTATGTTGTTCAGAAAAATTAAAACTAGAAAACAATTTCACTCACAGAATAGTCTGATTCAAATACAATGTTGCATATAGAAGGACGTAGTAGATTAAAGTCAGGTCCTTTAGAACCAAAGGATTAGAAATGTGTGTACAGGTTTATAGATGCCAGCAGGGTAAAAAATATGAAATTTTCAAAATAAAAAAAAAGCAACTGATGTGGAGGTAGATTTAAAGATAGTTCAAATACAATGAAGTTAGAGAATCATCAGAAACAAATAGGCCAATAAGAGCTGAACTAATAAACTTGGTCATCCAGCCATTGAAGCGAGGTCAAGTGGGTATTATCTGCCAGCGTGGGTGTTCTTGTGCATATGCCCTCTCTTCTTATCAGCTGGACACATCACTCTCCACTCTAGTCCTCTTTGGCTATGTCACTGAGTCTGGGCTCAGGAGTCCCCAGTTCTTGCTATCCTGTTGGCCAACCAGGTCTCCACCAGGGTTCACAGGAGTCTATTGAACATGGTTGGACTTAGCTCGCAACTTTACTACTGTTTGCTGTCACTTCCCCTTATTGGTGACCAACGTGGTTACCAGTCAGAGTGCATGTGTGCTCGTGTATTCCCCTTGAGTCTTAGACTTGGAAGAGGGTTTTCCCTGAGAGGAACTGACCATTTCCTTGATATTTCCTGAGTGAGCAACTTGCTTGTTCTTGCAGTAGTCAGTCAGATTGCTATTATAGTTTTGTATTTTTCCTGTCAGTTTTTCTTTCAAAACATATTTTCTGTCCTTCTGATCACTCCAGGCTGGTCTGCTTATCCTTTCAAGTGGAAATTTCCCACCTCAGGAGATTCTGGATGGGGTTCAGAATTCCACCTATGGTCTTGTGCAATGCAGAGGCTCCGCAGGAAGCCTCCTTCACTGGGCAAGTTGTAGCCCCATTTTAGGTATTCCAATCAGTTGTGGAGTCCTGGTGTGGCACTGTGGGTCAATGCGCCAGACTGTAAATCTGTTTGAACTGCAAGGTCGGAAGTTCAAGCTTACCAGTTACTCCTTGAAAATCCTACATAGGGTCGCTATGGGTCAGAATCAACTTGGCAGCACTTAACAACAACAACAACAATCAGTTATAGGCATAAGATGTACTTACAAGCTTTCTATGGTGATATTTCTGGTTATTCCTTTCTCTCCCCCTCATGTGTCTATTTTATAATGGCATGCTAGGGAAAACAAGATTCAAAAGACAGCCAAGCATCTTAACATAATTTCCCCCCTTTTACTCATTCAAACCATGCCTCAATCCCTGTATCCCAGAGCTCTGTTGTTCCAAGTTTGTGCATACATCACTATTTACCTAAGTCCCACTTAGCCCATGACTCATACATTTTTAAGGAAATATTAGACTCTAACATTTCAGGGTATATTACATAAATGTTGAAAGCTATAATCATTCAGAACTCTGTTTTTTTGAGTGACAACTTTGTGGGGTTTTTTTAAGTCACATTGGCATCACATTCAGCATTAAACAATAGCAAAATATGCTATAGGAATAAAGAGGGAGAAAGAGGAATTTTTGCTAGTACAGGGGCTGGTGGTAAAGGAAGTCTTCATGCAGAAATAACATTTTATGTGGATATTTAAGACTGAGAGGAGGTTTGTCAAGTTGGTAAGGGACAGTGTCAGAATATCTTAGTCCTCGACTATGCTTCTGAGTATATGACTATATTCATTAAATTAGGTCCAAGACACAATAACTATCATGATCTTAATTTCACATGCATGATTTTGTTGGACCCAACACTATTGCAGTATTAGTGGTAGAATCTACTGATGTTCTTCTATTTTCTATTTTGCCTTTTTATTTTAATTTTTTAAAAAAGTAGTAAGATGCCTGGCTTTCCAATTTCAATCCCCAACCTCTTTACCACTAACCAGTTGCTATAGAGTCAATTCCAGCTCATGGTGTTCTCGTATGTATCAGAGTAGAACTGGGATCCATAGGATTTTGAGTGGCTGAATTTTTTAATGTATGTTATCAGATCTTTCTTCCATTGTGCCTATGGGTAGACTCAAACCTCCGATCTTTCAGTGAGCAGTTGGACATTTAACTGGTTGCACTATATAGGGACTCTTTTTCCACTAGTGTTAGCCATATGATTTGGTAATATAAATTGAAGTAATTAGTTGTTAACTGGTATTTCAATGAAGTCTCCTAAAACAGTAAGGGTGACACCCTTTTATTCTCCACTTTTATCTCTCCATCTTCTACCTAGAAACTGGAGGCCTACCAGTCAACATGAACCATAAGAATAGCTATCACATAAAAGGATAGTAGGCCAATGAAGTAGAAGTTCCCTGGATTCCTGAGTACTTCAGAATGAGTCTTTCTACTCTTGGAATTATTTAAAACAAAAGAAAGTAAGTGTCTATCTTGTTAAGTCACTGTTATATTAGCCTAACCTAATGTTGTTGTTGTTTTGTTGTTGTTAAGTGCCATCAAGCTGATTCCGATTCATAGCAACCCTGTACTGGGTTTATGAGGAGGAGCTGCTAGGTTTGAACTGCTGAACTTGTGGTTAGAAGTCCAGTGCTTCTCCCACAGTGCCACACCAGAAGTCCAATCTAGCATTGATGGGTACATTTTAATAATCACTAACAATTTAAGAACACCATAAATCCAAAACATTGGACTCACTTCAGTTTCAATTCCTTTATAAGAATTATACCTAAAAATTGAATCATACTGAATTAACAATATTTTAGCTATGCTTCCTGTTAAATGGCTCTATTTTAAAGCACATCTATGCATATTCAGCTCTATCTCAGAGTATATTTTAGGGAAAAAATCATTTAAAAGCCTTTGTGTTTAATGAGACAGAGAAACAGCAATCACTTTTAAATGTTTGGGAAGCTAGGTTTTAAATCAAAACAACAATGCCATTTGTATCAAGAATGGACAAGCCTCAGAAAGATTAGAATTTGGATTCTAATCTGCAAACGGGGCTTGTGTTTGGATTAGGATTTCACTCCAATTTCTCTTTATGGATTTAGATGAAGCTTTTATTAATCACTCATCCTAAAGTGTGGCTTCAGTCCATGTGGGATGGAACAATTGGTATATTTTTGTTTAAGAATCTCAAAATTGAAAATGCTGTGAATTATTTCAGCCATTACATCTGAGGTTTCTTCCTCTTAGAATTTCATTACTCTTAAAGAAAGAATGTCATTTTTGAGGGGTCAATGAATGAATCCTAAAATTCACTTAGATTTGTTAGTATTACTATTAAGGGTGCCCATGTTCATATTATTTAGGGGTGGGAGAATTTGTTTTTAAAAACAAATTTATTAAATGTGTATGTGTGTATCTTTGGTATGTGTATGTGTGGATACGGTATAATTGAACATTCAAAGAATTCAAAAGAAGCACAATCCTCTATAATAAAATTATAACAAAACTTTGAAATAACATAACTGTGATAATGCATATTTTTCTATAACATTCAATTCCGATACTAGGCTATAGGCAAATGATGCCTAAATGCTTTCAAACTCAATTTCTCATATGATGGCATGTTAAAATACCTATCTTCTATCTCTGGAAATAGGATTGGGAAGATAGGTTGAGGTCAAATAGGGAAAGGCTAGATAACTGCATATAAGGAAGCTGAGGTTTTTGCCCCAATTTTTCTAAATAAGATACGACTTCCGACAATCCTAGAGATTTCTAAGAGTCTGTCACTGTCCACAAACTCCCATGCAGCCCAAGCACCCACATTATTGTTGTTTTTGTTGTTGTGAAATGCCATCGAATCGGTTCTGACCCATAGCGACCTTGGTAGGGTTTCCAAGGAGCAGCTGGTGAGCTTGAACCGCTGACTTTGAAGTTCAAATGGTTTTGCAGTCTGGCACATTTACCCACAGCGCCATATCTCCAACTCATAACAACCCTATGTATAACAGAATGGAACATTGGCCAATCCTGCACCACCCTTACAATCATTGCTATGTCTGTGTTCATTATTGCAGATACTGTGTCTACCCATCTTGATAGTCTTCCACTTTCCAGTAAGCTTTCATTTTATAAAGCAATATGTCCTTTTCCAGGAATTGGTTCTGCCTAATAATATGCCCAAAGTATATAAGAAAAGTTTTGCCATCCTTGTTTCCAAAGAGCATTCTGATTTTACTTATTTCAAGAGAAAAATGTTGGTTCTCCTAGAAGTTCATGGTGTCGTCAATATTTTTCACCAACAGAACAATTCAAGTGAGTCAACTCTTCTTTGATCTTCCTTATTATTGTCTGGTTTTCACATGCATATGAAGTGATTGAAAAGGTCTTGGTGTGGGTCAGGCATAATTTAATCCTCATAGTGACATGTTTGTTTTTTAACACTTTAAAGAGGACTTTTGCAGCAGATTTGCCTCATGTAATATGTTGCTTGATACCTTGGCTACTGTTTCCATGAGTATTGATTTTGGCTTCAAGTAAGAAAAAACTGTTGATAATTTCAATGTTTTCTCCATTTCTTATTATGTTGTTTATTGGCCCAGTTATGAGAATTTTCATCCACGTGTCTTGATCACACATCCAAAGTCCATAAAACAGTCTAGTCACCCTCACTTTCAAGGAGCATTCTGGTTGTACTTTTTACAAGATGAACTTGTTCATTCTTCTGACAATCAGTAATATATTCAATAGTCTTCACCATTTCCATTATTCAAATGTAATTCAAATTCACTTCTTACACCTTAGCATAAAGAAAACAAATAAACCACAATTATGGCAAGCTGAAATAAAAGATACTACAAGGCACTTACCAGCTAGGGTTAGAGACTCACCAGTCACTCTCAGAAACCCTATACAGGGTCGCTATGAGTCAAAACCAACAGAATGGCACATAACATTAACAACATAGTTTGAATTAAGAAATTCCAGCAGCTATATGCATGATAGTTTTCTACAGTCATTTTATTAACCTCCTAAATGATTGCATTTTTAGACCATCTTTCTTGTATTATGATGGAAATTTACTATAGTAAGAAGCAAGGCAGAATTCCTTTTTAGTTACACATTGCCTTCAATTAACAATTCAGTACTCAGGAAATCAAACAGAATCTCCTGTGAGTTGTTTGTAAATATATAAGTCAAAGTACACTGCAGGAAACTATGATTAATGTGTCTTAATGGACACCAGGAGTTTGTATTTTGAAGAAACTCCCCAGTAATTCTAATGCTTATCTATTGGGCAATATTACATTGTGGCTAAATTTTGTTTTCTCATCAAGTGGACAAATGTCTTAAGTTTTAGGACAGATTTTTATGTTTCCTTTGAATATTCAACAGTAACTGAGATAATGTTGAGCCATTATGCCATTTTAATAACCATGATTCAGTAGTTTCATCTGCAACTTATATTTTTCAAACCAATTTTCTATTCCTAAATATTGTGCTGCAACTAAGGATAGAAAAACTGCTATTGGAAATACCTGAGATAAAAGCCAAGCTGGTTAAGTAAAATAACTGATAGGGGATCAGGGCCTATATGCTTCACCCTGCCAGCCCCAAGGCCATATGCACATGTGTTATGGAAATTATTATTGGCTATCATGATTATAGAGAGCTTGTAAATCTGCCTTCAATCTATAACTTATTAGATATGCTAAAAGGGGACTTATAAATTGCCCAGAAGAAGCAGGCTTTAAAAAAAAAACAAAAACAGTAGAGTATGACACCTGAGTGGAAACCTGGGTCCCAACCAGCACTGCTGAAAGAACAGGAGATTTATATTTAAAGGGAAGACCTGCAAGAGGGAAAAGGAAAAAAAACAAAAAAGATAGCATTTCAAGCAAGCAGTTTGCCATTGGATGAATTGAGTGAGTTGAGGCAGGAAAAGCTTGTGGAAATCAGAGAAAACTGCCTTCTAGGACTGAAAGCATTTAACAACAATATGTATAGTCTTGTTGCTATGTGCTGTCAAGTTGGTTTCATCTCATAATGATTCTGCATATGGTTTCCGAGGAGCAGCTGGTGAGCTTGAACCACCAACTTTTGATTCAAACTGACTTTGCAGCCCAGTGCATTAACCTGCAGCACCACACCAGGATTCATAGATAGATAGATAGATAGATAGATAGATAGATAGATAGATAGATAGATAGATAGATAGATAGATAGATAGATAGATAGATCATGGTAGCAAGCAGCTCAGTTGTGGGACAGATTTCTATTCAAGAACACTGATATAATTTAGACAGTTCTCTACCAGTCTTGGAGAAGAATAAGCCTTGGAGCCCCAATTTATAATTGCAGAGAGAACAATATCCTGTGACCAAAATAGCACTGAAAGTCAAAGGAGGGAAGTGTGGCACTGTAGGATAAGCCTGGACTATTAACCACAGGTTGGCAGTTTAAACCCACCAGCCACTCCTTGGAATTCCTATGCAGGGTCACTGTGAGTCAGATAGGACTCAATGGCACTTAACAATAACAGGGCAGAAAGGTTTATCAAATGACATAATCAGTGATATGAGATGGGTTGAAAGACAACAGTCTAGAAAGAAGGAGCTCAAGCAGAAGTTCTAAGACTCTGAGCAGAGGTGAAGCAGTACCTTTGCTTGAGGATTCCTAGAGATATGGAGACTTTTAATGGAAGACTCCTAGGGGAAATTTGAAAAGTGGTTTTATCCAGAACCATAAAACTGTTAGGAACTAAGGAATGCCAAACTATATTCATGAAAGCACCTGAGGATTCTTACAATCATTGTTCGAAGACAACTCCTAAAATTAAGAGTATTTCCTATTGATCCATGGAAAGATGACAGCTATCAAAGTTGGTAGATAATGAAAATGTGATTGTAATTTTATCTGATAGTTAGAAAATTATTAGAGTATTAATGCTATATGCTTTGGGATTTTTTTTTTTTTTTCTTCTGAAGAATTGTTGCCAAGTTCCACCAAATCAGTACTGACTCTCATAGCAACACTATGTAGGGTTTCTGAGGAGCAGCTGATGGGTTTAAACCACAAAATAATTTATTTTTTGTATGCTGTGCTTTGTATTAAAAGGAAACCATGGGTTTAAAAAATAAATATCTTTGAGACTCCCAGCAAGATGGCAGACTAGGCAGATGCACTGTACAGACCCTTCACAAAAAAGAGTGTTGTTTTCATTAAATGTTGTCACTTCAGTTGTGACTCATAACAATCCTGCAAAGGGTTTCTGAGACTGTAAGTATTTGATGGAGCAGAAAGCCTCATGACAAAGATACGAGAGACAAAATGAAAACAGACACAGATGAAAATCCTGTAACACTCAACTTCAGAGGAAAGGTTAGAGAACTGCTTGCCAGAATGGGAGGCTAAACAGGGATGGAGAGAGTGGGAGACTGACTGATGAATGGCTGGCCAGATGACTGATGAATGGCATGACTATCTTGACCTTTTGTGAGCAGCATTAGTGATGAAAAATGGCGTGACAGAGCAGTTTCACACAAGGGTTGGGAAAGGTACAATTCTTTCTTTTTTTCCCATGGTCCTCTGGTGACCAGAGGCATGGCCAGCTCTTACCCTCAGTCATCCCCAGCACAGACCCTGCTCTCTGAGAATGTGGTCCCACGGGGTTGTAAGCCATGCCAGTGTGAGATGGGGGCTGGGTGGCCCACTTTGGTGCCCGGATTCAGGGGGGCTGAGCTCCAGACCTATAGAACTTTCAGAGCCACCAGATCAGCACTAGATTAGCAGAAACCTTCATAACCAACCACCTTGCCACTAGCTTCCCTGTGGTTCTAACAGACACTGAAACCAGCTCCATCAAGGTCTCCACAAACTACTTCCAGGTTGAGCGTCTTGAGCATAGATAACCGTAGACCTCTAGGAAATCCATCTATGGCCAGAAACCCCACGGTCACATTCCTCCTGCACCTACCTCAGGAGTTCCTTGGCAGGAAGGAGCCCCCCAGAGTTCTCTCCTCTCTGGGTCTGACAGCTGCAGTTTTATTTATTTATTACTTTCATTATTTCAATGTTTTGTTGTTTATTCATTCTCCTCCTTCTTCTTTATCCATTCCTTTGAATTTTATCATTTCTATCTCTGTTTTTTTGTTTTTCCTTTTCTTCTGTTTCTCATTTACCCTCTATTTTCTTTTTT
>NW_006408888.1:210898-212028 GCF_000296735.1 Chrysochloris asiatica | reverse complement strand
AAAGGGGTAGATTTGAAGCAATAGAAGCCTAAATTAGTGAGCTTGAAGCTAAATCTCTCAATACTACTGTGCTAGAAGAACAATCAGAAAAAAAGAATGAAAAGATCTAAAGAAAGCCTATTCATTATTTGTGACACCTTGAAGAGAAGTAACTTACGAGTGGTCACTATTCCAGAATATGGAGACACAATAAAAGCACACATACACACAAAAATTATCAAAAGTTGTTGGAAGAAAATTTCCCTAACATCATTAAAGACAAGAAGATAAGTATACAAGAAGTTGAAGGAACCTCAGACAGGATAGATCCTAAAATAAAATTGCCAAGACATAATCATATTTTCCAAAACCAAAGACAAGGAAAGAAAAAATCAGGAAAAATGAATAGTTACCTACAAAAAGAGAACCAATAAGACCACACTCTGATGTCTCAGCAGAAACCATGCAGAAAAGAAAGTAATAGAATGACAGACACAAAACTCTGAAAATAAAAAAATGCAACTAAGAATCATATGCCCAGCAAAGCTGTCCCTCAGTAGTAAAATTAGGACATTTCTAGATACACAGAAATTAAAAGAATTTTTAATAACCAAACCAACTTTACAAAACATACTAAGGCTATCCTTTGGACTCAGAATCAACAACAGCAGAAAACAACCTGAGATTAACATACATGAAACACCACCCAGAACTCAATCCAGATATAGAAGTATTTAAGATGAAACATACCTACAGGATTGAAAATCAGGAACAAGAGATATCAATTTACAATGAAGTCAACTACAAAGCAAAAAATGGTCTAGTGTAGATACAGAAATCCCAGATGACAAGGAAGTCAAATAGATTTCAAGATAAAAGAGACTGTTTTAAAGAGGGAAAATTAATAAATTACAGGGAAACCTCATAGAAAATTAATACACCTCCACATCAAAATACAAGAGGAGGATCAGAAAGATTTAATAAACATTAACACAATAGAAATAAAAATAAAAAGAAAACACACAAATGAACTCAGCATAGCAAATGATGTTGAACAAACTAACCAGTATGACCACAAGACAGCAAAGAGAAAAAAGACAGCAATCAATTAATGTTGTTGTTGTTAAGTACCATCGAGTTGGTACTGACTC
>NW_006408888.1:208982-210389 GCF_000296735.1 Chrysochloris asiatica | reverse complement strand
TGCACCTTAGTCTTCAAGCTGACATCTTTGCTCTTCAACACTTTAAAAAGGTCTTGTGCAGCAGATTTGCCTAATGCAATCTGTCATTTGATTTCTTGACTGCTGCTTCTGTAAGTGTTGATAGTTGATCCAGGAAGAATGAACTCCTTGACAACTTCAATGTTTTCTCCATTGTTATTGCACAGAATGTAAATGGATTAAATGTACCAGTCAAAAGACAGAGAGTAGCAAAATGGATAAGAAAACTTGGCACCCTTTCCTGAGCCATTCTTCAAATTGAACAAAGTATCTTTCCCTCTCCATCCTATGAAACAGTTCTTCTCTCTTGTGTTTCCTTTCATTCAATATGGAAATTAAGGTCTCTCCCCCACATTTGTTGAACTCCTGAGGTTGTCTTTAAACATGTCACCCTGACTTTGTTAGCTGTAATTGCCAGGAGTTATATCAACATACTTTTTTTTGTGACAAATAATGTTGCTCCTATGTGCCTACTATTATTCATTTTAATTGCAAATGATATGATCAATGCATTTTCTCCTTTTCCTTTTTTTTTAAAAAAATTCTGTCTATGAGAGACATATAAAAAAGATGGAGACAGTAGTCTAAATGCCCATCAACACAAACTTTAGAACATACATACAATGGAATAGTATGTAATATTGAGAGATCATGACACATCTGTAAAATACCTTACAACATGGATGAACCTGGAATACATTACACTGAGTGAAATTAGTCAATCACTAATGGCCAACTATTGTATGAGACCATTGCTGTAAAAAATTAAGAAAAGATTTCCATGATGAAAGAAACAATCTTCGATGGTAATTGCAAGTGAGGAGGGGGAATTATTCATGGGTTGTTGTTGCTATCATTGTTAAGTGCCTCAAGTCGGTTCTAATCCATAACAACCCTGTATAGAGTTTCCAAGGAGTGGCTGGTGAGCTTGAACTACCGACTTTGCAATTCAAAGGACCTTGTAGTCAGCACATTAAGCCACAGCACCCACACTAGGACTCCATTCATGGTTTATAGAGTAGATAAATGTTAACATGGGTGACAGGGCAGGCATTAACCAAAACAAGAGGATGGTTGACAGATGAAAGATAAAGGTAGCAAGAGAAACAGGAAGGAAGGCAAAAGTTAAAATGAATCGAGGTAATATTGTTAACTAATGTGGCGCTGTGGGTTAATGCGCCAGACTGCAAAGCCATTTGAACTCCAAGGTCGGCAGTTCAAGCTTATCAGCTGCTTCTCAGAAACCCTACAGAGGGTCGCTATGGGGCAGAACCGATTCGATGACACTTAACAACAACAATGGTACATGAAGAGGATAGCAATCATTGTTGTGAAACAAAATATATGCTTTGTTGAATGTGAAATCAATGGTCTGCTTTGTAAAAGTTT
>NW_006408888.1:199638-205847 GCF_000296735.1 Chrysochloris asiatica | reverse complement strand
CATCACGGTCAACTCTACTTTGAGGAGGCAGCTCTTCCCCAGTCGCATTTTCAGTGCCTTCCCACCCGAGAGGCTCATTTTCTGGCATTGTATCTGACAGTGCTTCTCTGCTATTCATAAAGTTTTCTGTGACTAAAGATAACTTCATTGTTAGTTTTTGCCAATTCCAAACTTTAAGAAACAGATTGTCAAGTCTGCCTTATGAATCTCCTCTGGATGGTTTTGAACTGTGTTTTGGTTAGCAGTTAAGCAGTTAATCATTTGCATCATCCAGCGACTTCATGGTGCCCTTTCTTCAAGTTGAGCAAAGTGTCTTCCCTCTCCATCCTGTAGGGCATTTTCCTCACTTGTATTTCTGTTCATTAAATATCGAAAGTTAAGATCTCTCCCCCATCGAGTTTGTTGAACTTCTGAGCTTGCCTTTGAAACATTTCATCCTAACTTTAAATTAACTGAAAATTCCAAAGGGTTATATTTGTTTAGTAATAAATAATGTTGGTGTGAGTCCTACTGTGGGATTGTGGGCTAATGTGCCAGACTGCAAAGCCGTTTGAACTGCAAGGTCGGCGATTCAAGCTCACCTGCTGCTTCTCGGAAACCCTCTACAGGGTTGCTGAGTCGGAGTCCACTCCACGACATTTAATATCAACAATAACAACAGCATATGTGCATACTTTATTTTAATTGCAAATTGTATGACCAATATATTTTCTCCTTATCCCTTTATTTTGATTTAATTCCAGCCTACTTCTGTTTTGTATAAACCTCTGAATAATATGTGTGTGTTTGCATGCTGTTGTTGTTGTTAGGTGCCATTGAGTCAGTAGCTACTCATAGTGACTCTATGCACAACAGAAAGAAACACTACCTGATTCTGGGCTAACTTCATAATTGCTGCCATGCTTGAGCGTATTGATGTAATCCCTTTGATAATCCATCTCGCTGGGGATCTTCCTCTTTTTCTCTGACCCACCACATTACCAAACATGATATCCCTCTCCAGTGACTGGTTCACCCTTGACAATATGGCTGACGTATAAGAGACGAGGTCTGGCCATGCTGGCTTCCAAGGAGCACTCTGGCTGTACTTCAGCCAACATAGATCTGTTTGTTCTTTTGGCAGCTTATGGTAATTTCAATGTTCTCCTCCAACACCATAACTCAAATGTATCAATTCTTCTACTATCATCCTTATTTACTGTCCAACTTTTGCATACATGTGAGGTTATTGAAAATACCATGGCTTGGGTTAAGTGTACCTTAGTCCTCAAGCTGATATCTTTGCTCTTCAATACTTTACAAAGGTCTGTGCTCCAGATTTGCCTAATGAAATGTGTAGTTTGATTTCTTGACTGCTGCTTCCATGAGTGTTGATGGTTGATCCAAGAAAAATGAATTCTTTGACAACTTCAGTCTTCTCTCCATTGATAAGAATGTTGTTTACTGGTCCAGTGGTGAGGATTTTTGTTTCCTTTACATTGAGATGCATTCCATACTGAAGGCTGTGATCTTTAATCTTCATCAGTATTTTAGGTCCTCATAAGTATTAAGTCTTCATAAGTATTTTAAGTCTTCACTTTCAGCAAGCAAAGTTGTATTATCTGCATATTACAGGTTAATGAGTCTGCCTCCAATCCTGATGCCACATTTTTCTTCATATAACCCAGCTTCTTGAATTATTTGTTCAGCATACAGATTGAATAAGTGTGGTGAAAGAATACAATCCTGTCGCTCACCTTTCCTAATTTTAAACCATTCAGTGTTTCCATGTTCTGATTGAACAACTGCTTGTTGATCTATGTAAAGGTTCCTCATACTTTACAATGTTGTTCATAGCTTGTCACGTTCCACACAATCAAAGGCCTTTGTATAGTCAGTTAAGCAAAGGTAAACATCTTTCCAGTATTCTCTGTTTTCATCCAATGTCAATTGGACATTAGCAATGATATCCTTTGTTCCATGTCCTCTTCTGAATCCAGCTTGAACCTCTGGAAGTTCCCTGTCAATGTATGGTGGTTTGTGTTGTTGTTGTTGTTAAGTGCCGTTGAGTCGGGTCCGACCCATAGCGACCCTGTACAGGGTTTCCGAGGGTGTAAATCTTTACAGGAGTAGAAAGCCTCATCTTTCTCCCGCGGAGCAGCTGGTAGTTTCGAACCGCTGACCTTAATGTTCGCAGCCCGATTCGTTAACCACTACGCTACGGTAGCCATTTTTATATTACCTTTAGTAAAACTTTACTCACGTGGGATATCAAAGATATTGTCTGATAATTTCTGCATTCTCTTGGGTCACCTTTCCTTGGAATGAGCACAAATACGGATCTTTTCTAATAAGTTGGCCAGATAGTTGTCTTCCAAATTTCTTGACATAGAGAGTGAGTACTCACTTTCTTGAAAGATTTCAATTTTTATTCCATCAATTCCTGGCGACTTGTTCTTTGCTAATTCCTTCAATGTACCTTGGACTTCTTCCTTCAGTATCACTGGCTCTTGAACATATGCTACCTCTTGAAGTGGTTGAACATCGACCATTTACTTTTGGTACAGAAACTCAGTGCATTGCTTTTATCTTCTTTTGATGCTTTCTGCATCATTCAGTAATTTGCCCAGAGAATCCTTGAATAAAGAAAGTCAAGGCTTGGATTTTATCTTCAGTTCCCCCAATTTGAGAAACACTGAGTGGGTTCTTCCCTTTTGGTTGTCTGACTCCAAATCTTTGCACATGTTGTTGTAATATTTGACCTTGTCTTCTCGAGCTGACCTTTGAATTCTATTCAGCTCTTGTACCTCCCCATTTCTTCCATTTGCTTTAGCATATGTATGCTAGAGAGCAAGTTTCAGAGTCTCTTCTGACATCCATTTTGATCTTTTCATTCTTTCTTGTCTTCTTAATGACTTTTTGCTTTCTTCTTGTATGATATTCTTGATGTCATTCCACAACTCATCTGGTTTTCAGTTTTTAATGTCTAATGTATGAAATCTGTTCTTCAGATGATCTCTAAATTCACATGGGATATATTTAAGGTCATAATTTGATTCTCATGAACTTATTTTCATTTTCTTCAACTCAGTCTGAATTTGAATATGAGCAATTGATGATCTATTCCACAATCTGTCCCTGCCCTTGTTTGGTTGATAATATGGAGCTTTTCCACAGTCTCTTTACATAAATGTAGTCAATTTGATTTCTGTGTATCCCATCTGGTGAGGTCCATGTGTATACTCATCTCTTATACTATTTACAAAAGTATTTTAAATGAACAAATCATTGGTTTTGGAGAATTATGTCATGCAATCTCCAGCATAATTTCTATCACCAAGGACATATTTTCCAACTACTGATCCTTCCTCTTTGTTTCCAACTTTTCCATTCCAATCACTAGTGATTATCAATCAATTTCAGGTTGAAGAAGTTAGTAGAATTCTTTTATTTCACCCTCACTGGCTTTAGTGGTTGGTGCATAAATTTGAATTATAGTGGTATTAACTGGTCTTCCCTGTAGACACATGGATATTATCCTATCACAGACAGCACTGTACCTCATGACAGATCTTGATATGTTCTTTTTGACAATTAATGAAACACCATTCCTCTTCAATTTGTCATTCCCATCATAGTAAACCATGTGGCTGTCAGATTTTATATGGCCAATATCAGTCCATTTCAGCTCACTAATGCCTAAGATATAGATGTTTATGCATTCCATTTCATTTTTGACAATTTCCAATTTTCCTAGCTTCATACTTCATACATTCCATGTTCCAATTATTAATGGATGTTTACAGCCATTTCTCTTCATTTTGAGTTGTACCCCATCAAGAAATGAAGGTCCTGATGGCTTTACTCCCACAGGTTTTACTCCATATGTGTCATCACAGTCATCTCTACTTTGAGGAGACAGCTCCTTCCCAATTGCATTTTGAGTGTCTTCTAACCTAAGAGGCTCATTTTCTGATTATATATCTCACAGTGTTTCTCTGTTATTCATAAGGTTTTCAGTGACTAAATATTTGGAAGTAGTTTGTCTCTATTTCTTCCTTGTCTGTCTTCATCTTGAAGCTCATCTGAAACCTGTCCACTGTGGATGATCCTGCTGGTATTTAAAATACCCTTGGCATAGCTTCCAGAGTCACAGCAACTCACAAGCCACCACAGTACGACAAACTGACAGATGAGTGGTGGTATGGTTATGTCTTATTAGCTGATCTTTTTTAAAGTAAATGGAAACTGCTGACATCTGACAAAAAATGTGTGCAGCCCTATTTTTGTTAGCAGTCACAGAACCCTATGGCCAACATGGTAGAGCTTCCCAATAGTGTTTGCATGACTAAATTTTCACAGGCACACAGCCTCATCTTTCTCCCTCAAAGCAGTTGTTGGGTTTGAATTGCTAAACTTGGGATTAACAACACAGTGTTTAATGCACTGTACCACCTGATAGCTGATAAACAAAGTACACGTAGTTGCCAAGACTATGGGTTCTGAAGCTATATTGCCTGGAGCTTAAATTATGGCTCTGCCACTCAAATGATATCATTTTGAGCAATTTATCTAACCACTCAACGCATTAGTTCTCTCATCTCTGAAAAGAATATTTTAATGATATCTACCCCATGGGATTATTGGGGAAACAATTTAATTAATATTTGTAAAGTGATTGTAATATTACTGGATATACAGTGATATATAAATATTGAAATAAAATGTTTAATATTAAGATATCACATTAGATATTTTAATGTACTTTATATATGCATTTCATAGCATCATTTGAAATAATACATTATTCTGTGATTATAATTATTCACTTAATTCCTTTGGATTCATAACTATAAAGAAATACAAATATTTATTCATACTTATAGACATGCTGACTAACACTGGGATCTATCTTTTTTTTAACTTTTAATTTTGAAATAATTTGAGACTGACAAAAATTGCACAAACAGTACATGGAAGCTCTGTGTGCTTTACAACTCTATTTTTATATCTGTTCTCGCATTTTATAGTACTGGTGGTATATGAATTCTCTTAATTTGTTGAATATGTTAATATGAAATGATGAACAAAATGTTATTTATCAGTTATAGCATATATATTTATCAACTCAGTTTAAATCTGAATGAATGGCACCTGAGCTACATGAAAGCCAATTTCAAACCAGAGAGTAGAAACTAGAAACTATTTTCATGATCACATTTTCAGTGTTGTATTCAGTTATGGAAGAACACCAGAAAGGAGATATGGAAATCCCAAAGCAAGTGCAAAGATGAGGAATGAGACCAAAGAAATGGGAATATTGGAATATTTATAGGAGAAGAAAACTTGAGTGGGCATGGGAGCTGTTTTTAGTAATTATTATGAGGTGATTAATGTCTTTAAGAAAAGAATAATGTATATGCATAGAGAAGAATTACAACCAATATGTGTATTGGACTAGACTTTTGTCATTTCATGTAAAATATAAAATTCCTGTTGTTATATTACGTAAACATAAAATACTGCAATGAATGCAGAAGTATAAAGGGTAATAATAATAGCATCTACCTCTTAACAAATAATGTTCATTAACAAACGCAATGACTAATGAGTGAGCAGACTACAATCAGCAAATAGCAACTACGTTGTTGTTGTTGTTATTAAGTGCCATCAACTCAGTTCTGATTCATACTGATCTTTTTTTAGGGTTTCCAAGTCTATAAATCTTTTGAGAGCAGAAAGACCCATCTTTCTCGAACAGAGCAACTGGTAGGTTCATACTATACATCTTGTGGCAAGCAGTCCAAAGCTTATCCTACACCCAACAACTATACTATATTATTATTATTGCTATTATTGTCACCAACATCATGGTTGTGTTTTTTTTGAGTGCTGTCAAAGCGATTCTGACTAATAGTGACCTTGTATAGTGTTTCCAAGTCTATAAACTTTGCAGGAGCAGAAATCCTCATCTTTCTCCAACTGAGTGGCTGGTGGGTTCAAAAACGTTGTGACTCTCAGTCCAGATAGGTTAACTGCTTTGGGAAATCTTAAGTCCATGAGGTTTTAAAAACAGTTTGAAGACTAAAGAGAAAATGTTAATATTGGGTGGGAGATTAGTTTACATCACCATATTTCTTTTCACATCTTGGATTCAATTATTAGTATATATAAATATATCGCTATGGGTCGGAACCGACTCGACGGCACTTAACAACAACAACAACAAT
>NW_006408888.1:189216-199261 GCF_000296735.1 Chrysochloris asiatica | reverse complement strand
AAGAAATAAAAAGTAAAGCCTAAATTATTTTGATGTTTCAATTTTTATCTGGTTGGTAAGCTATCATGATAGACAAAAGTGGAAATTTTTTTAATGGTCTTCCTTCCTTTCTTTCCTATTTTTCAACTTAACACGTGGGTGGTAAGAGTTAGCCTGGCTGTGTGGAACCTGATTCAGAAATAATTCAACCTTACTCTTGAGGTACCAGAGTCCTGAAACTCTGTCCTTTCTAGACAACAAATTTTATGTCCCCAAAACACTCATCAGGTAAAATATCTATTCTGAATAAATCTTACTAAGGTTAACTCTTGCAGTAGTTAAGTGATAGGCTGCTAACTAAAATATCGATGGTTCAAATCAATCTGCTTCTGGAAAGAAAGATGTAGCAGTCTGTAAAGATTATATCCTTGGGAACCTTTTTGGGCAGTTCTACTCCTAGTGTGGCGCTGTGGGTTAGTGCGCCAGACTGCAAAGCCGTTTGAACTGCAAGGTCGGCAGTTCAAGCTCACCAGCTGCTCCTCGGAAACCCTATACAGGGTCGCTATGGGTCGGAACCGACTCGACGACACTTAACACAACAACAACAACTGTATCCTATAGGCAGCTTGATGGCAACAGATTTGGTTTTAAGGCAATTTGGATTTAATGTGCTATAATTACGGAGTAACAGATTGAATTTTACAATTCTTTTGAATCTTAAACCAAAATAAACACCAGCGATGGAAATTCCTGAAAAAGATGACACATTAGTTAATGTTAGATGCATAGTTTAGCAGTATAAATAAAATTATGTATTTATTTGAGGAAAGAAAATTGACTTGGAGAACATGGCAATCTATACGTTAAGAATCAAGTTAATAAAGTACTATTGGTCGCCAAATAATATTGAATAGTCCCAGTGCTGTTGCTATTAATAGCCAACTACTTGGTTCCCACTCATGGCAACCCTATACAAAATAGAATGAATCAATGCCCGGTCTGCACCATCTTCACAATTGTTACGCTTGAGCCCATTGCTGCTACTTCTGTGTCAATCAATCTCTTTTGGGTTTTCCGGAATTTTGCTGACCCTCCACTTTACCAAAGGTGCTCTGGTAGTATAGTGGTTATGAATTGGGCTGCTAATCACATGGTCAGCCATTCAAAACTACCAACAGTTCCGCAGAGAAAGACAGGGCTTTCTGCTGCCATAAAGATTTACAGCCAAATCTTATACAGGGTTGCTATGAGTCCTAATTGACTCCACCGCATATTAACCACCACCATCACTTTACCAACCATGATGTCCATCTTCCAGGATTGGTCCCTCCCAATAATATGTCTGAAGTATGAGAGACAAGTCTCATCATCTTGCCTTTTAAGAAGCTTTCTGGCTGTACCTTTATCCCTAGTACCTTTATCAAGACACGTTTGTTTGTTCTTCTGGCTTGGATTTCTGTTAGTTCTTTGTCTATGTATTGTTGCAGCCATTTTTAAAATTGTTTGAGCAATTTTTTACTTTCATTTGATACCAATGATATTGTTTGATGATTTCAGCATTCTATTGGGTCACCTCTCTTTGGAATGGGCACAAGCATAGATCTCTTCCAATCAACTGGGCAGGTATCTGTCTTCCTAATTTCTTGGCATAAATCAGTGAGTCTCTGCAGTACTTCATCAGTTTGTTAATAGATTTCAAATTGTGTTACATCAAATTATGGAACCTTGTTTTTCACCAATGTCTTTATTTAATCAATGCTACCATGCACTTTGGACTTCTTCCTACAGTAGTGTTGACTCTTGATCATATGCTATCTCTTGAAATGGTTGAACATAAACTATTTAGTTTTGGTACAGTGACTCTGTTTATTCCTTCCATCTTCTTTTCATGATTTCTGTATCATACAATATTTTTTCCATAGAATCCTAAAATATTTCAAGTCAAGGCTTGAATTTTTGTCAGTTCTTTCAGTTTATGTCGTGTTTTGTTTTCTAACTCTGGGTCTTTGCCCATTTGATTATAATACTTCGCCCTTTGAAATGTTCTGTTCAATTCTCTGACATCCTCATTTCTCCCAATTGTTTTAGCATCTCAACACTGGAGAGCAAGTTTTAGAATCGATTCTAACATTCATTTTACTCTTCTCTTTCTTTCTGATATTTCTTTTCCAACTTTTGCATTCCAATTACTTGTAATTATCAATGTATTTTGACTGCATGTATGATGGATTTCATACTGAAAAAGTTAGTAAAATTCCTCTATTTCATCATCGCTGATTTTAGTTGTTAGTGTGCAAATTTGAATAATAGTAGTGTTTACTGGTCTTCCTTTTTAGTATATGGATATTGTCCTATTACAGACAGCATTGTATTTCAAGATAGATCCTGGAATGTTTTTATTCTCTATGAATGGGACTCCATTCTTCCTTAATTTGCCATTTCCAGCATAGTAAATTTTACGATTGCCTAATTCAAAATGGCCAGTATCAGTCTATTGCATCTCAGTAATGCCTAGATTATCAATCTTTATTCATTTCATTTCATTTCTGATAACTTCCAATTTTCCTAGATTCATACTTCATACAGGTTCTGCTTATTAATTAACACAAAAAATGACACAAACACTGAGTAAATGCACCAGTATTATAATTTTTGATTGTGTAACAAAGCTCAGCTGTGCTCAGGTAATTCAATTTGTGAGCATCTTTTATATACCCTTATTTCTTTTACTGTCATATCATGAAACTTATCTATGTTGTTGTTGTTGTTGTTAGTGCCGTTGAGTCAGTTCCAACTCATAGCAACCCTGTATAGGGTTTCCAAGGAGCAGCTGGTGGGTTTGAACTGCTGACCTCTGTTGTACTGTCCAGTACTGATCTTATAGCGCACCATCTACACCAGAAGTCCTGCTTACCTATATTGAATATACACTAAATTCCTTGAGCTTTTCATTATTAATTTCACATATTAAATTCTATTTTCTCACATTATCTTTAATCATATCAATATCTACTCATCATTTGTGGATGGATTCTTTTTATAAGTGCATAAGCCCTCCCTAGCCCTTCTTCTTATATTTTACATTCCATGTTTTGATTATTAATATATGTTTGCAGCTTATTTTCCTCATTTTAAATTGTGCTTCACCAGCAAATGAAGTTTCTGCAAGTTCAACTCCATTCATGACATCATGTTCAACTCTACTTTGAGTAGACAGCTCTTACCCAGCCATATTTCTATTTTCTTCCAACCTGAAGGGCTCATCTTCTGGCGCTATATTTGACCATACTCCACTACATTCATAAGGTTTTAAGTGGCTAACCATTCTGAAATAGTCTGTCTCTCCTTCTTCCTAATCTGTTTTAGTCTGAAATCTCCACTGAAACCTGTCCACCATGGAAAACCCTGCTGGTATTTTAAATACCAGTGGCATAGCTTCCAGCAACACAGCAACAAGAAAGCCACCACAGCACAACAAACTGACAGATGAGTGGTGGAGCCACAATGCATATATATTTAATATTGTATTAACATCTTCCAAGTATATCATCAGATTATGTTTTTCTTGTCAGTAGGTGCTGTGCATTTCTAGTTCTTTAGTGGATCTTTAGCATTTAGTATGTGGATGTTTTCCACAGAAGAACAGAAATGATATTGAAGAGAGAAGGTCAAAAGTTGCCAATTTTGATTCTTTAAAAATCTGACAAAGAAATGATAAAGTTTCAATGTAATGGAAACATTTCTCGAAAAGCATTGGGCACTGACCTTTGCAGAGATCCACTGTAGCTTGGATCATCTCAAGGATGGATTCCCTGGAAATAATCCTGTGCAAAGTTGATCACTGATGCCCTTTCAATTCCTCTTCATATAGATAGCAGATGTCAATGCTTAATTTGTAGTTCTTTTGATGGTCAGAGAAGGATAAAAGTATTATGCATACTATCTCAATATGTTATGATGTAATCAATTTTATTGGAATGCTGAATTTGAGGATCAAGTCTCTTTTAATCAGTAATATGAAAATATGCTTTAAAATTAATTATCCAACACTTTCATACAGAAGTAACAATGTAGGAATATTCAACCAATCGCCTAGAATTATTTCAAAATATCATTTTACCTCTTAAAAAAATGAAATGAGGAAAGTTTGTTGATGAATGAATATAATAGAACAAAAGACAACCATGATGAAAATTAAGTTTAATAAATTATTCCAAAAGTAAACCTCAGAGGAATTAATAAAATAAAGTTTTCTTGTTTGTTTGTTTTTTTTTGTGTTGTTGTTGTTCTTTTTCAGATGGTAAAAATGAGTCATACTCAATCGTATGTCATCAATTGCTCAGTTTGGAAGAAAATTTTAAAATAATAATAATAAATGACAGTGTTTATAACAGAATGCATTTTCAGCAGATGATGAGCAAAAAAATTTAAAGTCTTTCTCTGAAAAATCTATGATATTTAGAGTTGGATGTTTCTAATAGGTAATTATAATTTCTTCACAGCTGGGTAAGTTGACAGATAGGTTGGAAGAGTTAGCGTAAGTATCTTACACTAGTTAGGTAGGACCTGCTTTTTCTGATGCACTCACCTGCCTCTGCAACTTGATGAAGACTGAGAGTTTTAGTGAGTTTTGGAAATGAAACATGGGTAATTGCTACTGAAGTAATTGTCATAAAAACACTTCCAAAGTAATTGGGATAAAGCTTTAGTGTGTGTCATAAGGTTTGTTCTTAAAGCATCAGCATCCTATTCTGGTTTACCTTATCTGTGTTTGGATAGATTTTATTTTATTTTTCTGTTTACTTTTCATAGAAGTTTAAAACCACCTTTCATTTGAGGTGTGCTAACACATTAGGCACTTGAATTTTCTTAAGAATGTCATACTTGCCTTTTATTTATGTCAACTTGACTGGTGACTTCAAATGTCCACTCCCAAAGTTCTTGCCAGAAAACATTAATTGCTACACTCTATGACTCAATTTTATCAAAAACTCAATGACTGCCTGAAGATTTTGAAACCTACTTGTATAGCTATATCAGTGTTCTGGGTTGCGATGAGAACTCATCTCTGCCAAGAAATTTGGAAGACAACTATCTGGCCGACTGATTGGAAGAGATCCATATTTGTGCCCATTCCAAAGAGAGGTGACCCAAAGGAATGTGGAAATCATCGGACAATCTCTTTGATATCTCAAGCGAGTAAAGTTTTGCTCAAGGTAATACAGACGCGGCTACAATCATACATTGACAGAGAACTTCCAGAGGTTCAAGCTGGATTCAGAAGAGGCCATGGAATGAGAGATATCATTGCAGATGTCCGATGGATCTTGGCTGAAAGCAGAGAATATCAGAAGAATGTTTACCTATGCTTTATTGACTATGCGAAGGCTTTCAATAGTGTGGATCATGACAAGCTATGGACAACATTGAGAAGTATGAGTATTCCAGAACACTTACTTGTACTTCTGAGAAATCTGTACCTGGACCAAGAGGCAGTTGTTCGAACAGAGCATGGGAACACTGAATTTTTAAAATTGGGAAAGGTGTGCGACAGGGTTGTGTTCTTTTATCATTCTTGTTTAATATGTATGCTGAGCAAATAATACGAGAAGCTGGGTTCTATGAAGGAAAACGTGGCATCAGGATTGGAGGAAGACTTATTAACAACCTGTGATATGCAGATGATACAACCTTGCTTGCTGAAAGTGAAGAGGACTTAAAATATTTACTGATGAAGATCAAAGAGCACAGACTTAAATATGGATTACAACTCAATGTAAAGAAAACAAAAATCCTCACCACTGGACCAATAAACAGCATTCTTATCAATGGAGAAGAGATTGAAGTTTTCAAGGACTTCATTCTTCTTGGATCAACTATCAACACTCACAGAAGCAGCAGTCAAGAGATCAGACAACATATTGCATTGGGCAAATCTGCTGCACAGGAACTTTTTAAAGTATTGAAGAGTAGAGATGTCAGTTTGAGGACTAAGGTACGCTTGACCCAGGCCATGGTGTTTTCAATAGCCTCATATGGATGCAAAAGCTGGACAGTGAATAAGGAAGATCGTAGAAGAATTGATGCCTTTGAGCTGTGGTGTTGGAGGAGAATACTGAAAGTGCCATGGACTGCCAAAAGAACCAATAGATCTGTTTTGGAAGAAGTGCAACCAGAGTGCTCCTAGGAGGCCAGGATGGCTAGGCTTCGTCTCTCATACTTTGGACACAATGTCCGGAGAGAACAGTCGCTGGTGAAGGATGTCATGCTGGGTAAGGTGGAGGGTCAGAGAAAAAGAGGAAGACCCCCAACGAGATGGATCAGCCAGGTGACATCATTGATGGCGTCAAGTGTGGCGACAGTAGTGAGTTTGGCGCAGGATCGGACATTGTTTCGTTCTGCTGTGCATGGGGTCGCTATGAGTCGGTTCCGACTTGATGGCACCTGACAACAACAACAACGAGAACGTAGAAGGGTACTGAAGATAATTATTAAATAATTTACTAAAAGTATCAGATTAACTTTTTTTTTGGTTTTTTTTTTTTTTTTTTTTTTTTTGCAGGGGCCAATTGGGGCCAGTTTATTGCAGTTAAATACCTCTCTCTTTCTTCTTTTTTTTTTCCATAAAGAAAATTAAAACACAGCACACACACCCAAAGAGGAGCAGGGATCTGGAAACAAGAGGTGGGGTAGGACATGGCCTCCTTGCTCAGATCCAGGCCCTAGGGAGAACCGCCCCCAAAAGCTTCCCTCCTTCCCATAAGCACCCTGTCTCAGCACCTTTACGGACAAAGGAGGCCGAGGGCTATACAGGGGTTCTGTCCGCCTCCCTCTTGCTTCTGGGCAGGGCTGGATGTGCCAGGACTTAGTGGGGGGCTGAGAGAAGGGAGACAGACAGACAGATGGGAGAAGATGTTGCTTCCAAGTTAAATTTGTAAAGATAAATAATCCAAGATTAACACTAGTTTAGTATTACTTGATTTCTCTTTTATTTTCTTTAACTGCTTTTGCTCAATTACATGAAAGGAAGAAGGCTCATCTATTAAATAAGAACTATTCTGTTTACTAAGAATGTTGTCAAATTCATCACGCTGTCCTTTTTGTGAGGACTCAGGGTGAAACTTCTTTGAGGCATCAAATAGCAAAACATATGTACCTCTCAGTTTCATGTATATTCTAATAAGATGACAAGTAATTGCATCTACATTTTTTTATGACTGAATGGAATTTTTTTAATTAAACTTTTGGTCTCTCATTTTTATTGAACATTTTTTCATTATGCAAAATTTCAGATATATGCAATATGAACAGGTAAGTTTTGCATTTAACTTTCATGTAAAGTGTTTATACTTTAATCTGATGAATACTATCTATTTAACTTTGATTCAACCATGTAAGCCAGCACTCTCTCCACTGTGGCATAAACCATTTATGTCTCCTGATACAGTACCCTTCCATGAAAATCAGAGTTTTTCACATTTAATAACTTAATATGTCCTTATGACATTTACTAAGAAGTCCTGGTAGGACAGTGGTTAAGCATCCAGTTTCTTCCCTGTGTGGGGAGGGGGGGTTGTTTTTCCTTAGTTCTCCTTCTTACAGATCTCTTCTACTTATTTTTAACTTTTTACATTTATATGTATAAATATTTTTGCATCTATCTACCTTAAATGCTTTATAAAGTGGGTAAATAACTTTAATAAGTAGGATTTCCAATGGATTTTTTCCCCTAAATTGTCATAATTTGATATATCTTTTTAAAAATATTTATAAAACAACTCTAATAGTTCTACATAAAATGAGCATAAAGGAAGAGATATTTTTTTCCAGATAATCTGGAAAAAGTTTTTGAAAGTATGTTGTAAATGATTATTATTATGGTCAGAATTCATTTAAGAAGTAGTTAAACCTAGTTTAATGACATATAAAAAAGAACAAATTCATAACATTATAATATTTGGGGGGCCACTTGGGATACAATATTTACAGTGCTCAGCAGTTAACCAGACGTCTGTGGTTCAAATTTACCAGTCACTCCCCAGGAGAATGATGTGGCAGTCAGTTTCCATCAAGATTCACAGCCTGGGAAATTGAATGGGACAGTTCTACTCTGTCCTATAGGTTCAGCATGACTCAGAACCAAATTGACAGCTTCAGGTTGTCATGGCCTTTTACATAGCTAGGATGTGCTACAGCCACCTACTTTTATTTGTACGTGTGTGACATACTTTTTGATTTCAAAATCTATATTTAGCACAATTAATATATCTTTTATTATAAAAGAGGCTTATTGCTTATGATTAGCTATTGTTTCCTAACCAAGGGAATGGATTACTTTGACTCATTAACTTCAATGGTTTTGTTTTATTTATCTATCTAGCTACTTGTCTCTTTATTTATAATTTGACTTTAAAATACCTAGATCAGAACAAAAATGCTCAATAAATTTGTTTGTATATTTGTTTACATTGATTAATAAAAATAATGAAAACAATATAAAAATTGCTAAGTACCAGGCTCCATTCTAATTGCTTGAAATATGCTAGCTTCTTAAATCCTAATGACTGCTTGACCTGCTATAGGCAATTACTATACACATTTATAGCTCAGAAACATCCCTGTTTATATGAGAGGTTAAGTATCTAATCTCTGGAAACTGACAGCATGAATTGGAGTCTCAAGACAAGTCAAGTGTTTCTATTGTCTATTGCTATGTCAAAACTAAGTAGCTTATATGAAATCTCTCTTCTTCTCCCTTTGTCTCTCTCTTAATGTAGTATCCCCCTCTTCTGGAATTCTCCGTGTAACTTGGGTTTTTCAGACAAACTGATCCTAAGGTTTCATTTCACATGCTTACGTTTATGTAATAGATATGTATAAGCCTCCAGCACAATTTTTATCGCCTTGTCTTTAATAATTGGCATTATTACTATTTATCCACTATTATCCAAATTTCCTTGGTAAGTATTACATTACTTCTAAATCTGTATTATTTTATGAAACTATCCTGTTGTAATATTTAGATAATGAATACCTAATATTTTAAGTCTTGGTGTGGCACTGTGGGTTAATGTGCTAGACTGTAAAGTTGATCAGTGGTTCAATCTCACCAGCCATTCCTTGGAGGCCCTATGTAGAGTCACTATGGGTTGGAATTGACTTGACAGCACTCCACAACAACAAATATCTTAATGCTTACTATTCATAGTTGAGGACTCTTGGTGTAGTGCTGTAGGATCAGCACTAGACTTCAAACCACAAGGTTGGTGGTTCATATCCACCAACTGCTCCTTGGAAGACCCATATAGGGCTGTTATGAGTTGGAACCAATTTGACACCACTTATCAACAACAACAATTCATAGTTGTGGAGTCCTGGTATGGTGTTGTAGGATAAGCACTCAACCACAAGGTCAATTTGAATCACAAGATCAGCGGCCCAAACTCAACAGCCACTCCTCAGAAACCCACGGTGAGTCAGAATTGACTCAATGACATTTAACAACAACATCCATAATTAACATGCTTCTTAGAAGTGATGATGGTGAGACTTCATCTCTCACAATTTGAGGGGCCAGTCGCTAGAGAATGATATCATACTTTGTAAAGTGGAGGGACATCAAAAAAGAAGACCCCCAACAAGACAGATTGACACAGCAGTATCAACAATGGACTCAAACATAACAGCAATTTTTGTTGTTGTTGTTAAAACTTAGTAATCCCCACGATGATATCTGTTATGAAGAGCCAGTCAATCAAAAGGTAGTTTCTTTGGAGTTGTGGCTTGCTTCCAATATATTGGATATTCAAGCAAAGTTTGCTTGCTTTCTGCTGGGTCTGGATCCTGTATGTAGCTCCTCATGCAACCTCCAGTTCTTTGTATTTGAGCTAGTGGCCTGCTCTATTGCCTGTGACCCTGAAAGTCCTCAGCAGCCTGTCATCTGACCTGCCAATCTTGTTTCAACAGCTCTCCAACTATTAGAGTTCAGAAGCTCCAGCCTGACGTATGAATCATGGACTTAGGACTTGCCCACATCTATTAATGTATAAGGCATTTGCTTGATAGA
>NW_006408888.1:183532-189116 GCF_000296735.1 Chrysochloris asiatica | reverse complement strand
TATACACTTCACTGCTTTTGGTTCCCTAGATAACACAGATTAACAAAACACCTAACAACAACAATCCAGAGATAATAAATTTTCTGCTTGCATGAGTATATAATCTCTGTTGAAACTTACTATATCAAAGTGAAACACTGAGAAGTATATTGAGGAGAGGGAGGTGGGGTTTAATGGCATATTAGGGAGACAGGCGGTACAACCATCTGTCAGCAGTAACACTGAAGACTGGTCAAGCAGGTTCAGGAGATGGTCCCAGAACTGTGAACTATATATAAATGGATATTTAGAAAGTTCTAAGGCTTACACTCAGTAGAATTTGTAGCAGAAGCAAGAAATGTGTTGTTTATTGATCTGTGGCAGCCAGCCAGCTCCTAGAGTAGCCATCTTGGCGTGATGGAGCAGGTGAATGGTCAGATGAGCACTTCCACTACAGAAGTTTGAAGATTATCAGAGATAAAGGTGTGCATATTCTTTCTATGTTTTTTGGTCTTTCACTGTCTGTGCACCTCCCCTCTGGTGACTAGAGGGGGTGCCTGAGCAAGTGGACACCCTCCCTCCCCTGGAGGTTTCTACTACGCCTGCACACAATTCTACTCAGCAAAGATTTCTGGGCCCAGAATTGCAGAAGTGGGGCAATCAACAAGAATTGCTTAAAATAGAACAGTCTCCCAGAACAGCCAGAGTCAGCCATATTTTGCTATAGATTTTCTTTTCTCTGTTCATTGGTCTCTGAGCAAGTGGACACCACACTCCCAGAGTGTTCTACTACACAACTTTCGGAATCAGGACAAAAATTAACTCCTGAGTTACATCATAAGGACCAACAGTGATATCTTGAAATTTCTTAGGTGGCTTTGAAGGCAAGAAGCTGAGAGAGAGAGATGTTAAAGTCATACTCATATTTTGCATATTTTGCTACAGAATTTTTTTTTCTTTTCTCTTTTCTGTAATTATAGAACATAGTGACCAATCTGGGTTTGTTTGTTTGTTTGTTTTTGTTTTTGTTTTTTTGCTGTTGCGGTTTTGTTTTTTGTTCCCCTTTTTACCTTTAGGGGCCTCTTTCTCTACCTAACATTATCCAAGAAGAAACAGTAATTGTGGTCATATATTCAAGCTACAATCACACCCTATATAACCCCACTATCCAGGCAAGAGCTAATACCAGCTGCTATACACCAGATAGGCAGCCAAGACCTACTACAATTAATCAGAGTTTAGTAATAAGAAGAGTGAAAATGGAAACCCATCTCCTGATCACATCTACCTGGAAGCAATCAGAAACTATAATAAAACATCAACATACATCCATCTAATTATTGAGGTCACCGCTAATTATTGAAGATGCCCAAGAAACAGTTGACCATATTTGTTCATACCCAGAAACATGATAGATTGATTGGGACAAATGAGCAGGAGATAGACCCAGACATCACACTGGAAGAAGGGCAGGCTTTGGAAATGCCTAGGAAAGAATTCAGGAAAATGATACTGAAATGTATCCAAACACTCCACAGAGGGTTTGAGAAAAATAAGGAGTAAGTGAGGAAAGTGCTAAATGAACAATCAAACAAGACAGATGCAACATTGGAAACAATTAAAAACCTGCAAAAAGAGGTCCAAATGATTAATAATAAAATATCAGAAATGGCCTATACACTTAAAGGGCAAAGGAGTAGAAATGAAGAGATGGATTGAATAGAATTGAATTGAAATGAAGTCAGAACCAGTAAAAATAGAAAGAATAGAATTGAAGTCAGAACCAGCAAGCTGGAAGACAAATCTATCAATACTGCTAAGATAAAAGAGCAAGCAAAAAAATAGGATAGAAAAATCTGAAGAAAGTCTCAGATTCATGTTGGACAACATGAAGAGGAATAGCTTAAGAATCATTGGCATTCCGGAACAAGAAGAATCACACAAGTCCACAGAGGAGATAGCTGAAGAATTCCTGAGAGAAAATTTCCCTAACATCCAGAAAAATGAAAAGATAAACATTCAAAAACTCAATGAACCCCAGGATTGATAGACCCCAAAAGAAAATCACCAAGACCTATAATAATCAAGCTCTCCAAAATCAAAGACATGGAGAGAATCCTGAAACTACCTAGGGAAAAGAGAAGTGTTACATACAAAGGCAAGCAAATCAGTTTAAGCTCTGATCTCTCAGCAGGAACCATGCAGACAAGAAGGCAATGGGGAGACATATATAAATCCATGAAAGAAAAAAACAAACAAACAAACAAACAAAAAGAAACTACCAACCAAGAATCATCTACCCAGCAAAGCTGTTAATCAAATATGATGGTGTAATAAAAACATTCCACAATAAACAGGAGCTAAAGGATTTTGCCAAAGCCAACCCTGTGTTTCAAAGCATCCTAAAGGAAGTTCTTTGGATTGACAGCCAACAAGAACAGGCAACAACCAGAGATTGACAAATCTGGAATCCAATCGACAAATAGAAGAGTCAGTCCAGAACAGAACAAAACTATAAGAATGAATACAGAGATCTAGGAGGTCTGTCTATTATCAAAACAATTACAATGTCAAAGAAGGTAAAAACATACCTACCGAGATCCAGGTGGTGAGGAAGTCAGGTAGATTACAGGATAAAATAGACTGTTTTAAATAAGGGGAAATGCTAATAGAATATAAGATAACCTCAAAATAAATTGATACTTCACAACATGCCAAGAAAATGAAAATCCAAGAAAAATATGGAAACATTAAAACTACCAAGAAACTGATAAGGAAGAACACAAAAAACACGAACTCAGCACAGGAAGACATGTAGAACAAAGAAATCAGCAGCACCACAAAATTAATTAATTAAAAACATGATGAGAAGTGTATTGAAATACAGATTAATCAAATGGACCAATAAATTTAGATGACAGAAAACATGCTAGGAGAAATTAAAGCATCATAGTTCAATGACAAACTTTAAAATATATGTAATGTTTTTGCTAATAAGAAGGATAATATATATGTTGTTATTGCTGATATTGTTATTGCCAACCCTGCGGTACAAGCTGACTTTGTAATTCAGTGCATTAACCCACAGAACTACACCAGGACTCTCTCCCTCCCTCTCTCTCTCCCTCTCTCTCTCCCTCTCCCTCTCTCTCTCTCTCCCTCCCTCTCTCTCTCTCTCTGTATATATATATATACATATATATATATATATATACAGAGAGAGAGAGAGAGAGAGAGAGAGAGAGGGAGGAAGAGAGAGAGATGGGACTACCTTAATCTTGACCAAAAAAAAAAAAGGCAAATCAGAGTCACCTAGTTCATACTTCTGGGAATAGATTTAACAGAGATTTCAGACTAAGAACACACTTGTAAGAAGGAATAGGTGTTCCACTTATTAGGGATTAAACTCTGAACATGTTATGAGTAGCAGTAAAGCATCAGGTATAGTGCCAGAAGATAGCTCTTAAGATTAGAAAGCACTAAAAATCTGATTGAGATGGAGCTGCCTCCTATGAGATGATCTACATGATATAGATGGAGCAATGGTTCAGGGACCTTCATTTGCTGATCAAGCAGAACTCAAAATGTGAAGAAACAGCTTTAAACATTCCTCAATAATCATAACCTAGAATGTATGAAGTATGAATCTAGGAAAATTAGAAGTCATCAGAAATGAAATGGAATGCAGAAATATCACTATCCTAGGCATCAGTCTAATGAACTGGAATTGGTCAGTTTGAATTGGATAATCATATGGTTTATGATGCCAGGTAGGAAAATTCAAGAGGAATGGTGTCATATTCACCACCAAAAATAAATGTCAAGATCTGTCTTGAAATATCAAGGAGTCTTGGTGGCTCTGTAGGATAAGAAATAAACTGCTAACTGCAAAGTCTGTAATTCAAACCCACCAGCTAACCCATGAGAAAAAAAAATAAGGCTGTCTTTTCTTGTAGATATTTACAGTCTCAGAAACACTAGACAGGGTTATGAGTTAGAATTGACTCAATTCCAGTGGGTTTGGTTTTGGTTTGAAACTTGAAGTACAATGCTCTTTGTGATAGGATAATATTTGTACACCTACAAGTAAGACCAGTTAATACAGTTATTATTCAAATATACTCAACAGTCACCAAAGCCAATGATGAAGAAACTAAGGAATTCTACCAACTTCTTGAGTCTGAAATTGATCAAACACATAATCAAGATGCATTGGTATTTATAGATGATTGGAATGCAAAATGGAAAAGAAAGAGGGTGGAATGGCAATTAAAATATGTCCTTGGAGACAGAAATAACACTGGGGATCCCATGATAGAATTTTGCAAGACCAAATAATTTTTAATTGTAAATACATTTTATACATGAACAGTGAGTAACTATACATTTGAACCTCGCCAGATGAAATGCACAGGTATCAAATTGACTACATATGTGGGAAGAGATCATGTATCTCTTAATATCATCAGCCAAAACAAGGCAAGGGGCCAACTGTCATAAAGACTATCAATTATTCAAATCCAAGATCAGACTGAAGCTGAAGAAAATTTAAACAAAATTCATAAGCCAAAATATGATATTGAGAATATTTCACCTGGATTTAGAGCCAGTTTGATACCCTGAACTCTAATGTCAGAAAAACAGAGGAGTTATAGATGACATCAGGAACATTATACATATGAAAGCAAAATTCCATTAAAAAGACAAGAAAGAAGGAAAAGACCAAAGTGGATGCCAGAAGAGACTCTTAAACTTGCTCTTGAGCATAGAAAAGCTTAAGCACTTAGAAGAAATGATGAAGCAAAAAAGTTGGACAGAAAATTCCAAAGGTAGCTCAAGAAGACTAAGTTAAATATTATAATGAAATGTGTGAAGACTTGGAGTTAGAAAACCAAAAAGAAGAACATGTTCAGCATTTCTCAAGATGAAAGAAAAAAAAAGAAGGAAAAAAATTAAGCCTTGATTTGCAATACTGAAGTATTCTATTGGTAAAATATTGAACAATTCAGAAAACACCAAAGAAGATGGAATGTATATACAGTCACTGTACCAAAAATAATTTTTTGATATTCAACCATTTCAGGAGGTAGCATATGATCAAGTACCTATGGTAATGTAGGGAGAAGTCCAAGCTGCACTAAAGACATTGTGAAAAACAAAGTTCCAGGAACTGATGAGATACCAGTGGAACTGTTTCACAAATTGATACAGTACTGGAAGCACTCACTTGTCTGTGCCAAGAAATTTGGAAGACAGCTACCTGGCCAAGAGATTGAAAGAGATCCATATTTGTGCCCATTCCAAAGAAAGACACCCTACAAAAATACTGTAGGGTAAGCACTGGATCACTTACCACAAGATAGGTGGGTCAAACCCACCAACCAGTCCTTTGAAATGCTATACGTGTTGCTTTGAGTTGGAAGTGACTTGAAGGCACTTGACAACAATAATGACATCATTAATATCATACACAAGTAATATTTTTCTGAAGATAAATAAAAAAAACATAGTTGTAGCAGTACTTTGATAGGGAGCTACCAAAACTTGAAGCTGGATTCAGAATAGGACAAGGAATGAGGTACATCATTTTTTATGTCAAATAGAT
>NW_006408888.1:179744-182487 GCF_000296735.1 Chrysochloris asiatica | reverse complement strand
CCAATGCAATACGTTGTCTGATCTCTTGACTGCTTCTTCTGTGAGTGTTGATAGTTGATCCAAGAAGAATGAAGTCCTTGACAACTTCAATCTCTTCTCCATTGATAAGAATGCTGTTTATATATTGCATCGGGTTAATCTGCTGCAAAAGACCTCTTTGAAGTGCTAAAGAGCAAAGATGCCACTTTAAAGACTAAGGGACACCTGGACCAAGCCATGGTATTTTCAATCACTTTATATACATGTGAAAGCTCAACAATGAATAAAGAACACAGGAGAACAGTTGATGCATTTGAATTGCGGTGTTGGTGAAGAATATTGAAAGTACCATGGACTGACAGTGGAACAAACAAATTTGTCTTGGAAAAAGAACAGTTAGAATACTCCTTAGAACAGAGGATGGTGAGACTTCTTCTCATATACTTTGTACAGGTTGTCCGGTGAAACCAATCCCTGGAAAACATAATGCTTGGTAAAGTAGAGAACCAGTGCAAAATAGGAAGACTCCCAACAAGATGGTTTGACACAATGACTGCAACAATTGACTCAAATATAACAATTGTGAGGATGGCACAGGACAGGGCAGTGTTTTATTCTGTTGTACACAGGGTCCCTGTTAGTTAGAGTCTACTCAAAGGCACCTAACAGCAATGGTAAAATTTTGTAGTACTTGGGAAACATTGAAAGAAAATCAGAAGGATGCAGACTCTATCAAACAGAACTGATCAAGGTTTAGCCATTTCAGGGGGTATCATAGGAAGAAGAACCAGTGGTATTGAAGGAAGATGTCCACGCTGCAATGAAAGCAATGGTGAAAAACCAGATCCAGGAAGTAACAGAATACCAAATGAAATGTTTCAACACACAGGTGTAAAACTGAAAGAACTGACTAGTTTATGCCAAATAATTTGGAAGACAGCTACTTGACCAATTAACTATAAAAGTTACATATTAGTCCCCATTCCAAAGAAAAGTGGTACAAAATATTATGGAAATTATTGACCCATATTCAAAGCCAGCAGCCACTCCTCAGAAAACCTATACAGAGTCTTTAGGAGTCAGACCTGACTCAACAGAATTTAACAACAGCATAATAAAATGGGAAGCACTGATGATATAGTGGTCAAAGAACTTAGCTATTAACTTAAGGATTGGTGGTTCAACCTTCCTTGAAGTTTTACAACCTTGGGAATCCTATATAGCGGATCTACTCCTCGTGTGGCATTGTAGAATACAGCACTGGACCATAAGGTTAGTTTGAACTTCGTGATCTGTGATCACCAGCTGCACTTAACAGCAACAACAACTCTATCTTATAGGGTCGCTGTAATTTGGAATCAACGGAACAAAAGTGTTTCTGTTGTTGTTGTTATATTAGAATTAGCAAAGTCAATCTGAGCCTAGTCAAAATTTGACCGGAGTTTGTTTATATAATGTGTATCATGTGACTTTAATCTACATATATAGTGTTGTTTTGGAGTGCCAGTAAGTTGGTACTAATTCTTAGTGTTCATATGTACAATAAAATGAAACCTTGTCCAATCCTGTGCTGTCTTCGCAATTGTTTCTAGGTTTGGGTCTACTCTTCCAGTCACTGTGTGAATCCATTTCATTAACAGTCTTCCTCTTTTTCACTGCTCCTCTAATTTACCATCTGATTCATCAAGTATTATGTCCTTTTTCAAGAACTGGTCCTATATGACAATTTGTCCAAAGTACGTGAGATAAAATTTTGCTCTCTTCTAAGGAGCAGTGTGGCTTATTTCTACTAATAGAGATTTGTTTTTCTTCTGGCTGTCCTTGATATAGTCATTGTTCTTCATCAATATAATAAGTCATTGCTTTGTCTTTTCACACATATAAGGTGGTTAAAAATATCATGCCTTAACTAAAGGGTCAGGCACACTCTAGTTCTACCATACTACAGGCATATATTGTTTACTGATCATTACATATTCCATGAAATTGGACATTATGTAACTTGGTCATTGTGGGAACACCATACTACAACCTTATGAGAGTTTGCCTCTAGTTATCCTTTTTACCAGGGCTGCAACTTCTGGCAGAACCTGGAGGAATCAATGGTGACAGTATCAGTGGAAGCAGAATAAAAGAAAGTACGCATGGATGGAACGGGGCATGTTCCACTGGTCTAAGTAGCAGAAGCAGTCAGACTCAGAAACTCTCACCACTGCCACAGCCTGCCCACCAAACAAAGACCATGCCCAGGGCTATGTCCTTTGCTTGGTTTGCCTGCACCTCACCATGGTCCAGTGCTGCAAGTTTGGAATTCTTAGTGTAGGATCACCACTGGACTGCAAACCACAAGGTCAGCAGTGCAAACTCATCAGTTGCTCCTGACAAACCCTATACAGGGTCACTATGAGTCAGAACCATACTTCGGACAAGTTATCAGAAAGGACCAGTTCTTGAAAAAGGACATTATTCTTGATAAATTAGATGGTAAATTATACGATCAGTAAAAAAGAAAAAGATTGTTAATGAAATGGGTTCACACAGTGACTTTACCAATAGGCTTAAACATAGCATCAATTGTGTTTGGCATCTTTAAAACCATTGTCATTCTTTAGTGCTGTGGAGTGGGTTCCAACTCATAGCAATGCTATATAGGGTTTCCAAGGAGCAACTTGTAGAGTTTGAACTGTTGATCTTGAGGTTGAGTACTTATCCCGTAGCATTGCACGAGGACTCCTTAAAGCCATTAGAGGGATATAATAGACAA
>NW_006408888.1:174547-179438 GCF_000296735.1 Chrysochloris asiatica | reverse complement strand
GTATTATCATTATCCTTTCCTCTAACTTTGTCTGATATTCCTAAAAGTCTTAGTGCAATTTCACCAGAATTTCTCTATTAAAATGTACAATTGTTAACTGAAAGTGAAGTGAAAATTTCAAGAGTAACTTCTCTAATATATTAGTGCAAAAAAAATTATTTCTTAAATGGCTAATACAAAAAGATCTTGCACAGAATGATTTTGTCTAAGGAATAGATAGTAGAGATACATAAAAAAATGTAATTGTAATTTTTTCTGGCCTATGGGAACAAATTAAATCACATTAATTATAATGATGAAGGAGTTCTGGTAACATAGTGGTTATGAATCAGGCTGCTAACCTGAGGGTCAGCAGTTCAAAATTACCAGTTGTTCTGCGGAAAAAAGATAAGGCTTTTGGCTCCCGTAAAGATTTATAGCCTCAGAAACCCTGTACAGGATCGCTAAGAGTCAGAACTGACTCCACAGCACATAACAACAACAACAAAGTATGATGAGTCTAAATTCACACATGGATGGCTGCAAATCTCATTTCCTCCTTCATCAACAGACCACAAGGGGGCACCTTCTAAGTGCTTTCACATGAGTTCCAGCTGGCACTCATCACTGGTTTAGTCATTTGATCACTGGTACTAAACAGCAATCTTGTTGGTCTCTTCTGCATTCATTTGATTTTTATCATGCCACCTAATCTTATGATGGTGAGAAGTAGTTTATACTCACAATTCCATTGGATCAGTTAAGACACTAAATGTTGTAATCAATTCTCAGATTGTGGCAAAAAAAAAAAAAAAAAAAAAAAACCACTGAGGGAATGGAAGCAAATGCTGCTGAATGATGAAGCATGGAGGGGATTGTAAAAAAAAAAAAAAAGAATGTCCCATTCTTTTGTTATGCTCCCATGCTCATGCTCAGGAGCCAACTGGCTTAGACTTGAAGTTTAAATCATTTGTAGGTCATACTCAGAGTAAATTTTGTCCTTAGGGTATTTGTGTGCATTTGAGATAATGTGAGCCTCCCTAGATAGTAAAAATGAGTAAAAACCAAAATGCATTTGGCTGCTAAGTAAATGATTGGTGGTTGGAATTTACAGTGAGGTGCCTTTGAGAAAACGACTGATAATTTACTTCCCAAAATTCAGCAAGTGAAAGCTTTAATGAGCATGGTTGTATTCTCGCACACGGGGTCACCATAAGTCCAAATCAAGTCCATGGTAACTAGTTAAGACATTTTAGGATTGGAGCTCTCTGCCCTGTTGATTTCATAAATATCTATGTATGCGTCTCTTTTGTCTGGCTTTCATTCATCTTTTGTAATGGATTTTCTGTTGTAGGTCCTGTCATGCTTGTAGAACTCTGAATTTCATGAACTACTAATTCTTCTTTCTATATCTAGCCATCAAACACATCTTATGGATGTGGTCTTGGATTACGGGCATGGCTTAATTTCTCTTTCTTAGAGGCACTATAGAAACTGTACAAGAATAAAGTAGTGGATATGAACAAGCATGGATTTGAAAGATGCACTTGATGTATTCACATACCTATCTGAGGAGGAGTTGGCTTAAGATTTCTATAATACTGGGAAGGACTATAGAGATATAGTCTTGCAACAACAACAAAAATAATAATAACACCTACAGAGATCAAATCATGTTTCAAGTATCATATATTTTAAAAATCATTATATTAATTATCATAAATAGCTAAAGGCAGAGTTCCATGCCATCTTCACTTAAATAATACCTTAGAATATATAAATTCACATGATTAAAACATAAACAAGACATTATTGCAGAGGGAAGGGGCATGTGAGTTAGTTTTTATAAAAGAGCCAAGAATTGATCATTATGTCAGCTTGTTGAAAATGGGGAGATACAGTAGCAAATAGATGAGGGAAATGGTTACTACTTTAGAATTTAAAAAATATATAAGTCCTAGCATAAGTTTGAATAGGACACAAAGTAGAAATATTTGTTTGATTTGTTTGCTTTTAAAAATCGGTAATACCAGATGACTGTAAGTACAATAAAAGAATCTCTGCTACCCTGAAACATAGGTTTTACTTCATAAAGTACTTAATCAAAACACTGTTGTTATTATTAAGTGCCATGGAATCTATTTCAACTCAGAGCAACCCTGTATAGGGTTTCCAAAGCATGGCTGGTGGGTTTGAACTGTCAACCTTCTCATTAGCAGTCTTATGCTTATTCTACAGAGCCACACCAAGACTGGGGGCCACATTCTGGTTTCCAAAATAAACTTGTCAAAATTAAATTCTAAAGATCTGGAATATACACTTCCAGCAATTTTTATATTTCTGTAAGCTTGTCTAAATTTAATTCTAAAGATATGGAATACATACCCCCACCAATTCTTATTTTTTTTGCATTTTTATTATGTTTTATTTAAGTCTTGTTTTGGGGTTGTTGTTTTTTTTATTTCCTTTGCCTTTTATCCTTAGATTCTGCTATTTCTAAGCCTGTTTAAATGTCTTAGGTGAGCAAATGTGCTTTAATTGGTACTTCAAAGTATTTCCATTGACCTCATCAAAGGAGACACAAACAACATTAAGACCGTGGTCTCCATGTTAGTTTTGAAAAGGAGGATGCAAAACTCCACTCAAATAATGACTACACTATAGACATGATGACAAAACAAACTCCCATCCATGTCATATAGCTTCCTTTCTTGCCTATGTGATACTGTGGGTTGAAAACTGCTAAGGTTAAAAAGAAAACAACTGAGTATTTGTTTTAAAATGCTTTCATATAATGTTAGTGACTAGATCAAAACCTGAGCAAAAATTCATTTTCCATCTCCCCTAAAAAATAACCATGATTTACCACCAAGAATTGCATTAATTTCTTGTAATTGATAGAAAATGTGCTCATGTATTTTGGACTGAAAAATTTATGGGGTAAATATATTTATACAAAAATCATAAGACAACATCATTAATATTGCAAGCAAGTAAAATTTTGCTAAAAATAATACAAAAACAAGTGCAACCATATATTGACAGGGAACTTCCAGAGGTTCAAGCTGGATTCAGAAGAGGACATGAAATGAGGGATTTCGTTACTGATGTCAGATGGATCTTGACTGAGAGCAGAGAATATCAGAAAAATATTTACCTGTGCTTTATTGACTATGAAAAGGCTTTCAATTATATGGATCATGACAAACTATGGACAGCATTGCGAAGAATGAGAACTCCAGAAAACTTAATTGTGCTCATGAGGAACCTGTGCATAGACCATGAAGCAGTTGTTTGAAAAGAACAAGGGAACATCAAGTGTGCACCAGGGCTGTATTCTTACTCGATATTTATTCAATCTGTATGCTGAGAAAATAATCTGAGAAGCTAAATTACATGAAGAAAAATGTGACATCAGTATTGGAGGAAGACTCATTAACAACCTGTGATATGCAGATGATACAACCTTGCTTGCTGAAACCCAAGAGGACTTAAAATACCTATTGATGAAGTTCAAAGACCACAGCCTTCAGTATAGATTGCATCTCATTGTAAGAAAACAAAAATCCTGACCACTGGACCAATAAACAGCATCCATATAATGGAGAAAAGATTGAAGTTGTCAAAGACTTCATTTTGCTTGGATCAACCATCAACATTCATAGTAGCAGCAGTCAAGAAATCAAATGAGGTATATGCAAATCTGTTGCACGAAACTTCTTTAAAGTGTTAAAAAGCAAACATGTCAGTCTGAGGACTAAGGTGTGCCTGATCCAAGCCATGGTATTTTCAGTAACCTCATTTGCATGTGAAAGTAGGACACTGAATAAAGAAGACTAGGGAAGAATTGATGCATTTGAGTTATAGTGTTGGGGGAGAATATTAAAAGTATCACAGACTGCCAAAAGAATAAGCAAATCTATGTTGAAAGAAGCATAGTCAAAGTGTTACTTGGAAGCCAGGATGGGCAGATTTAGGTCTCTCATAATTCAGATTTATTATCAGATGGAGTCAGTCCTGGTGGAAGGATATAATGTTTCAAAAAGAGGACGACTTTCGATGAGATGCATGGACACAGTGATAGTAGCAATGGGTTTAGAGGTAGCAAATATTTTGAGGGATCATGCTGTGTTTTGTTCTGCTTTGCATAGGTTGGCACCGACTTGATGGTACCTAATAACAAAAATATTTATGGAGGCAAGGATTCTAATTTATTTTTCTTTTAATCTTCTAATCAAACTAATTACATATTACATTTGATTGCATTATTATTCTGCCATCATTCCTTATTTAATGACTCTTATAATCCTTAAATATGATAGTTCAAAACTATGATTTTAAATCATCTGAAATAGCTAAACAAAAGAAAGTCAATGTGTGAAAATCCTTATTTAGACATTACTTGCACTCACATTTTTAACAGAAATGTTTGTATATATGTAATATGCTAAATGTTTATGTACAAATATAAATGCAAGAATGGATACAATTATATGGTTATCAACCAATGAAACATTCAGTGCACACTATACTTTGTGGAATATATTTTGCCTGGATGAGTTGAGACAGATTGTATAATAAAATAAACATGGCAAAAGTGAGTTTTAAGGCAGGAAACAGAACAGTAAAGCAATTTCCAGAGTTATTTAAATGCTTTCAAAAAGAAATGTCATTACATACTTGAGTTACACTGGCATATAATTACATGAGCATCACAAATAACAATGTCTTACTATGAAAAACAGAAGTTAATATAGAAAAATTATTTACCATCATAAATCTTCATTATAAGTCAAGTAAATCCTTAAAAAAGGATTTGCATTTTATCAAAATTAATTCTAGTTATTAAATAATTACAATAATTCAAAAGGGTTTACTTCCAGTTAAATTTTTTAATATATCCCTTAGTCTC
>NW_006408888.1:168606-174213 GCF_000296735.1 Chrysochloris asiatica | reverse complement strand
TTAATGCGCCAGACTGCAAAGCCGTTTGAACTGCAAGGTCAGCAGTTCAAGCTCACCAGCTGCTCCTTGGAAACCCTATGCAGGGTTGCTATGGGTTGGAACCTACTTGACGGCACTTAACAACAGCAACAATGGCGCTGTGGGTAAATGCATTAGACTGCAAAGCCGTTTGAACTGCAAGGTCCTTGGTTCAAGTTCACCAGCTGCTCCTCGGAAACCCTATACAGAGTCACTATGGGTCGGAACTGACTTGATGGCATTTAGCAGCAACAACATTTTCTCCTCCCACAAGAGTTATTCTGTAACTACAAATTAATAATTATGGAAAATAGCAAGAGACCTACATCTACCCTAATGATAAGAAAGAGCCAGGTCTTCTACAGAATCATAACTTTGAGTAAAACTGAAAGCAAGTCAACATAAACTACATAAAGTAAAATTCAGAAGGAAAAAAAAAGAGGGTGCAAAATGGAAGTAGTCTTTCTACATCCTTGAGACATATCAGACAGTCTAAATAAATGTTTTTTCACTGTTTTTGTTTTTAAGTAGATCACTAGGTCTTCCTACCTTCTCTATCTTGGTCTAGAAGCTCTACTGAAATATGTCCATGGGTGAACCTACTGATATTTATAATGGTGGTGGTTAAGTGCCATGGAGTCAGTTCCGACTCATAGCGACCTTGTACAGGATTTCCGAGGCTGTAAATCTTTACGGGAGCAGAACGCGTCATCTTTCTCTCGCAGAACAGCTGGGAGTTTCGAACTGCTAACCTTATGGTTCGCAGCCCAAATCGTAACCACTACACTACCAGAGCTCCTTGATATTTGTAATAGTAGTAGCATAATTTCCAGCATCACAGCAACATTTGAGACACTAAAATATGGCAAACTGACATTCAAGTGATAGAGTTGATGTATACATTCAATGCAATTCCAATCATATCTTATGATTATATTTATGCAAATGTCCAATCCGGTTATAATTTTAGTTTTACTTATAAATCAGAATAGTGAAAAGTCTGTGATTATAGTGATAGACGTAGCACCCACAGCAGACATTTAAGTTGCTGAAATGCTTTTATTTCATCTAGTGTTGTTACCATAATTGTATTCATTTTATGAAAGTGTATCAAGCTTGACACTTTAGATTTATGCATATTTCATATGTATATTATTCATGAATTTAAAAAACTTTCCTTAAAAACAATACAGAACATAGGAAGAACAATGAAATGCCTGATAAGCAATATTGAAACAGATAAGTGGATTTTGAAATAGAAATAACAGAGCTGAAAGACACATTAGGCAATAACTCTTCCAAATTTATACACCCTAATCTATGAGAAAATAGAAGTTTGCATGTTCAGACAACATTACTTCTAGCAAATGAAAACTAAAGTCTTATCTTTCAAATTTATGATACTTTTATTACTGTGCCTATTTTTAAATGAATATTTTGCATCTAGAAACTAGGACAAAGACTATTATTGTTGTTGTTAAGTACCTTTGAGTAGGTTCAGACTCATAGCAGCCTTGTATAGAGTTTTCAGGAGCAGTTGGTGAATTTGAAGTGCTGACTTTAGGGTTCAAACCAACCTTGCATTCCAGTACTTATCCTATAGCATCACAAAAGACTGGTGTACACTTATTCTGCAATTAATGTTTGTAATTATTTTGGTTTGTAACTCCAAACATACCACAAACTGCTGAGACACGTAGATAATGCTTTGAATCACTGATAGCTTTAAGCTATTTGAGATGATCATCATGAGGTTTATTTTTCATAAGCAAGTGGGAAATAATTACTGGGACTTTGCCTTGTCTTTATTATTTTGTATCTAGTTAATAGAAAACAGAATGTCAACCTGGGGTTTATACACTTGGACGAGAATTAGTGTCATGCAAAGAGTGTATTAATGCCAAAATCTGTAGTATTTTTCAAATCATGTCCCTTTCTTGGCCATAAGTATTTCAAATATTTGCTCAAATTACAAGGAAAGTTTTTCATATGTAGGATTCAACTTCAGTTAGATTCAACTTGTTGTTGTTGTTAAGTGCCGTCGAGTCGGTTCCGATCCATAGCGATTCTGTACAGGGTTTCCAAGGGTGTAAATCTTTACGGGAGTAGAAAGCCTCATCTTTCTCCCGCGGAGCGGCTGGTAGTTTTGAACTGCTGACCTTAAGGTTCGCAGCCCGATTCGTAACCACTACGCTACCAGAGCTCCTTTTTAAGCCCATTTATATCCTTCGTAATAAACAGATAGTGGCACTGTGGTTTAGATGTGGGGCTGTTAATCACAATGTTGATGGTTCAAACCCACCAGCAGGTCCATGGGAGAAAGATGAGGTTGTTTGGTCCCTTAAAGTCTTACAGTCTTGGAAACACTGTATAGAGCGGACATGAGTTGGAATTCACTAAATGGATGTAGGTTTTGATAAACATGAGTTGTTTTTGTTAAGTGTCCTCAAGTCAGTTCTAACTTAAACAACATTATCTAGGCTTTCCAAGGAGCAGCTGGTGGAATTGAACCACCAATCTTGTGGCTAGACGTCCAGTGCTTATTCTACAATGCCTAACCAGGGCTCCAAACAAGAATAAGCAAAGATCATAAAGGGAAGAAATGTCATAGGGTAATGCTTAAGATACATTTGATTATGAATTATTTAGTTTCCAGAGCAAAGTTATTTTAATTCCTTTTTTAATGGCCTTTGGTAAGCAAGATTTATCAACATTATTATAATTTAGTCTTGAGAAACACTTTTTTTAAGTGGCCTCAGTTCAGTTTCCAGGACATCTTGCAATACTGATGATGTAACAAAAAGAATCATTAACAACATTAAGAGATACTAAATAGGTATTTTAAAGGCTTTCTTTAAAATAAGTTGTGAAATTATTATGTTGTTGTTATGTGCCGTGGAGTCGATTCGGACTCATCGCAACCCTGTACAGGGTTTCCGAGGTTGTAAATCTTTACAGGAGCAGAAAGCCTCAGCCTTCTCCTGCGGAACAGCTGGTAGTTTTGAACTGCTGACCGTGAGATTAGCAGCCGGATTTGTAACCACTACACTACCAGAGCTACCATTTAATTGTTTTAATAGAGGTTGTAGATAGAGAATATTCTTTCCCTGACCCCTTAATTCTCTCTCAAATAGCACTCCCTTGATTTAAATAAAGTTAATATGTTGTAAAAAATAGAAACAGTATCATTGAACAATTTGTGTACCAACTATCAAATGGGAATCTAATTTACTGTATAAACTTTCACTGAAAAACAATAAGGTATTATTAAGAAGCAAAACAAAACAAAGCAAAAAGACAACACTCACCACTCCCTTAACATAAAGGAAAGAAATTGTTTGTTGTTAATTGCCATCAAGATAATTCCAACAGGTGATGATTCAGGTGCTACATTGTAGAACTAGTGCATAGGATTTTCTTGTCTGTAATCTTAATGTAAGTGGATTGCAAGGTCTTTTATTCTGTCGCATTGTTGGATGGGTTAGAAACACTAACTTAAATTCACTTGTTGCTATTGTTTTTAGTGTTATCAAGTCAGTTCCAACCCATAGTGGCTCCATATAGAGTTTACAAGGAGCTGCTGGTGAGTTTAATTTGCTGACATTGAGGATCAATCCAAGTTTTCAGTCCAGCACATTACCCCACAGCACCACACCAGGACTTCAGTGGATCTCAAATTGTTTATGCCACCTAAGGACCTCACAGAAAATGCTAAAAACTATTATATCAAATCCAAGAGCCTGATTGGCCAAAGGTGAGATAATAGAGGCGACGAAGTTATCCTGGATTCTAACTCTCTCTTCATAAGGAAGCATGTGTTCAGGGAAATTTCTTTTTTTTTTTTTTTTTTTCAGAAAATAAGTTGTAGTGACCACTGACAGAGGGACACTCCACAACTATTAAACTCTATCACTATGGGTAAGTTATTAAAACCTCTGTGCCTCAGTTTCCTCATCTATAAAATGGGGATAATAATGAGGTCATTAGAAAGACAGACTCCATTATATAAAGTGCAAAGGGCAGTGTTTGCCAAATAGTAAGCATCCAATGTTGCCTATTATTATCACTAATAATACTTTAATTTTGTACATAAATCCCACTTTCAATTCAGTTTATAAAAATATTTGTGATGAGTTGTTGAAAAATAGTCTAGTTAATAATTAAGTGACTCCTCAATTTGGGATTTATTATTGTTCAAAGATGTACACAGCATGTCCTTTGAAACTTGATCAGGAGGACAGTAATTGTCACAGCAGAATTTGGGTATTACTTAATTTTTTAGTCAAATATTATCTAACAGTACCTCAGATACTTGTACTATTAAATCCTCAACTGACATAGTATGTACGGCAGTCCCACTATGATGAAACAAGTTCTTTTATGTGTCTTTTTCCTTGGTTCTTTGTTTAAACAGTTCAGGAAGCTTTTCAAGTAAACTTTGAATAGGAATTACTTTTGTACCTGTTCTTCTAAAAAGTAACTAGAGGGAGCATCTCAGGTTGTTTTCTATCTCAGAGAACTTAACATTTTTTCCTAAGAGATTGCCTGGGTTGACTAACATTTCTTGGGTAACCTGTAAACAGCATGAAGTTTTGATATTTTGCCTGTTCCTGGCCTGCAGTATGTCCTATAAAATAGACTAATCTATTTTATACATTTTGCAGGGATTAGTTGATTTGAAACGCAAAGATTACCTTGAAAATACAGCCAATAGGATTAAGTGATTTTTGGAGATTGGTCGATTTGTAATCCAGCTGGGAGGACTATACCTTGAAATTAACAAAGAGTTTGTTTATATAAGCAGTCAACACAACAAAGGTTGTTAGAGAAACAGGAGAGAAGAAAGAGAGAGGAAACAGAGAGAAGAGAGATGAAGCAAAAAAAGACATAAATAAACCTCCTCAAGGAGTTGTAATGTGGATCAAGGTTTGTAAAACTAAACATGATGTGAAGCTTGGAAGGTGGCCTGCAGCAGAACTTACAGTGGCAGGCCCAAAAGTTGCCCCACAAGAAAGCTGGCAGCACTATCAGAAAACTGCTGCTAAGAGAGCAGCAGCTGAGCAATCTTCTGTACTGACTATGAGCTGGATCAATTAGCAGTGAAGAGGCCCATAACAGGGAAGCATGCATAGATGAAAGGGGGTGTACTCAACTGATATGAGGTCTACATAACTGAGAGGGATGTGCATAGATGAAAGAGGACCTGAGTGGTTGAAAGGGACAGCTGAGAGAAAAGCTTGCCTGCTCAAATGGCTGAGAGAAGTTGAAAGAGTTGTCCTGTACAGAAGAAAGAAGGGTTGTACTCTCATCATTGGAGAAGCCTTTCAGACATTGCCTATCTGAGATCCAGTTTGTGAGTTCTGTGAGATGTTGTAGTAAATTTCTTAACCTAATAATGGAAAACCAGCAGTTCAAATTCAAATTCTCCAGTCACTCCACCAAAGGAAAATAAGGCATTCTTCTCCCATAAAGCTTTACAGTCCTAGATTCCAAATATGAGTCAGAAAAAAACTGAAATTCAGTGGGTTGGTTGGTTGGTTTTGGATACTGGGGGAGGGAAGAGTGCAGTAGTGAGGAGTTGTGGCTGAC
>NW_006408888.1:153731-168198 GCF_000296735.1 Chrysochloris asiatica | reverse complement strand
TAACCACTACGTTACCAACCCTACTTACCCTTTAAACAAGGTTTTGAACCTATCCAAACGATTTCTGTCATGGCCTATGAAGCAAAACAAGAACAGACCTGAATTTTTAAATATGAGTAAGTTGTCACCATAATCTTTGAACAAGTTGCTGCCATCTTTGAGTGAAACGATGCTTCTTTGACTCAAAATCTATTTTATGCTTATGTGAAATCATTAAACCAACTCACAAGAAATTCTTCATCACACCCTCACTTACTTCATATGTAACTTTTAAACCATTGAAAAGACTTCTAATCTTTTCCATTACAGTGCCACCACTCCTCTGTCAGTTTGTCATACTGTGATGGCTTATGTGTTGCTAAAAACTATGGCATTGATATTTCAAACACCAACAGGGTCACTAAGAATGGACAGGTCTAGAACTTCCAGACGAAGAAAGACTAAGAAGAATAAGAGAAGGTCCCCTTCTGAAAGGTTAGTCACTGGTAATCATATAAATGACAATGGAATCTTGTCTGATGTACTGCCTGAAGATGACCCTCTCAGGTTAGTTTGTTATTGTTGACTACTAAACGTCAGTTCTGACATAGCAACGTTATACACAATAGAATTTAACACTAGTGAATTCTACGGCATCCTCAAAATTATTGTTACATTTGAGACCATTGGTGCTGCTACTATGCCAATCCATCTCATTAAAGGTCTTCCTCTTTTTCACTTACCCCCATGTATTAACAAGCATGATGTCCAAAGAAGAAGAGAAAACGTCTCACCATCCTGCCTTCTAAGGCATGTTCAAACTGCACTTCTTCCAACATAGATTTGTTTGGTCCTTGGTAATCCATGGTACATTTAAATTTTTCCCCAACACCATTATTCAAATGTGAAGATTTTTCTACTGTCTTATTCATTGTCCAATTTCCATATGCTTATGAGACAATTGAAAATACCATGGTTTGGGTCAGGTGCACCCTAGTCCCCAAATTGCTATTTTTGCTCTTGAACACTTTAAAGAAAGCTTATGCAGCAGATTTGCCTAATGTAATACGTACTTTGATTTCTTGACTGCTGCTTCCATTAGTGTTGATTATGGATCCAAGCAAATGACGTCTGTGACAACATCAATCTTCATTTATTATGATTTGTTTATTGGTCCAGTTGAGAGGATTTTTGTTCTCTTTACACTGAGGTACAATCCATACTGATGACTGTAGTCTGATCTTCATCAATAAGTGTTTCAAATACTCATCACTTTCAGAAAACAATGCTGTATCATCTGCATATTGCAGGTTGCTACGAGTCTTCCTCCAATCATGATGCCACGTTCTTCTTCATATAATCCAATTTGTCACATTTTTGCTCAACATACAGATTGAGTAATATGGTAAATGTATACAACCCTGGCACACACCTTTCCAGACCATTCAGTATCTCTCCTTGTTCTGTTCTAACAACTGCTTCTTGGTCTAAGTACAGGTCCCTGGTGAGCACAATTAGATGTTCTGATTAACCATTCCTTCCAATATTATTCGTAGTTTATCCTGATCTACACAGTTCAAATACTTTGCATAGTAATATTGGATCTGTCTGAGAAGGAATACAGAAGAATGATATGGAGACAAATCCAAATGCTTCACAGGGGGTGGAGGAAATAATGAAGAAATTCGGAAAGTGCTACAGGAGCAATCAAACAAGATAGATATAGCATTGGAAATTATTTAAAAGGTGCAAAAAGAGGTCCAGACCATTAATAATAAAATATCAGAAATGGGCAATGCACTGAAAGGGCAAAAGAGTCGAATTGAAGAGATGGAAGCCAGAACCAGCGAGCTGGAAGACAAATCTCTCAATACTGCTAAGATAGAAGAGCAAGCAGAAAAAAAGGATTAAAAAATTTTGAAGAGAGTATAAGATTCATGTTGGATAACAGAAGAAGATGAATTTAAGAATTATTGGCATTCCAGAACAGGAAGAATCACAGAAGTCCACAAAGGAGATAGTTTAGTAGTTGCCAGAAGAAAATTTCCCTAGCATCTTAATAAACCAAAATTTCTCAACATAATTAAGAGCATATATACAAAACCAACAGCAAACATTACTCCCCATGGAGAGAAACTGAAAGCCTTCTCCCTTTGTGAACAGGAACCAGACAAGGATGCCCTTTGTCACCACTCCTATTCAATATTGTGCTGGAAGACTTAGCAAGAACTATAAGGCAAAATAGGGACATTAAAACCATCCAAATCGGCAAAGAGAAGTAAAACTCTTTCTATTTGCAGATGATATTATCCTATATATAATAAACCCCAAAGACTCAGTAAAAAAGCTACTAGACCTCATTGGAAGATTCAGCAAAGTGATAGGGTATAAGAATAACATACAAAAATCTGTTGGATTCCTCTATACTAATAATGACAGCACTGAAAAGGACATTAGGAAAGCAATACCATTTACAATAGCCACCTAAGATATTAAATATCGAGGAATAAATGTAATAAAAAAACAAAGGACCTATAAAAAAAAACAACAACAACAACTACTACAAAACACTACTATAAGAAACCAAAAGAGACGTACAAAAATGGTCCTGGATAGGAAGACTTAACATTGTGAAAATGCCAATACTGCCCAAAGCAATTTACACATATAATGCAATCCCAAACCAGATTCCAATGACATTATTCAAAGCGATGGAAAATATAATTACAAACTTTCTATGGAAAGGAAAGAGACCCAGGATAAGTAAAGCACTGCTTAAGAAGAAAAATAAAGTTGGAAGTCTCTCACTCCATGATTTCAAAATTTACTACACAGCTACAGTGGTCAAAACAGCTTGGTACTGCTACAATGAAAGATACATTCATCAATGGAACAGAATCGAGAATCCAGAAATTAACCCATCCACATACAGCCAACTGATTTTCAACAAAGGGCCTAAGTATATTTCATGGGGAGGAGATTATCTCTTCAACAGATGGTGCTGGCTGAACTAGAAAGCGATATGCAAAAGATTAAAACAAGATATTTACCTCATGCCATATACAAAAACAAACTCAGCATGGATTAAAGACCTAAATGTGAATCCCAGAATTATAAAGGTCAACAATAAAAAATAGGGTAAAATTTGAAGGCTCTAATACAGGGCATACACAGACTATCAAACATTGTGAAAATTGCACAAACTAAAGAAGACAAAAAATATGAGTGGGGCATACTAAAAATTAAAAATTTATGTGAATCAAAAGACTTCACCAAAAGTGTAAAAGGGAGCCCACAGAATTTGAAAAAAATATTTTGCAGTGACATCTCAGACAAGGAACTAATTTATAAAATATATAGGAAATTGCAACACCTCCACAAGAAAAAGAACAAAAAACCCAGTTAAAAATGGGCATAGGACATGAACAGACGCTTCACCAAGGAAGCTATTTGGGCAGCCAACAAACATATGAGGAAATGTTAAGGATCACTAGCTATTAGAGAGATGCAAATGAAAACAACAATGAGGTATCATCTCACACCAGCAATAATAGCAAAGTTCAAAATAGTAGAGCACAATAAATGCTGGTGAGGATATGGAGAGACTGGGACTCTCCTACATTGCTGGTGGGATTGCAAAATGGTCCAACCACTCTGGAAAAACAGTATGGCACTTCCACAGGAAGTTGCAAATAGAAATATCTTATGATCCAGCAATCCCTTTACTTGGTATTAATCCACAAGAAATATGAGCCATACCATGAGTAGATGTATGCACACCAATATTCCTAGCAGCACTATTTATAATAGCAAAAATATGGAGACAGCTTAAGTGCCCATCAATTGAAGAATGGATAAGCACACTTTGGTACATCCACACATTGGAATATTGTGTTATCTTGAAGAATAAAAAGGAAGCTGTAAGTCACCACATAACATGAGGACATTATGCTCAGTGAAATTAATCAGTCATGAAAGTAGAAAAACTGCACAAGACCTATATTGTAAAGGCTTAAGAAAAAATATCCACATTAAAAGAAAAAAAATATTCTTTGTTGGTTACCAGGGGTGTAGGGGATGTAGGGGAGGGAGGTGAAGGTAAAGCACAGGGTAGGGAATAGACACACTACAGTTCGGGTATTGGGGGGGTTGCAATACAAAAGAAGAGGGAGAGGAATGGAAAATCAAGGCAGATAGGAGCACATTTAGGCAGGTTTGCATGGGCTAAATGGGACACAGGTAAATAGTGATGTATGCTCAAATTTTGAACAACAGGGCTCTGTGATACAGCGATTGAGGCATAGTTTGAATGGGTAAAAGAGGGGAAATGATGTTTAGCTGCTCAACTGTCTTGCGAATCTTAGTTTCCCTTACCTACTATTGTAAAATAGACACTTGAGGAGAAGAGAAAGGGATAGCTAGAAACATCACCATAAAAAGCTTGTAAGTCCATTTTCTGCCTATAACTAATTTGTTGTTGTTATATGCCGTGGAGTTGGTTCCAACTCATAGCGACCCTGTACAGGGTTTCCGAGGCTGTAAATCTTTACAGGAGCAGAAACCCTCATCTTTCTCCCGCGAAACAGCTGGTAGTTTCGAACTGCTGACCTTGAGGTTCACAGCCCGATTCGTAACCATTACGTACCAGAGCTCTAATTGGAATATTTAAAATGGGGCTAGAACTTGCCCAGTGAAAGAGGCTTCCAGCGGAGCCTTTGCAATGTATAAGGTCTTAGGTGGAATCCTGATAGCCATCCAGAATCTTCTTAGGTGGGAAATTTCCACTTGAAAAGACAAGCAAACCAGCCTGGAGCAGCTAGAGGAACAGAAGATACTTCTTGAAAGAAAGACCAGCAGGAAAAATCAAAAACAAAAACAGCCTGATTGACTACTGCAAGAATAAGCAAGGTGTTCACAGGGAAGCCATCAAGGTAAGTAATCAAGTCCCCTCAGGACAAACCCTTTTCCAAGACTGAAACCCAAAGGGAAACAGGAGCAGACATGTAATCTTGCTGGTGACCATGTTGGTACCGATAAGGGGAAGTAGGGGAAAAACAACAATGAAACTGTGGGCTAAATCCGACCACATTAAATAGACTCCTGTCAATATGGATTGAGACCTGCTTGGTTAGCAGTATAGAAAGAGCTGGGGACCCCTGAACCCTTGGACAGGGACATAGCCACAGAGGACTAGAGCAGGGAATGAAGTGTCCAGCTGATATGATTGAAGTGAGGGAAGAAGCACAAGAATGCCCATACTTAGAGATAGTACCCATTTGACCTAGCTTCAATGGCTGGATGATCAGAACTCGACTAGAGGAAGAAAGAAGATGAAAGAAAAGTGTAATCTACTACAATTTGATGAAAAATTTGACCTATACTTATGGATGTAGTAGCTTAAAAGAGGGAATGAATCTTTACAGCAAGGATCATTCCCATCCCCTCTGTATACAGGGTTACAGGAATGGGCAACTTGGACATTGGCTACTCAAAAAGAGGGGGTGGTTCAAAGGTATGAAGTGACTGGCTTATAAATTTTCAAGAGGGAGCTTAGTTTCAGAGGGTGTGGGGGAAGGTAGAATCTCCACTGAGTGGTTTCCAACTTATTTAGACAGGGCTGGTGAAAGGTGATGGGGATAGGACTCTTGTGGTTCAGTAGTGAATAATTGATATCAGGACTGATTGTGATTGTTGGAAATGCAAAGGTAGACATTTTGCAACAAAAGTGGGGGAGTGGTTGATCTTACAGTCCTGGAGCGGAGGACCTTGGGACCATCAAGGAAGAAGAGTGGAGTGCAGGACCCTATCCAGAGAAACAGCAATGCCAGAGATGGAGGCAGAGATGATGACATGGAGAGATGGAGTGGTTTGGGACTCTCGAGTCAAGAAGGGAGAGGGACTGTGTGCTGGCAATCAGGAGGCAGGCTTGTAGGGTATGCCCTTCGGTTGTTTGAATGGTTACATATTCCTGAGTGTGTCAGTGTACATCCAAAAAAAAAAAACAGAGGAAATGGAAGCAAATGTTGTTGAATGATTATGCTCTAGTCATTGTAATGAAACAAAATACTATAGATAGGATGAATGTAAAGGTGATGTTCTCCCATGTAAACTATCACTCATTTAATGATAAAAACTTAAAAAAATTAATATGGCATAGTAGGCCATATTTTAAAACATGTTTATTTCATTTTTATAAGAACATAATAAAATTATATATGTAAAAAAAAGATGGTAGGAATTCACAGAGTCACTATACCAAAAAAAAAAAAAAAAAAATGGTCAATGTTCAATCTTTCCAAGAGGTACATAGGGTAAAGAGTCAAAGATATTGAAGGCAGAAGTCGAAGATGTACTGAAAACATTATGAATGGAAGAGACCCATATTTGTGCCCATTCTAAAGAAAGGTGACCAATTGAATGTGGAAATCAAACAATATTATTAATATCACATGCAAGTTCAATTTTACTGAAGATAATTCAAATATGGTTGCAGTGGTACATTGACATGGAGTTACCAGAAATTGAAGCTGGATTCAGAAGAGTACATAGAGCTAGGTATGTCATTGTTGATGTCAAATGGAACTTGACTGAATGCAAATGATCCCTGAAAAATATTTACTTGTGTCTTATTTACTATGCAAAGCCTGTGTGGATCATAACAAACTATAGATAACATTGCAAAGAATAGGAATTCCAAAACGCTTCATTGTGCTCTTGAAGAATCTGTACTCAGATCAAGAGGAAATCATTCTAAATGGTTTGAAATCTTAAAAGGTTTGTATCAGGTGATACTAAATGGTTTGAAATCTTAAAAGGTTTGTATCAGGGATGCATAGTTTCAGCATTCATATTCATTCTATATGCTGAGCAAATAATCAAAAAACTAATTAAATGAAGAAGAATGTGGCTTCAGGATTGGAGGAAAACTCATTAACAACCTGTGGTATAAAGATAACACAACCTTGCTTGCTGGAAGCAAAGAGGAATTGAGGAAATTCTTGATGAAAATCAAAGACTGTAATCTTTAGTATGGATTGTACCTCAATATAAAGAAAACAAAACTCCTTACAACTGGATAATTAAATAAAATCATGATAAACATAGAAAAGATTACAGTTGTCAAAATTCATTTACTTTGATCCACAATCAACATTAACAGAAACTGTAGTCAAGAAACCAAAGATGTGTTGTATTAGGCAAATCAGCTGCAAAAGTATTCTTTAAAGTATTTAAGAGAAAGGAGGTCACTTTGAGGACTAAGCTGAACCTGATCTAGCCAAGATATTTTCAATCAGCTCATATAAACCTGAAGGCAGGACAATGAATAAGGAAGACCCAAATAGAATTCATGTATTTGAATTATTATAGTGGCAAGGAATATTGAATACAGCAATCAAATAAATTTGTTTTGGAAGAAGTACAATCTGATTGGTCTTTAAAAATGAGGATGGTAAGACTTTGTCTCTCATACTTTGGATAGATTTTCAAGAAGGACCAGTCCCTGGAGTCAGACATTATGCTTAATAACAAAGTTGAGCGGCAAATAAAAAGAGGAAGACCCTCACCAAGATGGAGTGGCACAATGGTAACAACAGTGGGTTCAAACATATCAATAATCATGAAGATGGTGCAGAACCAGACAGTGTTGTACATAGGGTCACTATGAGTTGGAACCAAATTGATGGCCTGGTGTGGTGCTACAGGATAATGGACTGCAAAATCAGTCTGAACTCCATGGTTGGTAGCTCAAGCCCACCAGCCACTCTGCGGAAATCCTATACACAGTTGCTATGAGTTGGCACTTAACAACAACAACAAAGTCAGGCTAAAGAAAATCATATACACCTGTTCCAGCTGACCTGTAAAATTTTAAAGACACATAGGAATGGATCTCATTTGTAACCAGTTTATAAATTTTAAAACAATTTCTACATCACAGACTTGTTGACAGCATGCAGAACAGAATATGGAAACTGGTATGTATCCACAAACTGTAACCTGTTATCCTTAACATTGTTAGTTCCAGTAAAAATGGTGAAAAATACACTTTTGTAAAATGAAAAAGATTTAGAAAAAAATTATTTTTATCCTGGTATGGGGTTCTGATGTGGCACTGTAGGATAAACATTGGACCACAAGGTTGATTTGAACTGCAAGGTGGCATTACAAACTCACCAGCCCCTCCTCAGAAACCCTGTACGTGGTCACTGTGAGTTGCAGCTGACTGTAAGTCACTTAGCAACAGCAAAATTAAAACTAAGAGTCCAAAGGAGGACACATACTTTCCATAACCCAGAGTTAAAACGAGCTGATGATGAAAGAATCCACATAATCTTCACACTTTGGACAAGTTTAGCATTGTACCATAGCCACAGAGATAGGTCTATTTTGAGTTTCAGAATCTTGGAATAATTTCCAAACTCACTAGTGCCTGGATACACCTTGAAATCCATGTCTATTTCCAGCACTTAATGGAACTAAGGTACAGCATTGCTTTTTACGGAGATACTTCACACAAGAGTCACTTGAGGCAGACCATACAGGCACAGAGAAAGAAAGTACTTTAAAGATGTACTCTGAGTTTTCTCATTTCCATGGCATTATGTTTTAAGAGAAGAAGTCTTGGTGGTGTAGTGGTTAACAGTTGGCAGTCTGATCCACCAACTTCTTTGTGGGAAAAAAGATGTGGCAGCGCGGTTCTGTAAAGATGCACAGCCATGGAAACCCTATGAGACAACTCTACTTGGTCCTATAGTGTTGTTATAAGTTGTAACTGAGTTGATAGCAGTAGGTTTAGTGTTTATTAGTGTTGTGTCTTTTTTTTTGGTGATATGTTTTAATAAGCCCTGGTAGTGCAATAGTTAAATGTTTAGTTGCTAACAAAATATCAGTGGTTTAAAGTCACCTGATGACTGTGGGCAAAAGACCTGATGATCTGGTTCTAAAGATTATAGCCTAGGAAAGGCTATGTAATAGTTCTACACTGTCAACATGGGTCATTATGAGGCAAAAATGACTTAATGGCAATGAACAGTGACAACATACATATTAGATGAGATCAGGTGTGTTCCAGGTGGTGCGGTCATAGACATATATTTGATTTTAATGTATAGAATATACAGGTATAACTGAGTGAATGAATGAAAAATGGATAATCTTTAAAGACACGTTGTTGACAGATATCATATTCACATTCCCCTTTAACTTGTCTGAAGCAAAATGATTTTCAGTTGCTTCAGCATGGCCTTAGAACTTCATTCTTTCTTTGTTAATTTATAATATATCAGCAACACAGAAATTACCAGTGTAATTTATAAAATTACAACTCTATCTTAATTCCTGGAGACCTGAGAACATTTTTCACTGTTGTGTTTCCCCTATGCTCACGCTTATTGTTCACTTTGGTTGATGCACATTTTACTAAAAACAAACCAACATCAGATGTGCCTATAGTCTTTCCCACCGTGATGTGCAGTTTTATGAGTTATATCCTGTATGCATGTGCCATCCAGTCAATTATAAGTCATAGCAACCCTGTATAGTGTTTTCAAAAAGCTCCTAGTGGGTTTGAACCACCAACCTTGCAGTTTGCAGTCTAGTGCTTATCCTACAGTGCCACACCAAAAGTCTTGGCTACAACTAGGTTAGTGATTATTGTTGTTGCTGTTAAATGCTGTAGAGTTGGTTCTGACTCATAGTAACTCTGTATAAGGTTTCTGAATAGCACCTGGTGAATTTGAACTGCCAACCTTTCTTTGATTATAAAAATTTTAACTAACATGTTAAGCAAAGTTTGAAATGAAAACTTGCCATTGTTTTGAGATCTATTAAATGCTAGAAAGGGAGTCTGGTAGTTCTGTATGATAAGCACTGGACTGTGAACCAAAAGTTTGGTGGTTGGAGTCCATCAGTGGCACCATAGGAGAAAGATTAGGCTTTCTGTTCCTGCTGATCTTTATAGTCTCTGAAACCCTATACAGAGTTGCTATGAGTTAGAAACAACTAGATGGCACTTAACAACAACAATAAACTCTTAGAACAGAGAACTTTCAGCTTTATGGAGAATATAGCTTATTTATTTAAAAGAAAATGTTACACTTCATTCCATGCATTGGGGGTGGAGGATATAGGAGACAATAAGATAAATGCTATACATACCCTCTGAATTGTTTATGTGTAGAAAACCACAACAATTCAATAGAATAAAGACAAAAATTCCAATTAAAAACTGTGCAAAGGGCATTAACAGACACTTCACCAAAGAGGACATGATGTCCTTCTGCAGGGACTGGTCCATCCTAGTAAGTCCAAACTGTAAGGATGAAATCTCACCATCCTGACTTCAAAGGAGCAGGCTGACTATACTTCTTCCAACACAGATTTGTTTGTTCTTCTGGCAATCCGTGGTACTTCTAATATTCTTCTCCAACAAAAGTAACTCCAATGTATCAGTTCTTTAAAGGTCTTTCTTACTTATCATCCAACATTCACATGAGTATGATCCTATTGAAAATATTGAAATCTTTGCTCTTTAGCACTTCAAAGTGATCTTGTTCAGCTGATTTACCTAATGCAATAGGCATTTCTTGACTGATACATTCATGAGTGGTTATAGCGGTTTCAAGCAAAATGAGGTCTTTGACAACTTTAATCATTTCTCCATTTATCATGATGTTATTTATAAATCAAGCTGTAAATATTTTTATTTTCTTTACATTAAGGTATGTATTTATTAACCCATACTGAGGATTGTGGTCTTTGATCTTCATCAGACTTTAAGTATTTTAAGTCCTCTTTGCTTGCACCTACAAGGTTGTATCATCTGCAGATTACAGGTTGTTATGACTCTTCCTCCTATCTTGATGCCACATTCTTCTTCATATAATCTAGTTTTATCAGATTATTTGTTCATCATACAAATTTAATAAGTATGATAATACATAGTAAAATAATACAGCCTTGGCACACACCTTTCCTTATTTTAAGCAATTCAATGTCCCTTTGTTCTTGTCCAATGTACAGGTTCCTCAAGAACACGATTAAGTGTTTTGGAATACTCATTCTTCAAAAAATTATCCATAGCTTGTCATGATACACATAATTAAAAACCTTTGCATAGTCAATAACACACAAGTAAACATCTTTCTGTTATTCTCTGCTTTCAGCCAAGATCTATCTGACATTATCATGTCCTGGTCTTAATCTGACTTGAATCTCTGCCAGGTTCATGTTGATGTACTATTGCAGCTGATTTTGAATTATCTTTAGCAAAATTTTACTTGCATGTAATAGTGATATTGTCCAATTATTTCCCCCATTCCATTGGGTCACCTCTCTTGGAATGGACACAAAAATAGATCTCTTCAAATCAGTTGGCAAGGTAAGCTGTCTTCCAAATTTCTAGGCATACATGACTGAGTGCCTGCAGTACTATGTTAGTTTGTTGAAAGACTTCAGTGTGTATTCCATCAATCCCCTGAGCCTTCTTTTTCATAAATGCCTTCAGAGCACTTTAGACTTCTTATTTCAGTACCATTGGCTCTTAATAATATGCACCTGTTGAAATGGCTGAACCTTAACCATTTCTTTTTGGTACAGTGTCTCTGTGCTTTCCTTTCATATTCTTTTGATGTTTTCTGCATCTTTGAATATTTTGCCCATAGAATCTTTCAATATTGTAAGTCAAGGCTTAATTTTTTTTTTTTTCAGTTCTTTAAGGTTGAGAAATGCTTATCATGTTCTTCTCTTTTGGTTTTAGAACTCCAGGTCTTTGTGTACATTTCATTATATGCTTGACTTTGTCTCTGGAACTGCCCTTTGAAATTTTCTGTTCATCTCTCTTACTTCCTAATTTCTTCCATTAACTTTAGCATCTCTTATTTGAAGAGCAAGTTTCAGCATCTGTTTTGATATCAATTTTGGTGCTTTCTTCCTTTCTTATCTTTCTAATGATCTTTTGCTTTCTTCCTATATGATGTTCTTGATGTCATTCTTTATCTTTTCTGGTCTTCAGTCATCATTTCTAATGCATCAAATGTCTTCTGGAGATGGTCTCTAAATTCAGGTGGGATATATTCAAGGTCATATTCTGGATCTCGTGGACTTACTTAAAATGCTTCAGCCTGACTTTGCATACAAGCTATTGATAGTCTGTTCCACAGTCTTCCCCTGGTCTTGTTTTGGTTGATGATATTGAGTATTTTCAATATACATGTAGTCAATTTGATTCCTGTGCATTTCATCTATTAATGTTGTGCATACATTTGCCTGTTTATGCTGTTTTAGAAAAGGCAATTGCAATGAGTAAGTCATTGGCCTTGCAAAATTCTGTCACGCAATCTCCAACATCATTTCTATCACTAAAGCTATATTTTCCACTACTGACCCTGCCTCTTTGTTCCCAGCCTTCCCATTCCAATCACCATTAATTATCAATACACCTTGATTGAATGTTTGATGAATTTCAGAATGAAGAAGTCAGAAGAATTATCCAATTTAATCATAACTGAGTTTAGTAGTTGTGAAACTTTGAATAATAGTGGCATTAACTGGTTTTCCTTGTAGACATAGAAATATTATCCTACCACAGAAAGCATTGCACATCAAGACAGATCTTAGAAAGTTCCTTTTGATTAAGAATGGTATGCCATTCCTCTTGAATTTGACCTTCCCAGAATACTAACCCTTATCAAATGATGGTCCTGAAAGCTTTACTTAATTTGCATCACCATGGTCAACTCTAATTTGAGGAAACAGATCCTTTCGAGTCATATTTTGAATGCTTTCCAACCTGAAGGACTCATCTTTTGGCACTATCTCTGACAATATTCTGATGCTATTCATAATAATTTCCTCTTCCTGCACTGTATCTGACAATGTTCCATTATAATTCATAAAGTTTTCAGTGGTTAAATATTCAAAAGTAGTATGCCTCTCCTTCTGTCTATAATTAATGTGGAATTTCCACTGAAACCTGTCCACCATGGGTAATGTTGCTGGTATTTAAAATATCAGTGGCTTAGCTTCTAGCATCACAACAATGCACAAGCCACCAGAGTATGACAAACAGATAAATGGTGGACAAAAGTAGCTATACATATAGAAATCTTCTTGGAAATCATATTAAATGTACATTCTGATTCAATAGATCTGAGTTGGGGTCTGTTAGTCTTTATTTATAACAAGCTTCCAGGAGATTATGATGCTTTCCGTCTTCAGACCTCTTATTGAATGATAAGCTTTCAAACCAATCATATACATCACATAAATCATAAATCATTCATATAAATCATTTAAAGTTGTTTTTTGAGGTAAGATTTTTTTCACTCACAGATGCTACAGTAACATTTACATAGTAATCAAATCTAATCTACAAAATCAAAACAAAACAAAAAAAACTTCTGTGGAGCTGATTTCAACTCATAGCAACTGTACAGGGCAGGGTAGAGCTGCTTTAAGGTGGGTTAAAGTTTTTCTGCTTTTGGTTTGTTTTGTTTTTAAATAAAAGACACATTGACTTTTAGCTTTTTAAAAGATTTGCATTTGTGTGAACTTCCAGACTTACAATTAGTATCTGTTTGACCTAGCTTAGAAAGCTAGTTGACAAGAACTCAAGTGAAGGATGCTAAAGATTTTTTATACTGAGAACAAGTGCAAATTATTGCCATTTGATGAACTAGACCTTTGCTTTTGAATTCAGTGACTCAAAATTCCACATGGAATGGAAGGATTCTTCATATCAAGGAGCAACCTTGTTTCCTCAATGTACTTGGTTGATAGGGATGAGAAATTTAGACTTTGGCTGTCAAAAATGGGGAGGAGGGGGCTACAAAGGCATGAAGTAGCTGGTATACAAACATAATAAAGGGGGTAGTTTCTCTCTTTCCCAGATGGATATGGTGAACGGGGATGGAGGATGCCAGTGACAAGATTTTATGACTCAGTTGTGAACAATTGTTCCCAGGTTTAAATGCAATTGTCACAGCTATAATTGTAGAAGATGTACAACTAATAGGGAGGTGTATCTAATCTTTCATTTCAGGAACAAAACACCCTAGGGCCATCAAGAAAGACAAGAATGAGCAGAGTGTGAGATCCCTACCTAGAAAAGCGGGCACAGTAGAGACAGTGGCTGTGTGCCTGTCGGCAGGAAGCTGGCTGGCATAATGAGATCTTTGGACATTTAAATGAATATATATATACAAATAGATAGACAGACAGATAGATAGATAGACAGATATATAGAGATGTCCTGGAGTCCTGGTGTGGTGCTGTGGTTTAATGCGCTGGACTGCAAGATCAGTTTGAACTACAAGGTCAGTGGTTCAATTTCACCAGCTGCTCCTCAGAAACCCTATACAGGGTTGCTATGAGTCAGAACCAACTTGACATCACTTAACAATAGCAACAATATGGAGTCCTGGTGTGACACTGTGGGATAATGCCCTGGACCACGAGGTGGGTTTGAAACATAAGGCCTGCGGTTCAA
>NW_006408888.1:146767-153543 GCF_000296735.1 Chrysochloris asiatica | reverse complement strand
TATAGTTTGATAAGTGTAAATTAAATATTTTTGCCTTGTTCATTTGTCAATGGGGAGCCACAGGAAGGAAGGAAGATAAATGTTGTTGCAGGGAGGAAATTGTAATCATTGAGATAAAAGTAGTTGTGTGGTTTGCTGAATATAGAGCTGATGATCTTGTCTGTAAACCTTCACTCAGTGAACAATAAAAAGGTTTAAAAAAAAAAGCCTTTGTTAAATTCATTTGTCTGCCAGAATTGACTTTATTTTAGCCAATTTGGAAAGAAACATATTCAAAGAACAAAGCAATATGAGAAATTTTGTTTTATTTTCCTATGCTGTATAATAGATACCCACAAATTTAGCAGTTTAAAACTATACAGATTTATTTTCTCACCATTTCCTTGGATCAGAAATTAAGATTTTGCTTATCTGGCACATCTGTTTAGGGTTTCAGAAGTAAAATAATCCTATCAGTTAGATTGCCTTCTTTTATGGAACTCAGTATTCTCTTTCATGTTCACGTGGCTTGTTGGTTGTTAAGTGAAGTGGCATTGTTTCCAACTTATAGTGACCCAGTATTTGGTTTCTGAGGAGCAGCTGGTCAGTCTTGCAGTTAGCAACTCAGTGTATATGGAACTGCAGTTGGTAGAATTCAGGTATTTGTTTGTTTGTTAATAGCTTGTAAGATCAAGGCAACATATCACATTGGACAATTCTGTTACAAAAGAGCTCTTTAAAAATTGAAGATGTCACTTTGATGACTAAAGAGAGCCTGACCCAAGCCATAGTCTTTTCAATCACATCATGCGCATGCAAAAGCTGGACAACCAGAAAGGAAGACAGAGAATTGTTTGCTAACACTGTTAGCAAACAATATTGAATATAAGGTGGGCTGTCAGAAATCATTCTTAGAAGAAACATATCCAGAATGTTCCTTAGAAATGAAGATGACAAGTCATCAGATTACTTACTTTGGGCAAAAACTTCACGGTTAGTGCAATAGTTAGGGTTTTGTGTCAACTTGGCTGGGTTGGTTTGGTAGTTGAGATATGCTTATTCCCACGATGATGAAAGCTAATACAGGCATAGTTAACTCTATGACCAATGGCCATGAGCAGCCTATCAATTGAAAGGATGTTTCCTTGGAGATATAGCCTGCTCCTATTATAATGGACACGTGGGAAAACTTGCTTTCTCTTTTCCACTGGGGACATGGAACTCTACAATTGTAAGTGATTTCCTTGATGTAAACTTCCTTTTATATGAATTAGGTCATGAACACCAAAATAATCCTTTTTTTCCCCCCATTAAATCAAAGATCATCAGTGAACTAATTATGAGAGTGACATTCCATTATATTCAGACTTTCTGCCCATAATCAAGGATGGAGGATTGTAAAGTATTTGTAAATGAGCAACGAAGAATTTTGTGGGTCATTTTAGAATTCTACCTATCACAGACATTGATATCTATCTAAGAATTAGTAAATTTAATCATTAATTAGTAAATTTAATAATTTGTCTTATTAGCATAATTTTTCTTTAAACATAATTGCTGTTTGAGTCAGTTCTAACTCAAGTGTTTTCAGCTTGAGAAATGGTGCGCATATTCTTCCTTTTTGGTTTTCTAACTCCAGATCTTTGCACATTTCATTATAATGCTTCACTGTTTCTTCTCAAGCTGCCTTTTGAAATTATCTGTTCAGTTATTTCACTTTATCATTTCTTCCAGTTGTTTTATTTTCTCTATATTGAAGAACAAGCTTCAGTGTCTCTTTTGACAAGCAATATAAGGAATAATAATTTCTATTTTACCACCTTTCATTAGTTTGTCATACTGTGCTGATTTGTTGATGTTGTGAAACTATGCCACCAGTAGCTAAAATACCAACAGGATCGCCCTTAGTGGATAGTTTTCAACAGAACTTCAAGACTAAAGCAGACTAAGAAGGGTTTGATGATCTGCTTCTAAAATTTGACTGAAACTTTTACGGAGTACAACAGAACTTTTTCCAACCTGATTGTTGCAGATACATCATTGAGAGGGATCAAACACTAGAGAAAGAAACTATTTTTGGAAAAAAATAGAAGGCCCAAGAGGGTGAGGAAGACACTCTGTTGGATAGATTGGCACAATGGTCAAATAATATGTCATTGTAGGATAATACAGTGGACCACAAGGTCAGTTTGAACCGCAAAATCTGTTTGGAATACAAAGTTTGTGGTTCATACCCATTAGTCACACTTTAGAAATTCTATACATGGTCACTATGAGTCAGAACCAACTCGACAACACTTAACAACAACAACAATAATACATGGATGACTGTGAAAATGATTGTACCACCAGGAAAAATTTCTTTCTGTAATACAGAAGGTCACATTGAGTAAGAGATGCCTCCAGGGCAACTAACAATGACAACAATTTGTATTCTATATGTAGCACTTCAAGTTTACAAATAATTTTCTAACATGTTCTATAATTTTACCTTCATAATAAGAATATGAACTCAGTATCATTACGATCTAAAAATTTAAAGACAAGTATTCTGGACTCAAATGGATGAAATGACATCTTTACAATTATTTAGCAAGCAAATTCTAAATGCTAGAACCAAGATTACTTTATGTTTCATAATATTTAGCTTCTGGATGGTACAAATGTTTTGTGCTCAACTACTAAGCTAGAGATTGTCACCAAAAAGAAAGGCCAGTTTAACTTCTTCAATAACAATTGTTGCTATGCACCAACAAATTGATTTCAGCTCTGTCAAGAAAGACCTATGAAGCAGTTCTACTCTGTTAAAACATGGGGTCAACATGAGTCAAATTTGACTCAATGACAATGGTTTTTATTTTCATTTTTTTCCACTATACTAACTAGAGGAATCCTGGTGTGGTGCTGTAGGATAAGCACTTTATTGCAAGGTTGGTTTCAACCACAAGGTCGGTGGTTCAAACTTACCAGCCACTCCTTGGAAACAGGGTCACTGAGTCAGAACCAACTGGACAGCACTTACCAACAACCAACAACAACAACAACAACAACAACAACATACTATCTAGAGTATAATCATAATTATTCCTCAATAATATAACCACTCGGTTACTCCCTCACAGCATTCTGATCCCTCCTGAAATGCTACATCATCAGAGTCATGTGTCTCTGACTCCCCATCTGAAACTGCATTACCCACATGCACTAGTTCTTACTCTGCTGAATAATATTTTTAGCATCATCATTACCTGATATGCTCATGTGTCTGTTAGTCTCTTCCTGTTACAGCAGAAGTTTAGCAAATATAACAACTTCATCAACTCTGTATCCCTTTACTCCTTGCCCTTAGTGAGCACTCTGCAATATTGATCATGGATTCAATGGGAGCATTCTTGGTTATAAATAAATTGAGGAAAAGCTGATTAAATGCAGTACAACAAAAAAAATTTAAATTACTTTTCAATGATATATTTTTTTGTTTACAAATGATAATTATAAACTAACTTGTATAGTGTATGACTTTTCTTTAAATCATCAAACTCCAGTTCTGTTATTATCATATTGACTCATTTTCATGATGACACTGAAGCACATGTAAATTTTGGTTTGGTCTTCATATAGTTGGGTAATAAATTTATGCTATTTAATTTGTTTGTATCTGTTTTAATCAACTAATTAATTTAATACTTTGACTTTAAAGAGCAATTTAACTATTAAAATGCCTTATTTCAAAATCCTACCAAAAAATAACTTTAATTTTTTTCTGAAACTCTCAGATGCTTAATAAATGTTTCCAATGTAATAATTATTTTATAGTTTAGTTTTATATAATACATAAATTCTTGAAATATAATATCACTTTTTAGAACAAAATACACTTTTAAATAACATATGGTGCTTTTATAAAAAATAGCCAAATCATTTAATAAACTGTACTTGCCAGTATGAAATGATGAAATAAATACTTTCTTGTATAACTCTAATTTCAAAAGACTTCCTGACTGGATAAAATCCTTAGTAGATAACAGATTTTAGCAAATAGATTCATTCTTCCAAGAAGTCTTTTAAAAATCTAAATTAAATTGTACTCTCATTTGCTTTAAGCATCATTTTACCTTCTCTGTTAGGCCAGGAAACCTTGAGTGGAGACTGCAACAGGTTTTTTTTTCCCCTTTCTTATTTTATCTGGTTTCACTTACTAGTGGTGTGACACTGCAGTATTAGCAACCATAAGGTTGGCAGTTTAAACCCACTAGCTGCTCCTTAGAAAGCTTATACAAGGTCGCTATGAGTCAGAATTGACACGATGGCACTTAACAACAACAACTTTTAGATCCATTAGTGCAAAGGGGTCATCAAAGATTAGGGGGAAAAAAGAAGAAGAAGGGCAAAAGGAGTTACAGTAGTAATTATAATGGCAAATGTCATGGTTTTCTTAGTTCTGTTTTGGATTTTTTTAGCACTCTATGTCAGTCCCTTAGCGACATAGTGCCTGACATCTCTAGCATGCTGATGCCTTCTCTTGTTGAGTGCTTATGATAAGACTCTCAGTTTTTCACTTTTTATTTATGATTTTTTAAAATTTTTATTGTGAATTGAATGATAGTTTACATTGGAGAACATCAGTTTTACACTCATCCCATAGTATTCAATTCATTGCAATGACTATAATTGAATTCGTTTCATTATAATGATAACAATCCCTTGCATGCTTCATCATTCAGTAGTGTTTGTTTCTATTCCCTCTATTTTTTTGGATGTACACCAAAACACTCAAGAATATACAATCATTCAAATAGCCAAAGGGGACATCCTATAAGCCTGCCCCTCAGCCACCAGCACACATCCCCTCCCCCTCCATGAGTCTAGAGTCCTCAGCTGCTTCTTCTTTCCATGTCATAATCTCTGCCTCCATCTCTGGCATTGCTGCTTCTCTGGGTAGGATCCCACACTCTGCTCCCACTCCTCTCCCTTGATGGTCTCAGGGTCATCCATTTTGGGACTGTAGGATCGACCACTCACCCCTTTTTGCTACAAAATTTCTACCTTTACAGTTGCCACAACTGCAATTCGTCATAACAATTACTCACTATTGAATCATGAGAGTCTTGTCCCCATCTCCTTTCACCAGACCTGTCTAGGCAGGATGAAAACCACTCAGTGGGTATTCTACCTTCCCCCACACACTGAATCTAAACTCCTTCTTGAAATTTGTAAGATTGTCACATCATGCCTTTACAACCCCCCTCCCCATTTTTGGTTGTTGTTGCTGTCAGATGCCATCAAGTCAGAACTGACTCATAGCGACCCAATGCACAGCAGAACGAAACAATGTCCGATCCTGGGCCAACCCCACCGCCGCTGCCACACTTGACGCCATCAATGATGTCACCTGGCTGATGCATCTCATTGGGGGTCTTCCTCTTTTTTCTGACCCTCCACCTTACCCAGCATGACATCCTTCCCCAACGATTGTTTCCTCCGGACAATATGTTCAAAGTAGGAGAGACGAAGCTTAGCCATCTTGGCCTCCAAGGAGCACTCTGGCTGCACTTCTTCCAAAACAGATCTATTGGTTCTTTTGGCAGTCCATGGCACTTTTAGTATTCTCCTCCAACACTACAACTCAAAGGCATCAATTCTTCTACTATCTTCCTTATTCACTGTCCAGCTTTCACATCCATATGAGGTTATTGAAAATACCATGGCTTGGGTCAGGTGCACCTCAGTCCTCAAGCTGACATCTTTGCTCTTCAACACTTTAAAAAGTTCCTGTGATATGTTGCCTTGATCTTGAAGGATATTAACAAATACCTGAATTCTACTAACTGCAGTGCCATGTGAACTGAGTCCTGACGTGGTTCTGTAGGATAAGCACTGAGTTGCTAACTGCAAGATTGACCAACTGCTCCTCAGAAACCAAATATTGGGTCACTGTAAGTTGGAAACAATGGCACTTCACTTAACAACCAACAAGCCACGTGAACATGAAAGAATACTGAGTTCCATAAAAGAAGACAATCTAACTGATAGGATTATTTTACTTCTGAGACCCTAAACAGAGGTGCCAGATAAGCAAAACTTTAATTTCTGATGCAAGGAAATGGTGAGAAAATAAATCTGTTTAGTTTTAAACTGTTAAATTTGTGGGTATCTGTTATAAAGCATAGGAAAATAAAATAAAATCTCTCATATTGCTTTGTTCTTTGAATATGTTTCTTTCCAAATTGGCTAAAATAAAGTCAATTCTGGCAGACAAATGAATTTAACAAATTTTTTTTGTTTTGTTTTGTTTTGTTTTTAGCTTTTTATTGTGCATTGAGTGAAGGTTTACACACAAGATCATCAGCTCTATATTCAACAAACCACGCAACTACTTTTATCTCAATGATTACAATTTCCTCCCTGCAACAACATTTATCTTAACTTCTTCCCTGTGGCTCCCCATTGACAAATGAACAAAGCAAAAATATTTGATGTACACTTACGAAACTATATAACTATAACTATAACTATAACTATAACTATAACTATAACTATATATATATAAACCAAATGGCCACAGCCGGCCCTGAACTGTTTACCACTAGAAAAAAGGCCTGAAAGGAGATTGTGGGGTAGAACAAGCAGACAAAAAAGGAAATAAGCCGAAAATTAAATCCTAAATTCCGTCAGAGCTCAGTAAACAATAACACGGAACGCTGGGCCAAGAGGGCTCATGAGATAGTGAAACAAATATAAAGCTATGTTTGGAGGATTGGAGGGTTTACAGCTGGGGAATTTGAAGGGAATCCAGA
>NW_006408888.1:146000-146667 GCF_000296735.1 Chrysochloris asiatica | reverse complement strand
GTATTTTAAATAACCATTTTTGGTAGCCAATGTATATGTTGGCCATCCCTATCAACAGAGGGGATGGGAATGATCCTTGTTGTAAAGATTCTTTCCCACTTGGTTGATATTTTAAGCTAATACATCCATAAATATAGGTAGAATTAATCAGATTGTAGTGATTTACACGTGTTGTCTTTTTTAAACAAAAAACATATTTCTATTTATTTTACCCTCTTTTCTTAACTCTAGTCAGATTCTGAACATCCAGCCATTAAAGCTAGATCCAATGGTCACTATCTGCAACTTTGGGTGACCTTGTGCATATCCCCTCACTTTATATCAACTGGACACTTCACTCTCAACTCTAGTCCTCTGTGGCCATGTTCTTGTCCATGGGCTCAGGAGTTCCCAGGCCTCACCATACTTCAGGCCAATCAGCTTTCACCATACTCCAGGTGGGTGAGAGTCTATGTAACTTGGTCAGATTCAGCTCACCTCTTCATTGCTGCTTTCGCCCTACTTCCTCTCACTAGTAGATCAACAGGATCACAAGATCACATGCCTGATCTTGCATTCCCTTTCAGTTTCAGTCTTGGGAGGGTGTTTGTCATGAAGAGACTTGATTGTTTGCACTGATGGCTCCCAGGCAAACAACTTGCTTGTTCTTGTAGTAGCCAATCAGACT
>NW_006408888.1:136384-145680 GCF_000296735.1 Chrysochloris asiatica | reverse complement strand
CATGTTTCCGGATATTCATTCCGATCCCTCTCAAGTGTCTATTTTATAATAGTAGGCAAGTTGTTGTTGTTGTTGTTGTTAGGTGTCGTTGAGTTGGTACTGACTCATAGCAACGCTATGCCCGGTCCTGGGCCAACCTCACAATTGTTGCCACGCTTGAGCCCATTGTCAATCCATCTCACTGGGGAACTTCCTCTTTTTTTCTGACCCTCCACCTTACCAAACATGATATCCTTCTCCAGGAATTGGTCCCTCCTGACAGTATGTCCAAAGTATGAGAGACGAAGTTTGGACATGCTGGCCTCCAAAGATCATTCTGGCTGCACTTCATCCAATACAGATTTGTTTGTTCTTTTGGCAGCCCATGCTGCCAATATTATCCTCCAACACCATAAATCAAATGCATCAATTCTTCTATGGTCTTCCTTATTCACTGACCATCTTCCGCAAGCTTATGCAGTTAGTGAAAATATGGTGGCTTGGGTCAGGTGCAACTTAGTCCTCAAGCTGACATAGTAGGCAAGGGAAACAAATATTCATAAGACATTCAAGCATCTTAACATTATTTCCCCTCTTTTAGCCATTCAGACTATGCGTCATTCCCTGTATCACAGAGCCCATTTGTTCCAAGTTTGAGCATACATCACTATTTACCTCTGTGCCATTTAGCCCATGCAAGCCTGTGTAAGTATTCTCCTATAAACTTAGTCTTCTGTCCCCCTCACCCTTCTTGTTTATTGCCCATCCCAACACCCAAACTGTGATGTGTCTATCACCTACTCTGTGGTCTATCATTCCCTCCCTCCACCCCACCTCCTACCACTGTGCTAAGCAACAAAGAATTTTTATTTTTTTCATTTTTGTTCCTTTTAGTGTGGATATCTTGTCTTAAGCTTTTACAAAAAATGGTCTTATGCAAAATTTCTCCTTTAGTGACTGACTAATTTCATTCAGCATAATGTCCTCAAGGTTCATCCATGTTATGTGGTAGCTTACAGCTTCCTTGTTTTTCTTCGAGGTAGCATACGAGTCCATTGTGTATATGTTTGTTTATCCATTCTCCCTCTGATGGGTACTTAGGCTATCTCCATGTCTTTACTATTGTAAATAGTGCTGCTATGAACATAGGTGTACATATATCTACTCGTGTTACGGCTTATATTCCTTGTGGATATATACCAAATAGAGAAATTGCTGGATCATGAGGTATTTCTATTTCCACCTTTCTGAGGAACTGCCATACTGTTTTTCAGAGTGGTTGGACCATTTTGCAATCCCACCAGCAATGTAGGAGGGTCCCAGTCTCTCCACATCCTCACCAGCATTTGTTGTCTTCTGCTTTTTTGAACTTTGCTGTTATTACTAATGTGAGATGATATTCCATTGTTGTTTTGATTTGCATCTCTCTAATGGTTAATGAGTCCTGGTGTGGTGCTGTGGGTTAATGTGCCAGACTGCAAAGCCGTTTGAACTGCAAGGTTGGTGGTTCATTTTCACCGCTGCTCCTTGGAAACCCTACACAGGGTCGCAATGAGTCAGAATTGACTCAACAGCACTTAACAACAACAACAATGCTTAATGAGGAATCTGTACCTGGACCAAGAGGCAGTTGTTTGAACAGAACATGGGAACACTAAATGGTTTAAAATTAAGAAAAGTGTGTGACAAGGTTGTATTCTTTTGCCATACTTATTCAACCTGTATGCTGAGCAAATAATCCGAGAAGCTGGGTTATATGAGGAGAAATGTGGCATCAGGATTGGAGAAGACTCATTAACAACCTGTGATATGCAGATGATACAACCTTTCTTGCTTAAAGTGAAGAGGACTTAAAACATCTACTGATGAAGATCAAAGAGCACAGCCTTCGGTACGGATTACATCTCAACGTCAAGAAAACAAAAATCCTCACCACTGGACCAATAAACATCATTCTTATCAATGGATAAAAAATTGAAGTTTGTCAAGACTTCATTCTTCTTGAATCAACTATTAACACCCACGGAAGCAGCAGTCAAGAAATCAAACAACGTATTGCATTAGGCAAATCTGCTGCACAAGACCTTTTAAAAGTGTTGAAGAGCAAAGATGTCAGCTTGAGGACTAAGGTGTGCCTGACCCAAGCCATGGTATTTTCAATAACCTCATATGCATGTGAAAGTTGGACAGTGAATAAGGAAGACCATAGAAGAATTGATGCTTTTGAGTTATGGTGTTGGAGGAAAATATTGAAAGTGTCATGGGCTGCCAAAAGAACCAATAGATCCGTTTTGGAAGAAGTGCAGCTCCTTGGAGGCCAAGATGGCCAAACTTTGTCAGGAGGGACCAGTCGCTGGAGACAGATATCATGTTTGGTAAGGTGGAGGGTAGGAGAAAAAGAGGAAGACCCCCCCAATGAGATGGATTGGCCAGATGGTGGCATCAATGGACTCAAGCGGGGCAACAGTAGTGAGATTGGCCCAGGACCAGGCAGTGTTTCAGTCTGCTGTGCATAGGGTCACTATGAGTCAGTGCCGACTCAATGGCACCTAACAACAACAACAACAATGATTAGTTATTGTAAGCATTTCTTCAAATGTCTATTGGCTGTCTGAATGTTTTCCTTGTCGAAGTGTCTGTTCATGTCCTGTACCCATTTTTTAATTGGGTTGGCTTTTTCTTATAGAGATGGTGTCATTTCCTATATATTTTTGAAATAATTCTCTTGTCTGATATGTCATTGCAAAAGATTTTTTGCCGTTCTGTGGGCTCCCTTTGTACTCTTTTGGTGAAGTGTTTTGATGCACATGTGTTTCTAATTTTTAGTATGTCCCAATCATCTATTTCGGGTTTTTTTTGTTTGTGCAATTTCGCAATGTCTGGTATCCTGTGTATGACCTGTATTGGAGCCCTTAAATTTGTCTCTATATTTTCATTGATGGACTTTATAAATTTGAGATTCACATTTAAATCTTTAATCCATGCTGAGTTGGGTTTTGTATATGCTTGAGGTAAGGGTCTTGTTTTAGTCTTTTGCATATCAATTTCCAGTTCTGCCAGCACCATCCTTTGAAGAGACCATCTCCTTCCCATGCATCATACTTAGGCTCTTTGTCAAAGATCAATTGGCTATATGTGGATTGGTTAATTTCTGGATTCTCAATTCTGGTCCCTTGACCTCTGTGCCTTTCATTGTACCAGTGCCAGGTTATTTTGACCACTGCAGCCATGCAGTAAATTTTGAAATCAGGGAGTGAGAGGCTTCCAACTTTATTCTTTTTCTTAAGCAGTGGTTTGCTTATCCTGGGTCTCTTTCCTTTCCATATATAGTTTGTAATTGTTTTTTCCATCTCTTTGAAGAATGTTGGAATCTGGATTGGGATTGCATTATATTTCACAATGTTACATCTTCCTATCCAGGAGCATGGTATATTGTTCCATTTTTGTAGGTCTCTTTTGGTTTCTTGTAGTAGTGTTTTGTAGTTTTCTTTGTATAGGTACTTAGTTTCTCTGGTTGCATTTATTCCTAGATATTTCATCCTTTGAGTGGCTATTGTAAATGATATTGCTTTCCTAATGTCCTTTTCAGCGCTGTCATTAATAGTATAAAGGAATCCAAGTGATTTTTGTATGTTGGTCTTGTACCCTGCCCCTCTGTTGAATCTTCCAGTAAGGTCTAATAGTGTTTTTTCTGAGTCTTTGGGGTTTTCTACGCATAGGATCTTATCATCTGCAAGTAGAGTTTTACTTCCTCATTGCCAATTTGGATGGTTTTAATTTCCCTATCCTGTCTTACTTACTCTGGCTAAGACTTCAAACACAATATTGAATAGGAGTAGTGACAAAGGGCATCTTTGTCTTGTACCTGTTCACAAAGGAAAGTCTTTCAGTTTCTTTCCATTGAGAGTGATGGTGGCTGTTGGTTTTGTATATATGCTTTTAATGCTGTTGTTGTTATGTACTGTGGAGTCGGTTCCAACTCATAGCGACCCTGTACAGCTTTTCCGAGGCTATAAATCTTTATGGAAGCAGAAGGCCTCATCTTTCTCCCAAGGAACAGTTGGGAGTTTTGAAATGCTGACCTTGCACTTCACAGCCCAATTCATAACCGCTCTTAATAATGCTGAGGAATTTCACTTAAATTCCTACTTTGTTGAGTGTTTTTATTAGGAATAGATGTTGGATTTTATCAAATGCCTTTTCTGCATCAATTAACATGATTTTGTGATTCTTTTACTTTTTAAAAATATATATGGTGCATTACATTGTTTGTTTTTCTCATATTGAACCATCCTTGCATCCCTGATGAAACCCACTTGGTCATGATATATTATTTTTTTTATATATGCTGCTGGATTGTGTTGGCTAGGATTTTGTTGAGAAATTTTGCATCTATGTTCATGAGGCACATTGCTCTATAATATTCTTTCTTAGTAATGTCCTTCCCTGCTTTTGGTATGACTATGATTGCTTCATAGAATGTATTAGGAAGGTTTCCATCCTCTTCTATATTCTGGAATAATTTGAGTAGAATTAGGTGACAGCTCCTCCCTGAATGGTATAAGTCACTAGTGAAGCCATCTGAACCTGGACTTTTTCTGGTTGGGAGGTTTTGATGACTTTATCAATTTCTTCTTTTGTTATGGGTGTGTTCAAGTTTTCTACTTCACTCTCTAAGTTTAGGTAAGTCATGTTTTTCTAAAAAAAGTATCCATCTCTTTTAAGTTTTAAAATTTGTTGGATATTTTTTTTCTGTTATTGTTCAGTAATTGTATAATCCATGTTTGAAATTTAAAATAGAATTACTTTAATGTAGTTTTTCTTCTTTATTGGCATTGTGTGTTCTTAAGTTTTTCTCCTATTAGATGGTAAAAACAATTAATGCCATTTTACACAAATATTTTTACCTTCTGACCACTCAATTTTGTCAGTACAACCTTTGCTGTTAGAAAAAGTAATTAAATGAAAGGGACACTGTAAACTTTTGTTTTGCTATAAATTCTGTTCAAATTGTGAATTTATTTTTTATTAAGAATATTGCAAAATTGAGCTTTGAAGTGGGCGTGGGTAATTACAGGTCCTTTAGTTTGTACAGAACACAGAATTTATTTCTCTCTGTAAATTATTTAATAAATTGAATATTTCAGTAAGTATTCGAAGAGAAAAGGTGTTCCTCAAAACATTTATCTTAATATTTTTTAAAGACTCCTTAAGAAATTGGTTGTGATTTTTGGTGGATATTTTTATTTACTTTTAGACATCAATTTTGTAATACCATTATTCCAAAACCTAATGAATGATTTTCCATCTTTGTGCCTGCTCATTTGCCTACAAAATCATCCAAGTACTCAAAGGAACCCAAATTGCTGGTCATAATTTTGATTATGTCTTTTTTTCCCTCCTTTCTTGGTGGGGAAAAAAAGGCATTATTTTGACAATTGGGGTAACCGTGTTGTACATTATCCTTCAATGAACTATTTTAATGTTTAAATTGTTGTTGTTGTTGTTGTTATGTGCCGTGGAGTCGGAACCGACTCATAGCGACCCTGTACAGGGTTTCCGAGGGTGTAAATCTTTACGGGAGTAGAAAGCCTCATCTTTCTCCCGCGGAGCAGCTGGTAGTTTTGAACTGCTGACCTTGTGGTTCACAGCCCGAGTCGTAACCACTACGCTACCAGAGCTCCTTATTATCCCATCAATAGCTCATTAAAAAGAACCAAATATTTCTAGTAAAAAAAAAGTATTCTGTAATTATCCTTTTTATTTCCATTGATTCCATTGTGACATCACCCATGTAGTTTCTTATGTGTGTTTTTGTGTCATCTCCCTCTTTTCTTTGTTTAGGTTGCCAATAGTTTGTGGATTTTATTAATTCTTTCATAGAACCAGCTTCTTGTCCTGTTGATTCTATGTATAATTTTTCTGTTTTTTATCTCATTTATTTCCGCTCTAATCTTTACTATTTCTTTTCTTCTGGTGATGGTAGGCTCACTTTGTTGGTCTGTTTCTAACTGTCAGAGATGGCATGTTAATGTGTTAATTTTGGTTCTTTCTTCTTTTTGGATGTGTGCATCTATTGCAATAAATTCTCCTCTTGGTACTGCTTTCATCATGTCCCAAAGGTTTTGATATGCTGTGTTTTCATTCCCATTTGTTTCTAGGAACTAGGTGTTTTCACATTTTATTTCTTTTACTACCAAGTAGCTTTCATGCAAGGTGTTATTCAGAGTCCGTGTATTTGACTTTATTTCCTTGGTCTTCCTATTATTGATTTCTAATTTTATAGCATTGTGGCTTAGACGATGTAATACTTTGACCTGCGTAAATTTATGAAGGTTGATTTAATGACCTAACACATGTTCTATTCTGGAGAATGTTCCATGTGCAATGGAAAAGAATGCATATTGTGCTGTTCTTGGGCAGAATTCTCTGTACACATCTATGAGGCCAAGTTGGTTGATTGTGTTGTTTAGTTCCTTTATAACTTTGTTGAGTTTCTTTCTTGTTGTTCTATCCTTTTTTGAAAGTGGTGTATTAAGATCTCCCAGTAATATTGTGGATTTATATATTTTGTTCTTCAATTCTAGTAGGGTTTGCTTTATATATTTTGGGGGTTTACCACTGGGAGCATAGATATTTATTATGATTATGTCATCTTGTTTGATTGACACTTTAATCATGAGATAGTGTCCTTCTTTATTTCTTATGCTGGTTTATGCCTTAATGTTTATTTTATCAGAGATTTAAATTGCTACTCCTGCTTGTTTTTTTATTGCAATTAGCTTGGTATATTTTTTTCCATCCTTTAACTTTTAGTCTGTTTTTGTGTTTGTGTGTAAGATGTGTTTCTTAAAAGCAGCATATTGAAATATCCTTATTTTCTTATCCAATCTGCCACTGTCTATCTCTTCACTGCTGCATTTAATCCATTGTCATTCAGTGTAATTATCACTGAATATCAGTATAAGGTATGACTTAATTGTTATCATTATGTTAGTTTTTTTTTGTGGTGCTGCTGGTTCTTTTGTTTTGCATGCCTTTCTGTGCTGAGTTCATGTTTTTAGTGTTCTTTCTTGTCAGTTTATTTTTAGTGTTAAAGTTTCCATGTTCTTTTTGGATCTTCATTTTCTTGGTATGCTGTGAAGTATTAATTTTCTTTTAAGTTATCCTATGATTTACTAACATTTCCTCCATTGGAGACAGTCTATTTTTTCTTACAATCTACCTGACTTCCTCACGACCTGGATCTCTGTTCCTATATTTTCCCTTTCTTTAACATTGCCATTATTGTGCTCTTTGACTGACCTCCCAGTCCTCTGAAGTCATTTTAATTTTGTTTTATTCTGGACTCTTCTATCTGTAAACTGAGTTCTGGGTTGTGTTGCCACATGTGTCAATCTCTGGTTGTTGTCTGTTCTTGTTGGCTTCCAGTCCAAAGAACTCCCTTTAGGATGTTTTGAAGCACATGGTTAGCTTTGACAAAGTCTATTAGCTTCTGTTTATACTGGAATGCTTTGATTGCACTGTCATAATTTATTAACAGCTTTTCTGGGTAGATGATTCTTTGTTGGCAGTTTTTTTTTTGTTGTTGTTGTTGTTGTTGTTGTTTTCTTTTAGAGTTTTATATATGTCTTTCTATTTCCTTTTTGCCTGCATGGTTTCTGCTGAGAGATCAATGCTTAATCTGATTTTTTTGCCTTTATAAATAACACTTCTCTTTCCCCTGGCTGCTTTTAGATTCACTCTGTGTCTTTGATTTTGGAGAGCTTGATAATTATATGCCTTGGTGATTTTCTTTTAGAGTCTATCCTTTCTGTGGTTCGCTCAACTTCCTGAATACTTATCTTTTCACCATTCAAGATGTTAGAGAAATTTCCTTCTAAAAGATCCTCAAATGTCTACTCTGTGGACTTGTGTGATTCTTCTTGTTTTGGAATGCCAATAATTCTTAAATTATTCCTCTTCATATTGTCCAACATGAATCTTAGAGTTTCTTCAGAATTTTTTTAACCTTTTTTCTGCTTACTCTTCTATCTTAAGGAGCTCTGGTAGTGTAGTGGTTACGAATCAGGGTGCGGACCGCAAGGTCAGCAGTTCAAGACTACCAGCTGCTCCACTGGAGAAAGATGAAGCTTTCTGCTCCCGTAAAGATTTACAGTCTTGGAAACCCTGTACAGGAACCCTGTCAGAACTGACTCGACGGCACTTAACAACTTCTATCTTAGCAATATTGAGAGATTTGTCTTCCAGATCACTGGTTCTGGCTTCCATCAATTCAATTATCTTCCTTTGCCCTTTCAGTGTATTGTCCATATCTGATATTTTATTATGAACCATTTAGACCTCCTTTTGCAAGTTTTGAATTATTTCCAATGCTATATCTATCTTTTTTGATTGCTCCTGTAGCACTTTCCTGACTTCTTCCTTATTTTCCTCCACCCCTCTGTGAAGCATTTGGATTTGTCTCAATATTATTTTCCTGAATTCCTTCTCAGGCAGATTCAAAGACTGCTCTTCCTCTAACAGGAAGTCAATGCCTACTCCAGCTCATTTGTCTAAGTTGCTCTTTTCTGTTCCTGATATGTGCTGAAATCTTTTGTCATTTTGTCTTGGAGATTTTCAATAGTTAGTTGTGTTTTCAATGATTAAATCAATGTATGTTTCTATATTATTAAGCTTATTGAGTGTCTCCTTATGGATGTGTTCCAGATAGGCTTCCCTTTTCACATCTGTTTTTACTCAATTGCAAGTAATCTTAGCAAGTTTTTGGCTATTTATGTAATGTGTAGCAGTTGGTATTGGCTTCTGCCCACATGGTGGGATATTATAGAGTATGCTTGTAGCTTGGCTGTATGGCCACAATTACTGTCTTTTCTTGGATAATGTAGGGAGAGAAATCTCCCACCTCAAGGAAAAAAGTAGGTCCAAAAAAGCCAAAAAAAAAAAAAAAAAAAAACCCCACAGAAACAAAAGTAAAAGCAAACATTTAAAATAGCACTAACAATAACAACAACAACAACAAATACCCATAGCAAATTAGTCCGGTAATCTTTGATGAGTAGATCAGAGTGCAGGCACAGCATAAATATTCAGGTGGGGGTGTTCACTAGCACAGACACCCCCTCTAGTCATTACCATGGAGATACACAAAGAATAAGAAATGAGTAGAAGAAAGATTGTTCACAATTTTTTCTCTGATGATCAGTTAGGTCTCTCCTTAACCACAGTGTACTTCTCCTTTAAGTGTGTGTGGTTCTTTTGTTGTTGTTGTTTTGTTTTTAAATGTTTAATTGTGAATTATGTGATAGTTTACATGG
>NW_006408888.1:129824-131909 GCF_000296735.1 Chrysochloris asiatica | reverse complement strand
CATCAATGGTTTTACCAGGCACACTTTACTTTTGAAAATGGCATGGTTTCATTTTTATACTTTAAGGTGATCTTTATCACAGATATACCCAATATATCATTTAATTTTCTCACTGTTGCTTCCATCTGCATTGATTTTGAATGCAAATAAAATGAAAATCTTGAAAATCTCAATTATTTCTTTGTTTATCTTGACATTGTTTATTGACCAAGTTGTGAGGATTTTTGTTCTTTATTTTGAGATAAATCTATCGAAATCTGTCATCTTTGGTCCTCGTTAGTGTTTCTAGTCCTCTTTGCTTTCAGAAAGGAAAATTGTGTCATCTGCATATCACAATCTGTCAATGAGCCTTCCTCCAATCTTGTTGCATTCCACTTCATATAGTCCAGCTTCTCAGACTATGGATTCAGCATAAAGATTGAATAAATCTGGTGAAAGAATATAAATTTAAGTCATACCTCCACTTTAAAACAAAGTGTCCCCTTGTCTTGTTTGAATGACTGCCTTGAGATCTATTTACAGGCTCCATGTGAGTACAATTAAGTGTTCTAGAAATCAAATGCACTAGGTTAATAAAATGAAAAGCTACTCTGCAATTTAACAACACAGAAGGATAAACCTCTAAATAGTGTTCAAAGTGAAAGAACTCTTATACAAAGAATATGTAGTTTGTGATTTCAATTATATGCAGCTCCAGGAAAGGCAAAACTAATATATAGTTTTTTTTAAAAAAACAAAAAGAATAGCAATCACCTTTGGGTGGTGGAAACTAACTTGGAAGGAACAAAAGTTAACTTTCTGTGCTAATGTTTTATATCTTAGTAACATTTGGGTTACATCCATGTATGTATTTGCCAAAAATTCAACAGTACTCTTAAGATATTTGCATTTCATTCTATAATAATGTTAACTAAAAGGAAAAACATCAATACTGAATTTATAATGAAAAGTATGATGAAGGATCTAACCATAATGTATACTGATGTCTGCTATTTATTTTGAAACACAGAGATAAAAATGAATTGATACACAGAAAATAGATATGATATAAATAAAATGTGGGATGTAAGATTTAAGTTGGGGGTGTATGGGTGTTTTTGACATTTTTGCAAGTTTTCTGCATTTTTGATAATTTTTATAATAAGATATGGGCATAAAGCATGAAAAAAGAAAACAGAATGACATGTTACAGGAATGTTCGATGTCATTTCGCTTTATATTTGTTGAAGGACCAACTAGGAAAGTGTCAGAAAAGAGCCAAAATGAAAAGAAATGTGTGTGACTTTGGGAACGTACTAACGTGATATGCTCAGATTAGATCAATATATTTATTTAATAATTTTCAGGATAATTTTCATATCCTACACAATGTACTTCCAATATTTGAGGTCCTACTGCTGCTAATCAAAAGGTTAGCAGTTCAAACATACCAGCCACTGCTCTGAAGAAAGATAAAGATGTCATAGTCTGCTTTTCTTGAGATTTTCCCAGAGGAGATAATAACAATATTACAGCTATAAGAGTATTTAATAAAAGAGAAGGATTGCTTGTGAGCACTATTTATTTCCTGGTGTAGAGGCTGAATTGTTGAAAATCCTCTGCAACCTAACCCAAGTTTAAAATCACCAAAGTAATCCTTACTATCATTCATCTCAGCCATTCAAGGTAATCTTTTTTCTATCATTTTCCTGAATGGATCAAATAATTCAGACCACCCCAGTGAAGTCTAATTAGGATGAGCTTTTAAATTTATCTAGGGAAAAAATGTGTTCAGAGCTAATGAGGCATTCCAGGGAAAATAGACCTAGCCATAAGCAATTTCTGAAAGAAAAGAACATTCTGGCAGTCTAATGCAAAGACTGCATTGTGTGTGTATATATATTAAAGAGAGGTTGTTTCCTTTCAACTTCTCATCCTTGAAGCAAATTTCACATGAAGGAAAAAGAAAAAAATGTTAAGATAATGTTTTAAATTTTATTTTAAAGGAAATACACAGCATTCTTTCATGACTAGTTATTAATATCATTATTTTTCTTATTAAAAGTGTCCTCAAAAAACTAAAGTTTTAATTACATGTAATTGTTG
>NW_006408888.1:122223-128579 GCF_000296735.1 Chrysochloris asiatica | reverse complement strand
GATTTGTAACCACTACGCTACCAGAACTCCTTCATAATCCCTTAGTAGTAACCCTGGAAAGAAGCCTTTTAAAAAATATGATAGGATTCATTTATAAACATTCTAATTTCCATGCTTTTTGGAATACTCTCAGGGACTTGATCTTAGAACTACTTGCAGAAATAGCTGTAGCTGCCCACAGTGTTGACTTGCTTGATAATAAACCCTTTATTAACCTCAGTTTTCTCATTCTCTGAATCACTTGTCCATGTTACTACTACCGTTTCCTGCAGTCATCTCCTAACTATCTTATTTGCACATGAACCTTTTTTCTTTCTTTTTTTCTTTCTTTTTTTTGCCTAAGTGTCTGCTTCCAGGAAAACCCAAGGAAGAAATTCATGATATGTTACTTTCTAATACACAGTTGAATTCCCTTAGCTAATATGCTATTTATAATCGTTGCCATTGTCTTAATAAGGGACATGGACTTATGCATGCATTTTCTTGTGTTCTTTTTATCTGCTTGTTGGAATTAAAATTATATAGGATAATATAACTTAAAATTATTGAGAAATTTTTCATAATAGAGTTTTATTTTTGAATAGTTTTTTCCCTCTACTCTGGTAGCGTAGTGATGAATCAGGCTGTGAACCTCAGGGACAGCAGTTCGAAACTACCAGCAGTTCCGTGGGAGAAAGATGAGGCTTTCTGCTCCTGTAAAGATTTACAGCCTTGGAAACCCTGTGCAGGGTAGCTATGTGTCGGAACTGACTCCACGGAACATAACAACAACAACATTAAGTTTACTCACACCTATTTTTTTCTTGATTATTCTTGGGAAAGAAATGTTTACCTTAAAAAAAAAAATTCTTTTTTTTCAGTATAGGAAAATCTCTAAAAAGGGGAAAACTTTTCTCTTTTGAAAGATAGTGGAATATTTTCATGTGCTTCTTTAAATCTCCTTATACCTTATTTTACTATTTTATTGATTAATTATCTTATCTTTATGCTTTCTTTTCGTCATTTTTCTTTAGACTCCCTTTGTTGCCTTTTTGTTTTCTAATTCATTTTGTTGTATGTTTAGAATATGTGTTTTCACCATTCTGTTAGCCAATTCACATACGTATTTAAAACAAGTATTTCCATGTAAAGACTACTTTTGTTGTATTGCACAAAATGACTTATACTATTTTTAATATCAGATAATTATGACTGTTTATAATTTTCAAAATATTTTTATTACTTATTTTTTAACCTAAAGGTTATTTAGTAATACATTACATTATTTCTAAAAAAGATAACACATTTCTAAAGCTTCCGTTTAAATAATAATTTCTGATTTTATTGTATTTCAGTTAGAGATAAATCTATAAGTTATTAAGCTTTAGGAGTTTAATGAAGTTTATTTTATGATCTACTCCATCCTTTATTTCTTATAATTTACTAATGTATTTCTTGTCTCTCCACCTGTGAGAGGACTTCAAAAAGTTCACCAAAATCCATTATCTTTTAACTCCATTTTCTACAAACTTTTCAAAGTCCTCTCATTAAAACTGTGAAATTTTTTTTCTACAGTATCTTCTCTAATGTTTTTACTTTACAAAAAAATGTGTATGTTTCTTCTTTTTATTTTCTTCTAATTTCTTATTCAGTAGTGCAGTGGAGACATATGATAAGCAGTAGACTGCAAACCACAAGGTCAGCAATTTGAGGTACCAGCCACTCCATGAGAGAAAGATGAGGTTTTCTGCTCTCTCAAAGATTTTTTTAAAAACCTCAAAATCCCTATACAGGGTCATTATGAGTCAGAACCAATTCTACACCACTTAGCAACAATTTCTAATTGGAAATTTTGCTTGAATCCAGTCAACACTCATGAAAGCAGCAGTCAAGAAATTAAATGACTCACACTTACACAAATCTGCTACAAAAGACCTCTTTTAAGAGTTAAAGCGCAAAGATAACACTTTTAGGCCTGCATTGTACCTGCTCATGAAATTTTCAATTGTCTCACATACAGGTGAAAGTTGGACAATGAATAAGGAAGACCTTAGAAGAATCGATGCATTTGAATATAAAGAAGAATATTGAAAGAACCATTGATTGCCAGAGAACAAACAAATCTAGCCAGAATATTCCTTAGAAGCAAGGATGGTGAGGCTTCATTTCTTATACTTAGATATGTTTTTAGGAGGTACAAGATGCTTGGTAAAGTAGAAGGCCAACAAAAAAAGAGGAAGACTTCACAAGGAGATGGAATGATATGACACCGTGGCATTAACAATGGGCCCAACCACAACCATTGTGAGAGTGGCACAGGACTGGGCAGTATTTCATTCTGTTGTGTATAGGGTGATTGAGTAAGAACCAACTGAATGACACATAAAAGCAACAACAATTTGTAATTTGAAGATGTTGGCACTGCTACTTTGACTCTCTATAAATCAGCATTTAAGGAGCTCTGGTAGAGTTGTTGTTGTTGTTAAGTGCCGTCGAGTCGGTTTCGACCCATAGCGACCCTGAATAGGGTTTCCGAGGCTGTAAATCTTTACGGGAGCAGATCGCCTCATCTTTCTCCCGCGGAGCAGCTGGTAGTTTCTAACTGCTGACCTTCCGGTTCGCAGCCCGATTCGTAACCGCTACGCTACCAGAACTGGTAGAGTAGTGGTTACAAATTGGGCTGCTAATCTCACGGTCAGCAATTCGAAACTACCAGCTGTTTCTTGGGAGAAAGATAGGATCTTCTGCTCCCTTGAAGATTTACAGCCTCAGAAACCCTGTACAGGGTCACCATGAGTCGGAATCGACTCCACGGCACATCATAACAACAACAAATCCTATAACAAATTGCAACAAACTTTAAAAAAAAAAATACAACTGTGCTATATTTTGAAGATCAGAAATGGAAAATGGATATGATTGAGTCAAAAAACAAGATGTAAGCAGATCATGCTACATCTGGAGGCTATTGGAGGAAAATCAACCTTCTTGCCTGTTCAATCTTCCAGAAATGCGTTCCTTGCAACCCTGCATCATAACTCCTTCCTCTAGCTTCATAGTCTATAGGGTTGTTGTTGTTGTTATAAGCTGTCAAGTTGGTTCCAACCCATAGCAACCCTGTATAGGGTACCCAAGGAGTGGCTAGTGAGCTTGAAACATCGACCTTGTGGTTCAAACCAACTTTGAAGTCTAGTGCATTAACTCACAGCACCATACCAGGGTAGCGTCTTCAAAATTCTCTTTACTTCCATATTCAGATCACCTCTTTTATAAGGACCTTTATAAAAAATTATTCATCAGGATCACCTGGATAATCTCTCTACTTAAAGATCATTATCTAATTGCATTTGCAAAGTTTCTTTTGTCTTATTAAGATGTCTGTGAGGAATGTCAAATATAAAATGAAATGCATAAATTTGTGCAAGGTTGCAATTCTCAGCAAATAATTGACATTTACCCAATGGTGCCTTTATAAGCTTTATTACTTACATGGTAATTGGGATGGAAAGGAAGAGGTAAAATTCTGTTTCCTCTAAAAACGTCATTTTATTTGGGTGACTTGACAAGAAAATCTTTGCCACACATGCATAACCCATTGATGCATTGTTGTTGTTGTTAAGTGTCATCCAGTTGGTTCCTACCCATAGTGACTCTGTATAGGGTTTTCAAGGAGTAGCTGGTGGGTTTGAACCACCAAACTTGCAGTTCAAATGACTTTGCAGTCTGATGCATTGGAGATGAAAGAAACTAAGGAGTTTCAATCTGCCTTAGATCAGAGAGATCTATGTGCATAGGAAAAGGAGAAGGGGAAGAGTGGGAGGCTCCACTTAATGCAATCTGGGTTCAGAGTACATGATGATCTTGTGTTCAGCCTTGGTGGTGTAAAAGAAAGAATATTCCCTCCCCGTTTTACATCTAAGATTAGATCTTGCTAGTTTCTAGTCCTGGTGTGGTGCTGTCAGTTAATGCGCTGGACTGCAAGGTCGGTGGTTCGAGCTCTCCAATGGTTCCTCAGAAACCCTATACAGGATTTCTGTGAATGAGAATGGACTCAACGGTATTTAAAAACAATAACACCGTATGAAATTATATAGTTAATAAGATACCTTATCACTAGGGCATAGTGAGCCTTACAACTAAGGAACTAGGGGAAGGGATCTGCTTGCCCTAGGGTACAATCTCTTAGTATAATTTGATTGAAAAACTCATACAGGCAGTAGAAGTGGGGGTAAGAAAATGAAAACTACTTTTGCTGCCTCATAAATTCTTTGGAGGCCATTTCTAGTACTGCCACAATCAATAATTTCATGGGTTTCAATATTTTTTTTTTTTTTGATGTTTGATTTCTCATTGTCCTGTCTTTTTACATCTAGAAGATTTAGAAGATTTCCTCATTGGCTATATTCATTCTTCAAATGATTCCATAAGTAATTTTTCAAGATTATAGTCAGCATATCTAATAGTCTCATACTATAATTTCTTGTTCCTTCTCCCTTTGGTTAATATTGTTTTATCCCTTGGTGTACATTTCTTGTTGTTGTTGTTAGGTTCCATTGAGTCAGTGCTTACTCACAGCGATCCTATGTACAACAGAATGAAACACTGCCCAGTTCTGCACCAACCTCACAATCATTACTACCTTTGAGCCCATTGCTGATGTCACTGTTCCAATCCAATTCATTGGGGTTCTTCCTCTTTTTCTCTGACCCTCCACTATACCAAACAAGATATCCTACTCCAGGAACTGGCCCCTCCTGTTATTATGTCTGAAGTATAAGATGTAGTCTGGCCATCCTGACTTCCAAGAAGCATTCTGAATGTATTTCTTTCAGCACAGGTTTGTTTGTTCTTCTGGAAGTCCATGGTACTGGTTAATATTATTCTCCAATACCATAACTCAAATGCATCAATTCTTCTACTGCCTTCCTTATTCACTGTGCACTATACCATGGCTTGAGTCAGGGGTACCTTAGTCCTCAAATTGACATCTTTGCTCTTGAACACTTTAAAGAGGTCTTGTGCAGCAGAATGAATCGGGCTGCAAATTTGCAATGTCAGCAGTTTGAAATGACCAGCTGTTCCGCGGAAGAAAGATGAAGCTTTCTTCTCCCATGAAGATTTACAGCCTTGGAAATCCTGTACATGGTCACTATGAGTCGGAACCAACTCCACAGCACATAACCACCAACCACCATATGTTTTTGATTTCTTGACTGCTGCTTCCACTGAGTGTTGATGGTTGATCTGAGAAAAATTAAGCCTTTGATAACTTCAATCTTTTCTCCATTTGTCTTGATGTTATTTATTGGTTAGTGGTGAATATTTTTGTTTTCTTTACATTGAGGGGCAAGCCATACCAAAGGCCGTGATCTTTGATCTTCATCAGTAAGTATTTTAAGTCTCCTTCACTTTCATCGATGTGGAGAACTAACTCTGAACAAGAGAAAGTGGTTTCATTTGTCTCTTCTCCCCACTGCTTGGGCTGTCACTTTAGCCTCCTTCTGATGCCTGTTTGCTGGGTGACCTTTAGTCCTGGTGGTGGTTTGTCATGAGTAGGCAGCCACATGGAGTGGGATCCGCCATTCCAGTTCTGGGGTGAGGGTGAGGGTGACCCCTGGTTTGTGTCCTCCATAGTGGAATTTACCAAAAGTTATACATTTCTCTTAATAAAGAGCACCTTGGCCAAACTTGAAAAAAAAAAAAAAAATTGTTAATGAGTCTTACTCCAATCCTGATGCCATGTTTTTCTTCATATAATTCAGCTTTTCAGTTTATTTGCTCAGCATACAGATTGAAAAAGCAGGGTGAAAGAATACAAACATGGCACTCACCTTTACTAATTTAGAACCCTTTGGTGTTTCCTTGTTCTGTTCAAACTGCCTCTTGGTCTATGTACAGTTTCCTTGTGAGCACAATTAAGTGTTCCTGAATATTCATTCTCCACAATGTTCTCTAAATTTTAACATGATCCACACAACCAAAAGCCTTTGTATAGTCAATAAAGCACAGGTAGATATCTTTCTTGTATTCTCTGCTTTCTGTTAAGAACCATCTGACATCAGCAATGATGCCAGCAACCCCACTTTCCATGTACTTTTCTGAAACTTGCTTAAACCTCTGGAAGCGTTCTCTCAATGTATGCTTACAGCCATTTTTGTATTTGTTGTTAAGTGCCGTCAAGTCAGTTCTGACCCATAGTGACCTTGAACAGGATTTCCGAGGCTGTAAATCTTTACCGGAAAGAAAGCCTAATCTTTCTTCCGTGGAACAGCTGGTAGTTTTGAGCTGCTGACCTTGCGGTTCGCAGGCCGATTCGTTACCACTACGCTACCAGAGCTCCTTATTTATTATTATTTTTTAAAGTTTTATTGTGAATT
>NW_006408888.1:114794-117923 GCF_000296735.1 Chrysochloris asiatica | reverse complement strand
GTTCTGTTCAGGTTTTCTACTTCACTTTGTATAAGTTTAGGTAGGTCTTGTTTATCTAAAAATGTATCCATCTCTTGTAAGTTTTCAAATTTGTTGGAGTATAACTCTTCATAGTATTCTGTTATTATCCTTTTGAGTTCCTTTGGTTCTGTTGTGACATCTCCCATGTGGTTTCTAATGTATGTTATTTGTGTCTTCTCCCTCTTTTCTTTTGTTAGTTTTGCCAGTGGTCTGTCGATTTTGTTAATTCTTTCGGCCATCTTTTTCCGGAAGTCCCAGAGCTCCTTATTTTTGTATTATCTTTACCAGAAAGCTACTTGCATGAGGTATCAATGATATTGTCTGAAGGTTTATGCTTTTTGTTGAGTCCTTTGGAATGGGCACAGATATGGATCTCTTCTAGTCAGCTGGCCAATAGTCATCTTACAAATTTCTTGGCATAGATGAATGAGCACTCCAGTGTTGCGTCAGCTTGTTTAAAGATTTCAATTTGTATTCCAGAAATTCCCTGTGCATTATTCTCTGCCAATGCCTTCAATGAACCTTGGACTGCTTCTTTCAGTATGGCTGGCTCTTGATTATGTGCTACCTCTTGAAATCATTGAACTTCTACCATTTATTTATGGTTTAGTGACTCTTTCCATCTTCTTTAGATTCTTTCTGAATCAGTCAATATTTTGCCCATGGAAACTTTCAATAATGAAAGTCGAGGCTTGAATTTTGTCTTAAGCTCCCTTATCTTGAGAAATGCTGATCGTGTTCTTCGCTTTTGTTTTTCTAACTCCAGGTCTTTGCACATTTTTATAATACTTGACTTTGCATTTTCAAGAGGACTCTTGAAATTTTCTTTTCAACTCCTCCTCATTTTACCTTCTCATTTCTTTTAGCATCTCTATGCGGGAGAGCAAGTTCTAGAGTCTCTTCTGACTTTTTGGTATTTTCCTTCTTTCTTTTATTCCTAATGACCTTTTGCTTTCTTCCTGTATGATGTTTTTGATGGCTTCCAACAACTATTCTGGTCTTTGGTCTTTAGTGTCGAATGCATCAATCCTGTTCTTCAGATGAGTTCTTGACTCAGGGATGATATATTCAAGGTCACGTTTGGCTTTCACGGCTTTATATATGAAAAATTGATGGTCTGTTCCACAGTCTGTTCCTGACCTTGTTTTGGCTGATGATATGGAGCTTTTAAACAGTCTCTTTTCTCAGATATAGTCAATTTGAATTTTGTGTATTCCATCTGGTGAGATCCATTTGTATAGTTGTCTTTTATGTTCTTTAGAAAAGGTATTTGCAATAAAGAAGTCATTAGTCTTAGAGAGTTCAATCTCCAGGAAGATGTCTATTATCAAGGCAATATCTTCCAATGGAAAATCCTTCCTCTTTGTTTCCAATGTCGACATTCTAATCTCCAGTAATCATCAACACATCCTGATTGTATATTGATCAGTTTCAGACTGAAGAAGTTGGTAGAATTCTTCAATTAATTTTATCATCATTGGCTTTAGTGTTGGAACATAAATTTGAGTAACAGTGGTATTAACTGGTCTTCCTTGTAGACATATGGATATTATCCTATCACAGACAGCACTGTTCTGCAAGACAGATCTTGATATGTTCTTTTTGATGATGGATGTGACATCGTTTGTCCTCAATTTGCCATTCCTGGCATAGTAAACTATGTGATTGTCAGATACAAAATAGCCAATGTTAGTTCATTTCAGTTCACTAATGCCTAGGATATCTATGTTTATGCATTCCATTTACTTTTTGACAATTTCCCTGAACTCACACTTCATACATTCCATGTTCTGATTATTAATGGATGTTTACAACTGTTTTTCATTTTGAGGTGGGCCCCATGAGCAAATTAAGGTTGAAGGCTTTATTCTGTTCACATCATCACGGTCAACTTTGCTTTGAGGAAGCAGGACATTCCCAGTGTATTTTCTGTTTTCTAACCTGAGGAGCTCATCTTCTGGTACTATATCTGATAATAGTCTGATGCTCTTCATCATGCTTCAGGATTCAGTATACTAGTGCTGACAGTGCTCCACTGTTTTCATTAGGTTCAGAAGTATTCTGTCTTTCCTTCTTCATAGTCTGTCTTCTTCTAGAAACTCAGTTGAAACATATCCACCATGGTTGACACTGCTGATATTTAAAATATCCATGGCATAGCTTCCAGAATCCCAGCAATGTGCAAGACACCACAGTATACCAAACTGACAGATGAGTTTTGGAATTGTTTTTAAAAGATTATATTTACCATATCTAATTTTTTTTTATGAGCCCCTGTTCTTTTCAATTAAGCTAATATTATTCTATATCTTAGTGTATATTCATCACATTTAAGTTGTCATTGTGTGAGTTCTAATAAGCCCACTTCATGTTGTATTTTCTGTTAAGTTTGTTGTATTACATCCATATTGTTGTTGTTGTTAAGTGCCATTGAGTCAGTTCTGACCCATAGTGACCCTGTGTAGGGTTTCTGAGGTGCAGCTGGTGAGCTTAAACTGCCAACCTTCCAGTTCAAATGGCTTTGCAGTCTGGCACATTAACCCACAGCGCCACACAGGACTCTATATTAGTCTAGTTATTTTAAACTATGAACCCCTGATCTCATAGAAATAAAAGCTACTCTTTGTGGTATTGGGTCTTTAGAAATTTCCAAAGGCAAACTTTTATGTTGTTTCCTTCATTTTAAGCTTAAAGAGAATGAAAGGGATAAAGTCCAGAGTGGAAAGCTCCCGCCACCACAGAAGTAAATAACTCCTGTGAGAACTGGTTCCACCAAGATACTTTTTCTGAATTTAGCTATTAAAAACATGCAACACAGGCAGTCAGTTCCTCTAGCTGTAATCCACATACACTGCATGTTGTTCAGTTTGTACCTGTTTCATCAGCCCTGCCAGGTTTTTCTCTGCCTTAGAAATTCTCAACCCAAACATGTTCTCACTATTAATTTCTGTCCTAAGAAACATACCATGATAACCCAAAGAAATGTGGGTAAAATTAAAAGATAAAACTTAAAGTTTAAAAGCAATAACAAACTTCATATGGAAAGGAAAGAGACCCAGGATAAGCAGAACACTGCTTAAGAACAAGAATAAGGTTGGAGGCCTGTCA